>NC_073386.1:1183900-1483900 GCF_028641065.1 Leucoraja erinaceus | reverse complement strand
GAGCGGGAGAGAGGGAAGGGAGGGGAGAGGAGGGGAGAGAAGAGAGGAGGGGAGGAGGAGAGGAGAGGGGAGGGGAGGGGAGGGGAGGGGAGGGGAGGGGAGAGGAGCGGGGGAGAGCGGAGGGAGAGAGGGAGGGGAGAGGGGGAGAGGAGGGGGGAGGAGAAGGAAAGGGGAGGGGGAGGGAGAGGGGGAACGGAGAGGGGGGAGGGAAGGGGGAGGAGGGAGAGGGAGAGGGTGTGGGGAGGGAGAGGGGAGGGGCGTGGGGGAGGGGGGATGGGGGGAGAAGGAGTGCCCGAGGGAAGGGGAGAAGGGGGGGAAAAAAGGGGGACGAGAGGAGCGAGGGAGAGAAGGAGGGGAGGGGGAAGAGGGGGAGAAAGGGAGGAAGGAGGGAGGCCAGAATCTGGAGAGGGAAGAAAGGAGGAGGGAAGAGGGGAGGGCAAGGGAGGGGGGGAAAGGATGAGGGGAGGGGAGAGGAGGAGAGAGGGGCAACAGAGATCAAAGGGGGGGAAGGAGAAAGGAGCGGAGGGGAGGGAGAGGGGGGGGAAGGGTGGAAGGAGGGGAGAGGCCAGAGAGGGGAGAAAAGTCGAGGGAGTGAGAGAAGTAGAGGGAGGAGGGATGAGGGAGGGAGAGAGAAGGTCAAGAAAGGGGAAAGGAGGAGGGGAGGGAATAGGGAGCTGGTGAGGGGGAGGGATGGAGGGGGAGAGAGGGAGGGAGGGAGGAGGAGAGGAGGGAGAAAGGCGGAGAGGGACGAGGGGGGGTGGAGAGGGAGAGGAAAGGGGGGGGGGAGGAGGGGAGGAGGGGAGAGAGATAAGGAGAGAGAAAGGGGGGAGAGAGGAGGGAGAAAGATGGAGAGAGGTTGGAAGAAGGAGGTAGAGGGGGAGGAGGGAGAGAGAGGAGAGAGAAGGAGAGGGGTAGAGAGAGGGGGAGAGAGGGGAGAGAGAGAGGGGGGGGAAGAGAGAGGAGGGACGGGGAAAGAAGAGGGAGAGAGGGGAAGAGAGGGAGAGGAGAGAGAAGGAAGAGAAAGATCAAAGGGAAGAGAAGAACGAGAGAAGAGAGAGGGAGGGGAGAGGGAGGGGGGGAGAGGGAAGAGAGGGAAGCGGGAAGGAGAGAGAATGAAGAGGAGAAGAGAGGAGAGGTCGAGTAAGAGGGAAGAAGGGAAGGGGAGAGGGGGAGGGATGAGGAAAAGGAGGAGAGAGAGGTTAGAGAAGAGGGAGAGGGGGGGGGGGAAGGGAGGGAGCTAACAAAGAGGGGGGGGGAAAAAAAGGGTTAGGGTGCAGAAAAGAGGAAGGAGGAGGGAGAGAGCGGGGGGAGAGAGGGGGGGAGAGAGAAATAAGAGGGAGAAGGGGAGGAAAGAGGGGAGCGATCGATAGAAACCAGAGAGGGGGAGTACAAAGGGAGGGAGAGGGAGAGGATCGAGAGTAGAGGGGAAGGGGGGAGTGAGAGAGGGGAGGGGAGAAATCTGGAGGGAGGACTCTAAAGAAGAGAGGGGAGGAGGGAGAGGAAGAGAGGGAGGGAGATGGGAGGAGGGAGAGGCAAAGGAGAGAGGATAGAGAGGAGAGAGGGAAGGAGAGGATCGAGGTGGGAAGAGGAGAGGAGAGGGAGAAGTGAGTGAGGGAGGGAGGAGGAGTAAGAAGAGAGGGGCAGAAATGGAAGAGAGAGGAGGAGGGAGAGAGAGGGGGAGTGCGAGGAGAGTAGTTAGGGAGGGGAGGTGGAGAGGAAGAGGAAGGGGGGAGAAGTGGAGGGGGAGAAGGTGAGGGAAGGATTAGAGAGGCGGGGAGCGAGGCAGGAAAGGGAGAGCTGAGGGGGCGGAGAGAAAGAGGAGAAGGGGGGATGGGAGAGGGGCAGAGAGGGAGGAGAGAAGGAGGGAGAGATTTAGAGAAGAGAAGAGAGATAGAGGAGAAGGAAGGGGGGAGAGAGAGAGAGGAAATAAGGGCAGAGGGGAGAGAAGGAGTTTGAGAAGGGAGAGGAGAAGAGGGAGAAAGAGGAGGGAGCGAGAGAGGAAAGGGGGAACGGAGGGGGGAGAGAAAGAGAGAAAAGGGAGAGCAGAGAAGAGGGGGAGGGAGGCGAGATGGGGAGAGAGGGGAGGGAGAAAACAAGTGGAGGGTAAGAGAGAGAGGTGGAGTGAAGGGAGAGAATGAGAGGGAAGGGAAAGAGAGGGAGGGGAGAGGAAGGGACTAGGGAGAAGGGGGAGAGAAAAAAAAGAAAGGAGAAGGGGAGAGGGAGGGAAGGGTAAGGAGAGAAGGGAAGGGGAGAAGAGGGAAGGGAGTGTAAGGGGAGAGGGAAGGGAAGGGAAGGGAGGGGAGGGAGAGGAGAGGGGAGGAGGCTGAGGAGGAGAGAGAGGGAAGGGAAAGGGGGAGAGGAGGGAGAGGAAGAGAAAGAGGGACAGAGAGGGAAGGGAAGGAAGAGAAAGGGTGGAGAGAGGAGGAGGGGAATGATAGGAGTAGGGAGAGACAGGGAGGGAAGGGGGGGAGAGGAGGGGGGGAAGAGAGGGAAGAGGGAGACAGAACGGGGAGGAGGGGAGAGTGGTGTAGAGGGGGAGAGAGGAGAGAGGGAGTGATGGGAGAGAGGGGACAGAGGAGACAAAAGGGGGGAGAGAGAGGAGAAGAGGGAGAGAGAGCTGGGGAAGGAGGGAGGAGGAGAGGGGAGACGAGAGGGGGAAACGAGGGGGGAGAGAGAGGGGGGGGGAGAAAGAGGAGAGAGGGGGAGAGAGAGGGGATAAAAGAAAAGGGAGGGGGGAAAGGGAGGGAGAAGGAGAGGAAAAAGGAGAGAAGAGGGCGGAAAGCAAGAGGGGAGAGAGAAGAGAGAAAGAGGGAGAGGGGGGAGAGAAGTGCCGAAGGAGGGAGAGAGACCCGGGGGGGAAAGGGAGAGAGAGAGACTGGGGGAGGGGAGAAAAGAGAGAGAGAGGGAGGGAGCGAAGAGGAAAGAGAGAGGGAGAGGGGAAGAGAGAGAGGGAGAGAGGGAGGGGTGAGAGGAGAAAGGGGGGAAAAGGGGAGAGAGGAGCAGAGGAGGAGAGGGGGAAGAGAGAGAAGAAGGGGGAGAGGAGAAGAGGGAGGATAGGGAGAGGTAGGGGGGGGAGGTAGGGAGGGGAGAGGGAGGGGGGGAGGAGGAGAGAGGAGGAGAGGAGAGAGGAATGAGCAGAGTCGGAGAAGGCGGAGGAGAGGGGGGAGAGGAGGGAGAGTGGAGAGGGGGGGAGATGAGAGGATGGCGAGAGGGAGGAGAAGTAGAGGCGCCGGGAGGCAGAGAGGAGGAGGGAGAGAGGAGGAAGAAGGAGAGATGGGGGGAGAGATGGGGAGGGGGAAGAGCGGGGAAGAGAGAGGGGGATATAGAGGAGAGGAAAAGGAAGAGGAGGTAGAGGGTTGAGAGAGAAAAGTTAGGAGAGAGACTGGGACAGGAGAGGAGAGGGGGAGAGAACGGAGGAAAGGGGAGAGGGGAGGGAGGAAGAGAGGGGAGAGAGGGAGAGAGAGAGGGGAGAGAAAGAGGAGAGAGAAAGAGGGAAGAGAGAGAGAAGGACAGAGCTGGAGGAGAAGAGAGGAGGAAAAGAGAGGAGAGAGGGAGGAGAGAGGGGAAGGGGGAAGAAAGAGATGGAAGGGCCCAGGAGAGAGGGGAGAGAAGGGAGAGACAGAAGAGGGAGGAGAAGAGAGAGAGAGGGAAAGGGGATTAAGACGAGGGGGGAGGGGAGGAGAGGGAGGTTGGAGAGGAAGATCGAGGGGAGATTGGTGGAGGGAGGGAAGAGGAGGAGAGGGGAGAAGAGGACAGAGAGAGAAGAGAGAGGGGGGAGGAAAGGAGAGAGGGGGAGCGAGAGGAGAGAGAGAGGAGGGGCTAGAGAGCTAGGAGGAAAAGAGGGAGAGGAGAGAAGAAGAGAGAGAGGGAGAGAGACGAGAGCGAGAGAGGGGAGAGGAGGAGGGGGAAGAAGGTGAAGAGAGAGAGAGGGGAGGAGAGAAGAGGGGGGAGCGAGGAGAGAGAGAGAGAGAGAAGAGGAGAGAAGAGAGAGAGAGAGGTGAGAGAGGAGAGAGAGAGAGGAGAGAAGACGAGAGAAGAGAGCAGAAGAGAGAGAGAGAGAGGGGGGGAGAGAGAGGGGGGGGAGAGCGAGGGGGGGAGAGAGAGGGGGGGAGAGAGAGGGGGGAGAGGGTGGGAGGAGAGGGGGGAAGAGAGATGGGGGGAGCGAGGGGGGGAGAGAGGGGGGGGGAGCGGAGGAGGGGAGGGGGAGTAGAAGAGGAGGTTTATCACAGTGTTTAATAAGTAATTTGTAATAAGTAATACGTGTCTGTTAATTGGTGTGGGTGTAGGAAGGAATTGCAGCGAATTGTGGCCGCAGCCCAGACCATCGCACAAACCGCCCTCCCATCCATTGACTCCATCTACACCTCACGCTGCCTCAGCAAGGCGAGCAGCATCATCAAGGACCAGTCGCACCCCGGCCACTCCCTCTTCTCCCCTCTCCCATCGGGCAAAAGGTACAGGTGTGAAAACGAACGCACACCTCCAGATTCAGGGACAGTTTCTTCCCAGCTGTTATCAGGCAACTGAACCATCCTACCACAACCAGAGAGCAGTCCTGAACTACTATCTACCTCATTGGAGACCTTCAGAGTGATCATGGCTGTTCATCCCACAATCAGTACCCCGTTCCTGCCTTTTCCCCATATCCCCTGACTCCGGGGTAGAGTGCTGACATGGATAGAGAAGTGGTTGGCAGACAGGAAACAAAGAGTAGGGATTAACGGGTCCCTTTCAGAATGGCAGGCAGTGACTAGTGGGGTACCACAAGGCTCGGTACTGGGACCGCAGCTATTTACAATATACATCAATGATTCAGATGAAGGGATTCAAAGTAACATTAGCAAATTTGCAGATGACACAAAGCTGGGTGGCAGTGTGAACTGTGAGGAGGATGCTATGAGAATGCAGGGTGACTTGGACAGGTTGGGGGAGTGGGCAGATGCATGGCAGATGAAGTTTAATGTGGATAAATGTGAGGTTATCCACTTTGGTAGCAAAAACAGGAAGGCAGATTATTATCTAAATGTTGTCACGTTGGGAAAAGGGGAAGTACAACGGGATCTGGGGGTCCTTGTTCATCAGTTAATGAAAGTAAGCATGCGGGTACAGCAGGCAGTGAAGACAGTGAATGGCATGTTGGCATTTACAACAAGAGGACTTGAGTATAGGAGCAAAGAGGTCCTTCTGCAGTTGTATAGGGCCCTAGTGAGACCACACCTGGAGTATTGTGTGCAGTTTTGGTCCCCTAATTTGAGGAAGGACATTCTTGATATTGGGGGAGTGCAGCGTAGGTTTACAAGGTTAATTCCCGGGATGGCGGGACTGTCATATGCTGAGAGAATGGAGCGGCTGGGCTTGTATACTCTGGAGTTTAGAAGGATGAGAGGGTATCTTATTGAAACATATAAGATTATTAAGGGTTTGGACTCGCTAGAGGCAGGAAACATGTTCCCGATGTTGGGGGAGTCCAGAACCAGGGGCCACACAGTTTAAGAATAAGGGGTAAGGCCATTTAGAACGGAGACGAGGAAACACTTTTTCTCACGGAGAGTGGCAAGTGTGGAATTCTCTGCCTCAGAGGGCAGTGGAACTTTCAGGAGAGAGCTAGATAGGGCTCTTAAAGATAGTGTAGTCAGGAGATATGGGGAGAAGGCAGGAACGGGGTACTGATTGGGGATGATCAGCCATAATCACATTGAATGGCGGTGCTGGCTCGAAGGGCCGAATGGCCTACTCCTGCACCTATTGTCTGTTGAGACGATCCTTGCTGGCTTTACCTTGCACTAAACGTTATTCCCTTATCATGTATCTGTACACTGTAAATGGACCGATTGTAATCATGTATTGTCTTTCCGCTGACTGGTTAGCACGCAACAGCAGCTTTTCACTGTACCTCGGTACACGTGACAATAAACTAAACTGAACAGATGCTGGTTTACACTGAAGACGGACATAAAATGACTCAACGCAACGAAAAAAGTTTTGACTGTCCACATTATTTATGGCTCATCATAATCTTATGGTGCTATATCTCCAAAGGGGGCCAGATGGAGGAGGGCTTTGTAGGTGAGGATCAGGATTTTGTAGGTGATCCGGTGGGAGATGGGAAGCCAGTGAAGTTGTTTGAGGACTGGAGTGATGTGATGCCAGGATTTGGTGTGGGTGATGAGTCGGGCGGCTGCGTTCTGGACCAGTTGGAGTCGGTTGATGTAGGTGGAGCTGATGCCAAGAAGAAGTGAGTTGCAGTAGTCCAGTCGGGAGGAGATGAAGGCATGGATGAGTCTTTCAGCAGCGGGAGGTGTGAGAGAGGGTCTGAGTTTGGCGATGTTGCGGAGATGAAAGAAGGAGGTTTTAATGACATGGCGGATGTGAGGCTCAAGGGAGAGGGTGGAATCAAAGATCACGCCAAGGTTGCAGGCCTGGGGGGATGGGGAGACAGTGGTGCCGTCGATGGTGAGAGTGGGGTTATGATTTTGCTGAGTGTGGCTTTGGAGCCTATGAGGAGGAATTCTGTCTTATCGCTGTTGAGTTTGAGGAAGTTATGTTGCATCCAGGTTTTTATAGCTGACAAACAGGAGTTGATATGGGAGGGGGGGGGGGGGGGGTGTGGGGGGATTTGGTGCAGAGGTAGATCTGGGTGTCGTCAGCGTAACAGTGGAAGTCCAGGTTGAAGTGGCGGAGTATCTGACCAAGGGGGAGGATGTAGATGATGAAGAGGAGGGGGCCGAGTACGGAGCCTTGGGGAACGCCTTGAGTGACTGTGGCTGTAGCAGAGGTGTGGTTGTGGAGAGAGATGAAGTGGGATCTGTTGGAAAGGTAGGAACGGAGCCAGCTGAGTGCAGAGCCTTCAATGCCGAGGTCTTTGAGTCTGGTGAGCAGGATGTTATGGTTCACTGTATCGAAGGCTGCGCTCAGGTCGAGGAGGATGAGGATGTTGAGGGAACCGGTGTCAGCAGAGGTGAGGAGGTCACTGAGGACTTTGAGGAGAGCAGTCTCTGTGCTATGGAGGGGGCGAAAGCCAGATTGGAGGGGTTCAAGCAGGTTATACGCAAGGGGGGTGGGAATGAAGTTGCGACGCAACGATACGCTCCAGGGTTTTTGAAAGAAAGGGGAGGTTTGAGATTGGGCGGTAGTTAATGAGAGAGGAGGGATCAAGACCAGGTTGCTTTAAGATTGGTGTGACAGCAGCAGTTTTGGAAGCGGAGGGGACAATTCCTTGGGGCAATGAGGAGTTGAAGAGATTAGTGAGTTAGGGGCAGGGAACGGGGAGGCAGGACTTCAGCAGGGGAGTGGGGAGAGGGTCGAGGGAGCAGGTAGTGGGTTTGGAAGAGTTGATGAGTTTGGAGATTCCAATAGGGGTGACCAGGTCAAACTGGGAGAGGAAGCAGTGTGGAGGAGGGGTAAGGAGGTCAGTGGAGATGTTGAAAGGAGGGGCCTTGATAGGTGGTGGAGTAGATGCTGGGGAGTCGGGTACAGGAGTTACTCCAGCACTTTGTATTATTTTGTAAACCAGCACCTGCAGTTCCTTCTGTCTATGTACGGGGTTGCCGTGGACTCGGTGGACTGAAGGTCATAAGTGATAGGAGCAGATTTAGGCCATTCGGCCCATCAAGTCTACTCCGCCATTCAATCATGACTGATCTATCTTTCCCTCTCAACCCCATTCTTCTGCCTTCTCCCCCCCCCCCCCCCCATCCCATAACCCTTGACAATAGACAATAGGTGCAGGAGGAGGCCATTCAGCCCTTCGAGTCAGCACCGCCATTCAATGTGATCATGGCTGATCATCCACAATCAGTACCCCGTTCCTGCCTTCTCCCCATATCCCCTGACTCCGCTATCTTTAAGAGCTCTATCTAACTCTCTCTTGAAAGTATCCAGAGAACCGGCCTCCACCGCCCTCTGAAACAGAGCATTCCACAGACTCACAACTCTCTGTAAGAAAACGTTTTCCTCATCTCCGTTCTAAATGGCTTACCCCTTATTCTTAAACTGTGTGGCCCCTGGTTCTGGACTCCCCCAACATCGGGAACATGTTTCCTGTATCTAGCATGTCCAAACCCTTAATAATATTATATGTTTCAATACAAGCCCTGTACAACTGCAAAATAACCTCTTTGCTCCTATACTCAACTCTTCTTGTTATGAAGGCCAACATGCCATTCGCTTTCTTCACTGCCTGCTGCACCTCCATGCTTATTTTCATTGACTGATGATCAAGGACCCCCAGATCCCGTTGTACTTCCCCTTTTCCCCAACTTGACACCATCAACATAATAATCTGCCTTCCTGTTTTTGCCACCAAAGTGGATAAGCTCACATTTATCCACATTAAACTGCATCTGCCACGCATCTGCCCACTCACCCAACCTGTCCAAGTCACCCTGCAGCCTGATAGCATCCTCCTCACAGTTCACAATGCCACCCGTACTAATCAAGAATGTATCTACCTCTGTCTTCATATGAGGAAAGACTGGATAGACTCGGCTTGTACTCGCTAGAATTTAGAAGATTGAGGGGGGATCTTATAGAAACTTACAAAATTCTTAAGGGGTTGGACAGGCTAGATGCAGGAAGATTGTTCCCAATGTCGGGGAAGTCCAGAACAAGGGGTCACAGTTTAAGGATAAGGGGGAAATCTTTTAGGACCGAGATGAGGAAAACATTTTTCACACAGAGAGTGGTGAATCTGTACAATTCTCTGCCACAGAGGGTAGTTGAGGCCACAGTTCATTGGCTATATTTAAGAGGGAGTTAGATGTGGCCCTTGTGGCTAAGGGGATCAGGGGGTATGGAGAGAAGGCAGGTACGGGA
Source organism: Leucoraja erinaceus (assembly GCF_028641065.1). Classification (NCBI taxonomy): domain Eukaryota; kingdom Metazoa; phylum Chordata; class Chondrichthyes; order Rajiformes; family Rajidae; genus Leucoraja; species Leucoraja erinaceus. Next base: position 1,475,086 of record NC_073386.1, on the reverse strand, counting down.
TACTGAGTTGGATGATCAGCCCTGATCATATTGAATGGCGGTGCAGGCTCGAAGGGCCGAATGGCGTATTTTCTATGTTTCTATGCCTTAAAAATATCCACTGGGGGTATTCTTTGAAGGGCCTGTTTCCACGCTGAGTCTAATGTCTAGAAGTCGACACCATATGCCTTCTCTGCCACATTATCTACTTGTGTTGCCCCAGATCACAGCATCTGCAGTCTTTTGTGCATGAAGAAAAATCTTGCACTCATTGCATTTTCTAACTTCAAACTGGCCTTCGTTTGGAAGGAGGTTCAGTTGTGAAAATGAATAATCCCAAATGAAAATTCCCATTTAAACAGATCACAAACAGCTGCAACTGCGGGTGACGCCACTGGGTGGCAGCGTCGCTCCACAAGTCGCACATTCACAAGTTATAAGAGTAAAACATAGAAACATAGAAAACTGGTGAGGAGGAGGCCATTCGGCCCTTCGAGCCAGCACCGCCATTCATTGTGATCATGGCTGATCGTCCCCTATCAATAGCCCGTGCCTGCCTTCTCCCCATATCCCTTGACTCCACCAGCCCCTAGAGCTCTATCTAACTCTCTCTTAAATCCATCCAGTGATTTGGCCTCCACTGCCCTCTGTAGCAGGGAATTCCATAAATTCACAACTCTCTGGGTGAAAAAGATTTTTCTCACCTCAGTCTTAAATGGCCTCCCCTCTATTCTAAGACTGTGTGTGGCCCCTGGTTCTGGACTCGCCCAACATTGGGAACATTTTTCCTGCATCTAGCTTGTCCAGTCCTTTTATAATTTTATATAACCATATAACAATTACAGCACGGAAACAGGCCATCTCGGCCCTACAAGTCCGTGCCGAACAACTTTTTTCCCTTAGTCCCACCTGCCTGCACTCATACCATAATCCTCCATTCCCTTCTCATCCATATGCCTATCCAATTTATTTTTAAATGATACCAATGAACCTGCCTCCACCACTTCCACTGGAAGCTCATTCCACACCGCTATGTTCATGAGTACTCCATATGCAGGAGTAGGCCATTCGACCCTTCGAGCCTGCACCAACATTCAATATGATCATGGCTGATCATTCAAATCAATATCCCACACCTGCCTTCTCTCCATACTAAGTAGAATTCAGCCCATCGTGTCCACTCCACCATTCAATCGTAGCTGATCTCTGCCTCCCGACCCCACTTCCCTGCCTTCTCCCCATAACCCTGGACACCCGTCCTAATCAAGAACTTGTCTATCTCTGCCTATCCCCTTTCTCCGCAGATGCTGCCTGTCCCATGTGATCATGGCTGATTCCTGACTGATTCCTGGGATGTCAGGACTGTCTTATGAAGAAAGACTGGATAGACTTGGTTTATACTCTCTAGAATTTAGGAGATTGAGAGGGGATCTTATAGAAACTTACAAAATTCTTAAGGGGTTGGACAGGCTAGATGCAGGAAGATTGTTCCCGATGGGGAAGTCCAGGACAAGGGGTCACAACTTAAGGATAAGGGGGAAATCCTTTAAAACCGAGATGAGAAGAACTTTTTTCACACAGAGAGTGGTGAATCTCTGAAACTCTGCCACAGAGGGTAGTCGAGGCCAGTTCATTGGCTATATTTAAGAGGGAGTTAGATGTGGCCCTTGTGGCTAAGGGGATCAGAGGGTATGGAGAGATGGCAGGTACAGGATACTGAGTTGGATGATCAGCCATGATCATATTGAATGGCGGTGCAGGCTCGAAGGGCCGAATGGCCTACTCCTGCACCTAATTTCTATGTTTCTATGTCCCGCTGAGTTGTTCCAGCTGTTACTCTGCGGTTCCTCCCCTACGCATCAAGGTGCGAGTGTGGGAATTTGCCGAGCTTGGGAAACGGGGGGTGCAAGGGGTACAGACTTTGCTCCTACCTTCGTCGAGGGGGAAGGAAGGCATGGCTGCGTGGCGGTGCCGATCACCTCTGTCCCTGCCAAGCCGGCACCCGCGGGGTTAATGGTCTGTCATCATCCCTGGTGGTCGAGGGATCGCCACTCACTGTTTAAAAAAAAACAAAAATGAATTTAATCGATTATTTACAATTATATCTGGTTGCAACAATGATCTTACAGAGGTGTACAAAATCACGAGAGGAATAGATCGGGTGGATGCACAGAGTCTCTTGCCCAGAGTAGGGGAATCGAGGACCAGAGGACACAGGTTTAAGGTGAAGGGGGAAAAGATTTAAAAGGAATCTGAGAGGTAACTTTTTCACACAAAGGGTGGTGGGTTGTAAGGAACAAGCTGCCAGAGGAGGTAGTTGAGGCTGGGACTATCCCAACGTTTAAGAAACAGTTGGAGAGGTATATGGATAGGACAGGTTTGGAGGGATCTGGGCCAAACGCAGGCAGGTGAGACTAGTGCAGCTGGGACATGGTGGCTGGTGTGGGCAAGTTGGGCTGAAGGGCCTGTTTCCACACTGTGTCACTCCATGACTAGCTCGCTAGAATTTAGAAGATTGAGGGGGGGATCTTATAGAAACTTACAAAATTCTTAAGGGGTTGGACAGGCTAGATGCAGGAAGATTGTTCCCGATGTTGGGGAAGTCCAGAACAAGGGGGTCACAGTTTAAGGATAAGGGGGAAATATTTTAGGACTGAGATGAGGAAAAAAAATTTCACACAGAGAGTGGTGAATCTGTGGAACTCTCTGCCACAGAAGGTAGTTGAGGCCACAGTTCATTGGCTATATTTAAGAGGGAGTTAGATGTGGCCCTTGTGGCTAAAGGGATGGAGAGAAGGCAGGTACAGGATACTGAGTTGGATGATCAGCCATGATCACATTGAATGGCGGTGCTGGCTGGAAGGGCAGAATGGCCTCTACTCCTGCACCTATTTTCTATGTTTCTAATATGTACAATACAAAAAACATCAATAAATCCACCACCATCATTCAAAACAGGGCAAATATTCTTAAATATCTAATATACTGAATATTAAATAACCGCCACAATGCAGCAGGGTGGCTCAGCGGTAGAGTTTCTGCCATCCAGGGTGGGGGAGGGATGGAGAGAAGGGTCACGTGAGGTTGGATAAGTCAATATTCGTACTGCTGGATTGCGAGCTTCCCAAACTAGATATGAGGTCTGGGGATGAAGGATGGGTGACGTTTCATGTCGGGACCCTTCTTCAGACTGAAGGGGGGGGGGTGGGGGGTCGGGGGAGGGGGGTGGGGGGGGGGGGGGGGGGGGGGGGGGGGGGTGAAGAGCTGGGAGGCGGGGAAAAGCCCAGGACCAATTAGGGCCGGCCTCGGGCAGGGCCCTGCTCTGGAAGGTCCATTGTTGGACAAGGGAAGGTGTGACCTCAGGAGGATACAATGCAGACAACTGTGGGACTGTTTACACGACTGCCCCCCTTAAATGTTCCCGATGTTGGGGGAGTCCAGAACCAGGGGCCACGGTTTAAGAATAAGGGATAAGTCATTTAGAACGGAGACAAGGAAACATTTTTTCCACCACCCTCTGTGCAAAAAAAAACCTGCCCTGAGTCTGTGGAATTCTTTGCCTCAGAGGGCGGTGGAGGCCGGTTCTCTGGATACTTTCGAGAGAGAGCTAGATAGGGCTGTTAAAAATAGTGGAGTCAGGGGATACGGGGAGAAGGCAGGAACGGGGTACTGTGTTTAAGAAGGAACTGCAGATGCTGGAAAATCGAAGGTACACAAAAATGCTGGAGAAACTCAGCGGGTGCAGCAGCATCTGTGGAGCGAAGGACATAGGCAACGTTTCGGGGCCGAAACCCTTCTTCAGACTGATTGGGTACTGATTGGGGATGATCAGCCATGATCACATTGAATGGCGGTGCTGGCTAGGATCAAGCAGTGACTCCACTAGTCCCTAGAGCTCTATCTAACTCTCTCTTAAATCCATCCAGTGACTTGGCCTCCACTGCCCTCTATGTGGCAGGGAATTCCACAACCTCACAACTCTCTGGGTGAAAAAGTTTTTTTTCTCACCTCAGTCTTAAATGGCCTCCCCTTTATTCTAAGACTGTGTGGCCCCTGGTTCTGGACTCGCCCAACATTGGGAACATTTTCCCTGCATCTAGCTTGTCCAGTCCTTTTATAATTTTACATGTTTCTATAAGATCGCCCCCCCTCATCCTTCTAAACTCCAGCGAATACAACCCTGGTCTTTTCAATCCTTCCTCATGCGACAGTCCCGCCATCCCAGGGATCAATCTCGTGAACCTACGCTGCACTGCCTGGAGGAAATCCACGCAGCCACGGGAAGAACTTGCAAACTCCACACCAACAGCATCCGAGGGCAGAATGGAGCCAAGGTGTCTAGCGCGGTGAGGCAGCAAGTCTGTGCCACCGTGCGGTGATAAATCTCTCTTTGACTTCATCCAAATAAAATTCAACTCACTGCCCCTTTCATCCAAGTCTCTGTTTTTCTACCAACAACTTACATGATACAACTGGAGATGTTTCAGCCTTTAATTCCACGTTAGACTTTAGAGATACAGCACGGAAACAGGCCCCATCATTGCCCACCGAGTCCATTCCGACCAGCGATCACCCCGTACTATCCTACACACTAGGGACAACTTATACATTTTTTTACTGCAGCCAATGAATCTACAAACCTGAACGTTGTTGGAGTCGGGGAGGAAACCGGAGCGCCCGGAGAAAACCCACGCAGCTCACGGGGAGAACGTGCAAACTCCGTACAGACAGTCAGGGTCGAACCCGGGTGACTGGCGCTGTGAGGCAGCGACTCTGCCCGCTGCGCCATCATGCCGCCCTTTTACCAGACTCACCACAGTGAAGGAAGGCGAGTGTATTTAGTGCCACACTCGTTACAATGCCATCGACGAAGGGGGTGCTTGATGGTCGAAGCGCAGGGGGAGACGGGCTGCGCTGCTAAATTGTAATCCAACGTCTGGTCAGTCGGGATCTCGGCCGTAAATAGTCCTCACTGTCCAAAGGTCATGGTTGGTGCTCTGCCCAAAATAGTTCATGACGTGGGGTGGCCACAGATTACAGGTCCTTCCCGAGTCAGAAATAGCCCACCAGACATGAAGCAGCAGCAGCAGCAGCATCATCTCGGACCAGTCTCACCCCGGCCACTCCCTCTTCTCCCCTCTCCCATCGGGCAAGAGGTACAAGAAGCGTGAAAACAAGCGCACACCTCCAGATTCAGGGGCAGTTTCTTCCCGGCTGTTATCAGGCGACTGAACCGTTCCATCGTCACAGAGAGAGAGCGGGCAGATCCCGATCAGATTTTGGGCGGGCACGGTGACACAGCGGTAGAGTTGCCGCCCGACTAAGATCTTGGGGGGAAAAAAAACCCCTCGCAGGTCACGGGGAGAACGTACACACTCTGTACAGGCAGCACCTGCAGCCAGGATCGAACCCTAATCTCGCTTGGGTAGTCTACACCCCAGTGGTGTGAACGCTGACTTCTCCAATTTCAGGTAGTCCTGGCCAAAGATCCTATAGTGGAGCAAGACAGAGCACTCCTGCTAAATGCAATGGGCTGACATGTAGTACGGAGCGGAACATGGGCCTTTTTGTCATCCATTTCTGTAACCGGACCCGACCCGACCCGACCCGACTCGCAGTGTAATCAACGTTGCAGGGGAACAGTTTGTGTTAATAAATTTAAATTCTGAAAATGAGAAGAAAATTTTTACCAATTAACTTTTATTTTTTACGAGGATGTTTCCATAATCCTTAAACTGTGGCGAGAGTCTAGGACCAGAGGGAACAGCCTCAGGGTACAAGGGCGTTCCTTTAGGAAGGGGATGAGGAGGAATTTGTTTAGACAGAATGTGGTGAATCTGTGCCACAGGGGCCACAGTCTTAGAATAAAGGGGAGACCATTTAAGACTGAGATGAGAAGAAACGTTTTCACCCAGGGAGTTGTGAATTTGTGGAATTCCCTGCCACAGAGGGCAGTGGAGGCCAAGTCACTGGATGGATTTAAGAGAGTTAGATAGAGCTCTAGGGGGCTAGTGGATTCAGGGGTATGGGGAGAAGGCAGGCACGGGTTACTGATTGTGGATGATCAGCTATGCTCACAATGAATGGTGGTGCTGGGTCGAAGGGCCGAATGGCCTCCTCCTGCACCTATTTTCTATGTTTCTAAGGCAGGTGAATGGGGTTGAGAAGGAAAGATAGATCAGCCGTGATTGAATGGTGGAGTAGTCTTGATGGGCCGAATGGCCTAATTCTGCTGTTAGAACTGATGAATGTGATGGTGCTGGATCAGACCAAGTCATATTCAGGACCTGCTGGCGGCAGCTTGTTTAACACCAAACATATCATACCGGGCGGTATTTTTTAATTGTGTGTGTGTGTGTGTGTATTTTTGTGTGTATGTGTGTGTGTGTGTGTGTGTGTGTGTGTGTGTGTGTGTGGGTGTGTGTATGTGTGTGTGTGTGTGTGTGTGTGTGTGTGTGTGTGTGTGTGTGTGTGTGTGTGTGTGTGTGTGTGTGTGTGTGTGTGTGTGTGTGCGCGCGTGTGTGTGTGTGTGTGTGTGTGTGTGTGTGTAGGTGTGTGCGTGAGTGTGTGTGTGTGTGTGTGTGAGTGTGAGTGTGTGTGCGCGTGTGTGTGTGTGTGCGTGCGTGTGTGTGTGTGTGTGTGTGTGTGAGATAGTGCTAGTGTGCAGGGATCTGTGCGGACTCGGTGGGCCAAAGTGCCTGTTCCCGCGCCGTTTGTCTAAAACTGTGGCTCGTGCTCAGCTGTTCCTTCCTTCCCTCCCCCTGCATCGAGCTGCACGCCGCCCAAAATGCGACACCGCAGCTCAGTACCGCTGAATCCGCTTCGAGGTTCCACCCTGAATTATTCAACCTTGCCCCATCGCATCACGTGAGGAGCGGGCACGGTGGCGCAGCGGTAGAGTTGCTGCCTCACAGCGCCAGAGACCCGGGTTCCATCCCGACTACGGGCGCTGTCTGTACGGAGTTTGCACGTTCTCCTGCGTGGGTTTTCTCCAGGATCTCTGGTTTCCTCCCACACTCCAAAGACGCGCAGGTTTGTAGATTAATTGGCTTTGGTTAAAATGGTAAAAGGCCTGTCCCACTTTCACGACCTAATTCACGACCTCTGCCGAGTTTGCCCTTGACTCATACTCGCAGCGTGGTCGTCACGAGGGCGTAACGGGCCGTGATGCCGGTCGTAGGAACTCGTGGCATCAAGTAGGTCGGGGCGATTTTTCAACATGATGAAAAATGTCCACGACTAAAAAAAGGTGGTGACTTAGGTGGTGAAAGTGGGACAGGCCGTTAAATTGTGACTGCAAAGTGCCAACGTGCGGGGATCGCTGGACGGCGCGGACTGGGTGTGAAGGCGAGAGATCAAAGGGGACAATGTAACGAGGAAAATGTAAAATAGATCATCGTTAAGTGAGGGGAAGGTGACAACGAAGCACACAAAGATAAAATGTAATCAGGAGGACAGTCAGACTGGTCGGAGAACTAATGCAGAGAGAGAGGGGAAGCAAGGGTTACTTGACGTTAGAGAAGTCAATGTTCATACGAACTTAGACACAAAATGCTGGAGTAACTCAGCGGGACAGGCAGTGTCTCTGGAGAGAAGGAACGGGTGACGTTACGGGTCGAGACCCTTCTTCATGCCGCTGGGGTGCAAGCTGCCCAGGACAAATACGAGGCGCTGTTCCTCCAATTTGCGCTGGGCCTCACTCTGACAGTGGAGGAGGCCCAGGACAGAAGGGTCGGTGTGGGAACGGGAGGGGGAGTTGAAACGTCAGCCTCTGTTTCCCTGGGATGGTTGATCAGAATTCCCCAGCTCCGGGGCTACAGCCAGCCAGCAACGTCAAGGAAATGATGCAATGCTTTTGGGATGGGAGCCGAGGGCGATGCCCAGAAAGGTGAATGCTTGAGGCCTGATCCCGAGAATCCAGCTTGAATCTCCGGGCTGCGGTGAAGACAGGAGAGACGGCGGGGAGCAGACGGTGTTACTGAACCGGGTACATCAGAGCACAGATCTCAGCCTCTGCTTTATTCTGACCTGCTTTCAGATCCAACCCGGCCTCCAATTTCAACACAGCTGCGATTTTAATCCCCGCTGCCTGGCAGAATCACACAGATGGGGAGGTCAGCAAAGTTCAAACCCCGCGAAGTGCAGGACCCATTCAGAGGCAGAATTTGCTGCCTCACGGCGCCGGAGACCCAGGTTCGATCCCGACCACGGGTGCTGCCTCCAGCGCGCGGAAATTGCACAATTCTCCCCGTGGCCCGCGCGCGTTTCCTCCGGGCGCTCCGGTTTCCTCCCACGTCCAAAAGGCGTGCGGTTTGCAGGTTAATTGGCCCTCTGTAAATTGTCCCCTAGTGTGCAGGGACTGGGCGGGAAAGTGAGAGAGCATAGAGCAGGTGACCGATGGCCGGAGTGGCCTCGGCGGGCTGAAGGGCCCGTTTCCGTACTGCATCTTTCTTTCATTCAATCAGTCTGCACTCTTGCACTTAAATCGCCAAATATAATTTAGCGGCATTAAACCCAGGATAAGCACAAAACCATGAGAGGAATAGATCCTGTACACGCAGTCTCGTGCCCAGAGTGGGGGGGGAATCAAGAACCAGGGGGGCACAGGTTTAAGATGAGGGGGGAAAGATTTAATAGGAGCACGAGGGTGGTGGGTGTATGGAACAAGTTGCCGGGGGAGGTAGTTCAGTTTCGTGTTTAGTTTAGAGATACAGCGCGGAAACAGGCCCTTCGGCCCACCCAGTCCGTGCCGACCAGCGATCCCCGCACATTAACACCATCCTACACACATTAGGGACAATTTACATTTATACTGAGCCAATTAACCTACAAACCTGCACGCCTTTGGAGTGTGGGAGGAAAGCGAAGATCTCTGAGAAAACCCACGCAGGTCATAGAAATATAGAAATTAGGTGCAGGAGTAGGCCATTCGGCCCTTCGAGCCTGCACCGCCATTCAATATGATCATGGCTGATCATCCAACTCAGTATCTCGTACCTGCCTTCTCTCCATACCCTCTGATCCCCTTAGCCACAAGGGCCACATCTAACTCCCTCTTAAATATAGCCAATGAACTGTGGCCTCGACTACCCTCTGTGGCAGAGAGTTCCAGAGATTCACCACTCTCTGTGTGAAAAAAGTTCTTCTCATCTCGGTTTTAAAGGATTTCCCCCTTATCCTTAAGCTGTGACCCTTGTCCTGGACTTCCCCAACATCGGGAGCAATCTTCCTGCATCTAGCCTGTCCCACCCCTTAAGAATTTTGTAAGTTTCTATAAGATCCCCTCTCAATCTCCTAAATTCTACAGAGTATAAACCAAGTCTTTCCAGTCTTTCTTCATAAGACAGTCCTGACATCCCAGGAATCAGTCTGGTGAACCTTCTCTGCACTCCCTCTATGAAAATAATGTCCTTCCTGTACAGGTCACGGGGAGAACGTACAAACTCCGTACAGACAGCGCCCGTAGCCGGGATCGAACCCGCGTCTCTGGCACTGCAAGCGCTGCAAGGCAGCAACTCTACCGCTGCGCCACCGTGCCGCCCTATCGGCGTATCGCAACGTGTAAGAAACATAGGGACAGGTACACGGATAGGACAGGTGTAGAGGGATGTGGGCCAAACGCGAGCGGGTGGGACCAGGGTAGATGGGACACGTTGGTCGGCGTGGGCCTGTTTGCACGCTGGATCACACTACGAGATCTTTACCAACATCACCAGAGTCCTTGCGGAGTTTGCAAAAAGTCCCACCGAGTTCACTAGTTGCTCCAGTGTCCTCTGAATCTTAAACACACCCCCCGGAGGTTTAAATGGCTGCACCTCGAGCTCAGAGAGACAACTTGGAAACAGGCCCTTCGGCCCACCGAGTCCACACCGACCAGCAATCCCTCCTTCACACCAGTTCTAGACCACCCCACTCCCTACACACTAGGATGGAAGGTCCGGTTTCACTAATGTATCTCTAATAACCGTTATAGATTTAGATTTGTTCAATTTATTGATTTATCCCTGTTTCTTTCTTATATATCATCTATGGAGACCAAGTCAGTGGATATTCTTAAGGCGGAGATATTTTATGGCAACCACAATAAGAGTAATTCAAACCCAAACCTGTTTGGCATCTAAATTCATTGTAAGATGCCGTTCGTATAATGGATATTAATATTTATGTTGCCATTTTTCCTTCCTGTATATTTAAACTAATGACACACGTTTGGGAAAGAATATTATTAAATTGGATCCTGAAATATGAGGAATTTTGACTTTGTTATAACATGAATGGGAATTGTAAGCCGGAGATCGACAGATTCTTCATTGTTCACAGGTGTCAGGGGTTACGGGGAGAAGGCAGGAGAATGGGGTTGAGAGGGAGAGATAGATCAGCCATGATTGAATGACGGAGTGGACTTGATGGGCTGAATGGCCTAATTCTGTTCCTGTCACTTATGAGCTAGTCTCGTGCAGATTGCATTGATGGGCCAGAAATTGATAGACAGAAATGCTGGAGTAACTCAGCAGGACAGGCAGCATAGAAACATAGAAAATAGGTGCAGGAGTAGGCCATTCGGCCCTTCGAGCCTGCACCGCCATTCAATGTGATCATGGCTGATCATCCAACTCAGTATCCTGTACCTGCCTTCTCTCCATACCCCCTGATCCCTTTAGCCACAAGGGCCACATCTAACTCCCTCTTCAATACAGCCAATGAACTGTGGCCTCAACTACATTCTGCGCCAGAGAATTCCACAGATTCACCACTCTCTGTGTGAAAAATGTTTCCCTCATCTCGGTCATAAAAGATTTCCCCCTTATCCTTAAACTGTGTGACCCCTTGTTCTGGACTTCCCCAACAGCGGGAACAATCTTCCTGCATCTAGCCTGTCCAACCCCTTAAGAATTTTGTAAGTTTCTATAAGATCCCCCCCTCAATCTTCTAAATTCTAGAGAGTACAAGCCAAGTCTATCCAGTCTTTCTTCATCTGAAAGTCCTGACATCCCAGGAATCAGCATCTGTGGATAGAAGGAATGGGGGGGGGGGGGGGGGGGGGGGGGGGGGGCATTTCGGGGTGAGACCCTTCTCCAGAAGATGTCCAAAGTGCCACCCACTCCTTCCATCCGGTGATGCTGCAATGTCTCGCTGAGTTACTCCAGCATTTTGTGTCTATCTTCAGAGTAAACCAGCATCTGCAGTTCCTTCCTATACATTTATGGGCCAGCTGTGGTTCTGCAAGGAAGAATATCGTTGTTCCATAGTCGGTGCATATCACAACTAAACATACTGGGCTTGACTTGCGTTGGAGAGAGTACAGAGGAGGTTTACAAGAATGATCCCAGGCATGAGCGGGTTGACATATGATGAGCGTTTGTCAGCACTGGGCCTGTACTCGCTGGAGTTTAGAAGAATGGGGGGGGGGGGAACCTCATTGAAACTTACTGAACACTGAAAGGCCTGGATAGAGTGGATGTGGAGAGGATGTTTCCACTAGTGGGAGCGTCAAGGACCAGAGGGCACAGCCTCAGATAAAAAGGATGTTCCTTTGAAAAGGAGATGAGGAGGAATGTCTTTAATCAGAGGGTGGTGAATCTGTGGAATTCTTTGCCGCAGGCGGCTGTTGAGACCAAGTCAATGGGTATTTTTAAGGATAGATTCTTGATCAGTACCGGTGTCAGGGGTTATGGGGAGAAGGCAGGAGAATGGGGTCGAGAGGGAAAGATAGATCAGCCGTGATTGAATGGCGGAGGAGTCTTGATGGGCCGAATGGCCTAATTCTGTTGCTAGTACTAATGAAAGTGATGAATAAGCCTCTTGATGGACCAGGAGCGAGTTGTCAAATACCCAAACGGTAGTTGTGTTTTGAGGTGTGTCGGAAAGGAACCGCAGACGCCGGTCGACACCGAAGATAGACACAAAGTGCTGGAGTAACTCAGCGGGACAGGCAGCATCGCTGGAGAGAAGGAATGGGTGACGTGTTGGGTCGAGGACCTCTCTTCAGACTGAGAGTCGGGGGAGGGAAACGAGAGATAAGGAAGGGCAAGGTGTGAAAACAAGAGATCAAAGGGGACGAAACGCAAGGAAAATGTAGACTAGATCATTGGTAGCGGAGGGGAAGGTGGCAGCGAGGCGCGCAAAGTTAACTTGAATCTGGAGGACAGTCAGACTGGTCAGAGAACTAGGGTGGGAGGGGGATGGAGAGAGGGGAAAAGGAAGGGTTACTTGAAGTTCGAGAAGTCAATGTTCATACCGCTGGGGTTTAGTTTAGTTTAGAGATACAGCGCGGAAACAGGCCCTTCAGCCCACCAAGTCTGTGCCGACCAGCGCTCCCCGCACACTAACACTATCCTACGCACACTAGGGGCAATTTACACTTATACCAAGTGCATCTCGGGTAGATGGGGCTCGTCAGCCTGGGAAGGCAGTCCATCCAGGAGAGGGAAAACTCTGATTTAAAACCTCCACTGCCTTGTGGCCATATCCAGTCATGGAAAAGGCTCCTGGAGTAAACCTCAAGAAAATCCATAGTCGGAGCCCCTAAGGCAGTCCGTCGTTGTCTATAGGGAGAGGTTGAGCAGGCTGGGACTCTATTCCATGCAGCGCAGGAGGATGAGGGGAGATCTTGTAGAGGTGTATAAAATCATGAGAGGAATAGATCGGGTAGATGCACAGAGTCATTTACCCAGAGCAGGTGAATTGAGGACCAGAGGACATGGGTTCAAGGTGAAGGGGAAAAGAAAATAGGTGTAGGAGGTGGCCATTCGGCCCTTCGAACCAGCACCGCCATTCATTGTGATCATGGCTGATCGTCCCCTATCAATAACCCGTGCCTGCCTTCTCCCCATATCCCTTGATTCCATTAGCCCCTAGAGCTCTATCTAACTCTTCTCTTAAATCCATCCAGTGACTTGGCCTCCACTGCCCTCTGTGGCAGGGAATTCCATAAATTCGCAACTCTCTGGGTGAAAACGTTTTTTCTCACCTCAGTCTTAAATGGCCTCCCCTTTATTCTAAGACTGTGTGTGTGGCCCCTGGTTCTGGACTCACCCAACATTGGGAACATTGAAGGCAGCAACCTTACAGCTGCGCCACTGTATAGATGGGACGTGTTGGCCTGCGTGAGCCAAAGTTGGGCCAAAGGGGGCCTGTTTCCACGATCTACGACTCGAACGGGGGGGGGGGGGGGGGGGGAATTGTAAACGCAAGCAACAGGAACTGTGAATGACGTTCATCTTTCTATTGTTCATTCATCGGAGACAATGGTGCTCCACAACACAGTTGAATGGACAATGGGTTGCCTTTGGAGGCTGTGAAGTCTCGTCTGTTGCTCTGTGGGTAAATAAGTGGCCTCTCTGTTGGAGGAGATACAATCAGAGGCCTCGTTGAATGGACAGAGCAGATCTACTGCGAGGGGCGCAAGTTGTTTGTTTTAGAACGGCAAGAGCTTTGCGATTTGTCCGGGTGTCAGGGGTTGTGGGGAGAAGCAAAGAATTCCACAGATTCACATCCCCTCTGGTCCTAGACTCTCCCACCAGTGGAAACATCCTCTCCACATCCACTCAATCCAGGCCTTTCACTATTCGGTAACTTACAACGAGGCCCCCCCCCCCCCCTCATCCTTCTAAACCAGCGTGAGTACAGGCCCAGTGCTGATGAACGCACATCATATGTTAACCCACTCACAGATTCAGATTCAGATTCAATTTTAATTGTCATTGTCAGTGTACAGTACAGAGACAACAAAATGCATTTAGCATCTCCCTGGAAGAGCGACATAGAACATGATTTGAATAAATAATAATAAGTGTCCGGGGGGGGGGGGGGGTGGGTGGTGATTGGCAGTCACCGAGGTACGTTGTTGAGTAGAGTCACCCCTGGGACCATTCTTGTAAACCTCCTCTGGACCCTCTCCAGAGCCAGCACATCCTTCCCCAGATACATCCTTCCCCAAAACTGCTCACAATACTCCAATGCGCCTTGTAGAGCCTCAGCATTACATCCCTGTTTTTGAACACAAGCCCTCTTGAAATAAATGCCGGCATTGAGTTTGCTTTCCTTACCACATAGTTATTAAATGATGGTCCCTGCCTCAACTACCTCCTCCGGCAGCTCATTCCATAGACCCACCATCCTTGGTGTGAAAAAGTTGCCCCTCAGGATCCCATTAAATCTTCCCCCCCATTCCCCCAGGCCGCCTTCGGCCCACGGACTCTACACCAGCCATCGATCACCCACATATCCGCACCAGTTCCTTGTACTGCCACTCTTGCATCCATTCCCTACACCCGAGGGCCAATTTACAGAGGGGCCCAATCAACTTACATACCCGCACCTCTTTGAAATGCGGGAGGAAACCGGAGCACCCGGAGGAAACGCACGTGTTCATCGTACCTGAGGTCAGGATCCAACCCGGGTCTCTGGCGCTGGGAGGCAGCAAATTCTGCCTCTAAATGGGCCGTGTGTTCTCTATATTTACACAGAGAGTGGTGAATCTCTGGAACTCTCTGCCACAGAGGGTAGTCGAGGCCACAGTTCATTGGCTATATTTAAGAGGGAGTTAGATGTGGCCCTTGTGGCTAAAGGGATCAGAGGGTATGGAGAGAAGGCAGGTATGGGATACTGAGTTGGATGATCAGCCATGATCATATTGAATGACGGTGCAGGCTCGAAGGGCCGAATGGCCTCTCCTCCTGCACCTAATTTCTATGTTTCTATGTTTCTACACCTCCCTCAGATCTCCCCTCATCCCCTCCTCCTCGCTCGAAGGAATAGAAGCCTAAATAGGATTGGACACGCTAGAGGCAGGAAACATGTTCCCGATGTTGGGGGGAGTCCAGAACCAGGGGCCACACAGTTTAAGAATAAGGAGTAACCCATTTAGAATGGAGACGAGGAAACACTTTTTCCACACAGAGAGTGGCGAGTCTGTGGAATTCTCTGCCTCACAGAGGGCGGTGGAGGCCGTTTCTCTGGATGCTTTCAAGAGAGAGCTAGATAGGGCCCTTAAAAATAGCGGAGTCAGGGGATATGGGGAGAAGGCAGGAACGGGGTACTGATTGGGGACGATCAGCCATGATCACATTGAATGGCGGTGCTGGCTCGAAGGGCCGAATGGCCTACTGCTGCACCTATTGTCTATTGATTACGGGGTGACTAGTTCAGATCTCCTGGTGCCCAGACTGTGAGAATCCAGTGAACAATATCGCCAGAATTGGCCATCCGGTTAAACGCTACCTTGACTTTAAGACCTCCTTGCGCTACCCCCAAAATCTGTTCGGTTTAGTTGATTGTCGCATGTACCGAGGTACAGTGAAAAGCTTTTGTCCTGCGCTAACCAGTCAGCGGTAAGACAATACATGATTACAATCGCGCCGGTTACAGTGTACAGATACATGATAGGGAATAACGTTTAGTGCAAGGTAAAGCCAGTAAAATCCGATCATGGATAGTCCGAGGATCACCAAAGAGGTAGATAGTAGTTGTCATTCCAGATAGTAATGTTGTCACCCCAGCACAGACAGCCACTCTGGTCCCAGAGTTTCATTCCTCCATCATCTCTCCTTTAACTTCTCATCAACTTCTCTCCCTTAATACTTTCTTTAACTTACTACAACATAGAAGAAGCCCATTCGGCCCATCAGAGCCATGCTGGCCCCCCCAGTGGAGCAATCCCGTCTCCTCTCCTGATTCCATATTCATAAGTTCCAGGAGCTGAGTTAGGCCATTCGGCCCATTGAGTCTACTCTACCATTCGATCATGGCTGATCTATCCCTCCCTCTCAACCTGGATAGATAGATAGATAGATAGATAGATAGATAGATAGATAGATAGATAGATCCTTTATTGTCATTCAGACCTTTCGGTCTAAACTAAATTATGTTGCCTGCAGTGATACACAGAATCAATAATAACAAAACATACAATAAACACAAATTAAACATCCACCACAGTGAGTTCACCAAGCACATCCTCACTGTGATGGAGGCAAAGTCTTAGTCTCCGTCTCTTCCCTCCTTGTTCTCCCTCTGCGCTGAGGCGATCGATCCAGGCCGGAGATGCCGCCCTCCAGTCCAGCGGACCTCCGTGGTGATGTCGCCGCCGCCAAAAGCCGGAACGCCGTCTCCGCTCCGAGACGGCCCGCCACAGCATCACCTCCGGGTCCCGCAGTCTCCGCTCCGGGTCCGGCAGTCTCCGCTCCAGGCCGCCGCCCCAGCTCCAGGTCCCGCCGTCCCAGTGCCGGGTCCCGCAGTCTCAGCTCCGAGCCCCGCTGCATCAGCTCCAGGTCCCGCAGTCTCAGCTCCGAGCCCCGCTGCATCAGCTCCAGGTCCCGCAGTCTCAGCTCCGAGCCCCGCTGCATCAGCCCCAGGCCGCTGCCGAAAGCCAGAACGCCGCACCAGCAAGTCGGGCCACCGCTGCCTGAGCCCCGAAGACGGCCAGCCTCTCGTTGGTGAGTCCTGGCTGGCTCTGCCTCCGGAGCCTCGGGGTCGGTCGCAGGTTGGAGGCCGCCAGCTCCGCCATTAGGCCTCAGCACAGACGGAGGCAGAGAAGGGGGATACGACACGAAAAAGTCGCATTCCCCCGAAGGAAGAGACAGAGAACATGTTTCACCCACCCCCCCCCAACACAACCCATTCTCCTGCCTTCTCCCCATAACCCCTGACACCCGCACTAATCAAGAATCTATCAATCTCCGTCTTAAAAATATCAATTGACTTGGCCTCCACAGCCGTCTGTGGCAATGAATTCCACAGATTCACCACCCTCCGACTAAAGAAATTCCTCCCCATCTCCTTTCTAAAGGTTTATTCTGAGACTGTGGCCTCTGGTCCTAGACTCTCCCACTGATGGAAACATCCTCTCCACATCCACTGTGTCCAGTCCTTTCCCAGTAGCCCTGCTATTGATTCTCTCGCCCGCACGTCCATTAACTCCCCGCAGTCAGCACGGGCTCAGTGGGCCGAAGGGCCTGTTTTCATGGTGCATCTCTCAACTAGACACAAAATGAAACCCAGGCATGGACCTCAATTTTAGTTAATTGCCACGTGTACCACCGAGGTACAGCGAAAAGCTTTTTTGTTGCCAGCTAACCGGTCAGTGAAAAGTCTGCTCATGATCACAATCAAGCCATCAAAAGTATAAAAGATATTTGATTGATTTGATTTGATACAACCTTATTGTCATTGTCCATAGTACAAGTACTGAGACACAAAACCCCCCCCCCCCCCCCCCCTCCATACAGCCATATGAATTAAAAAAATAAAAGCACAGAACACGATGGTCTACAACATAAACATCCCCACACAGCTGTATCAAAGTTTCCCCACTGTGAGGGAAGGCACCAAAGTTCAGTCAACCTCCTCGTTGATGTTGCCCTCAGCGACTCGGACCTCCGAATCGGCCAATTCCTGCCAGAGTCCGCCGCTCCAGAAGTCCACGGGCCGAGCTGGGTGGAGATTCAACGCTGGCAGGCCCCGGCAAAGGGTCCCAGGACCCCGCGATGTTGAAGCAGCAGGTCCAACACGCTGGAGCTTCGAACGGCGATCCCAGGCCAGGCTCCGCGATGCATCCAGCGCTGCGCCGCCGCCGCTGCTGAAGCTCTGGTCCGGTCCCCGGCAGGAAAGGCCGCGCCAATCCAGTCGGTAGGCTGTGAGAGGGCGCGACTCGGAGAATAGTCGCGTCCTCGCCAGGAAGTGACTGGGAAACGGTTTCCCCCCCGTATCCTCCCCCATATAAAACACCAAAAGAAATCCTCCAAAACATACTCCAAACGAACTAAAAATAAAAAAAGATAGAAAACATACAGACTGTAGGCGAGGCAGCCATCATGCAGTGCCCCCGCATGTTCATGTTTAGTGCGAGATAAATTCCAATAAAGTCAGATTAAACATGGCTCTAAGGTCTTCAATGAGGTAGATGGGAGGTCAGGACCAACAGACAATAGGTGCAGGTGTAGGCCATTCGGCCCTTCGAGCCAGCACCGCCATTCAATGTGATCATGGCTGATCATCCCCAATCAGTACCCCGTTCCTGCCTTCTCCCCATATCCCCTGACTCCGCTATTTTTAAGAGCCCCATCTAGCTCTCTCTTGAAAGTATCCAGAGAACCCGCCTCCACCGCCCCCTGAGGCAGAGAATTCCACAGACTCACCACTCTCTGTGAGAAAAAGTGTTTCCTCGTCTCCGTTCTAAATGGCTTACCCCTTATTCTTAAACTGTGGCCCCTGGTTCTGGACTCCCCCAACATCGGGAACATGTTTCCTGTCTCTAGCCTGTCCAAGCCCTTAACAATCTTATATGTTTCATTGAGATCCCCTCTCATCCTTCTAAACTCCAGAGTGTACAAGCCCAGCTGCTCCATTCTCTCAGCATATGACAGTCCCGCCATCCTGGTGAACCTACGCTGCACTCCCCCAATAGCAAGAAAGTCCTTCCTCAAATTAGGGGACCAAAACTGCACACAATACTCCAGGTGTAATCTCACTAGGGCTCTGTACAACTGCAGAAGGACCTCTTTGTTGCTATATTCGATTCCTCATCTAGAGCAAAGACCCGAAACATCGCCTATTCCTTCGCTCCATAGATGCTGCCTCACCCGCTGAGTTTCTCCAGCATTTTTGTCTTCCTTCGATTTTTCCAGCATCTGCAGTTCTTTCTTGGACACTGAATCCAGCGGTAGGTGCGTTTTCACACTTCTGTACCTCTCGCCCGATGGGAGAGGGGGGGAGAGGGGGGTGACCGGGGTGAAACTGGTCCTCAATTGTGCCTGGACTGGATAACTCAAAGCACGCCCAGGTTTAACATGCCACGATGTTCGTGTCCCAATCAAACCACTGTCCTGGCTAATGGAAATGTCACACCACAGGGGATTTACTCCCACGTTAAAGCAAACAAATATACCGTCAGCTTGATCTATCCTTCATGTTTTTAGGAGGTTGTCATCGAGTCATAGAGAGATACAGTGTAGAAACAGGCCCAACTTACCCACACCGGCCAACATGTCCCAGCTACACTGGTCCCACCTGCCTGCGCTTGGTCCATATCCCTCCAAACCTGTCAATAGACAATAGGTGCAGGAGTAGGCCCTTCGAGCCAGCACCGCCATTCAATATGATCATGGCTGATCCTGATCCTATGCATGTACCCGTCCAACTGTTTCTTAAACGTTGGGATAGTCCCATCCTCAACTACCTCCTCCGGCAGCTCGTTCCATGCACCCACCACCCTCTGTGTGGAGAAATTACCCTCACACTCCGATTAAATCGTTGCCACTTCGCCTTGAACCTATGTCCTCTGGTCCTCGATTCCCCTACTCTGGGCAAGAGACTCTCTCTCTCTGTGCTCATCCCATTTGCCTGCATTAGACCCTTGTCCCCACCCCTCTCCGACCACAGCATCGGGCTGCATCACGGTTGCGTTCGCCAACAGCGCTGCCCAGGACCACGGGGAAGTGAATGGCGGAGAGTTGCGGCTGTAGCCCAGTCCATCACGTTGACCCCACACACACACACACACACACACTCGCCATCACTCCGCACTGCCTCGGGAAAGCAGCCAGCGTGTAAAGATGCTGGAGTAACTCGACTGGAGCGACACACGGCATCTCTCGAGATTAGAATCAAAGACTTGTCCCACCCCGGTCATTCCTTCTTCTCCCCGCTCCCGGCTGGCACAAGGTACAGAAGCTTGAAAGGGCACACCACCAAAAGACAAAGGACATATATTGTCACATACACCATTGCTGATGTGGTGAAATTTGAGTTGCCAGTTGAAGCACACCAGTAACATTAAAACACAACATTAAGGAACTTGACATTAAACATATAAACATCCACCCACAATGGTTCCCACTGTGAGGGAAGCAGCAAAGTCTGTCCTCTCCCTCTAATGTTCGCCCTGTGGTTGGAGCTTATTTGAGGCCACAACTGCGGCCAGATGTTACAGCCGGGAGACGGAACTCCGGCGTTGGAGACCACTCTCCGGCGGCTTGAAGCGTCTGGAACTGCCACTCCCTCCCCAGGGACCTCGGCTCCCGAAGTCCACAGGCCGCGCTGGTCGGAGCCCCGGCCAAAGATCCCAGGCCCCGCGGTGTTTAAACCCAGCGCCGCCCCGCAGCTGGACGCTCTCCGCAACGACAGCTCCGCGGCGTTGGGAGTCGCTGGTCTCAGCGCTCCGGAGCTTACCACACTGCGAGCCGAGTAAGGCGTCGCCCGCTCCCGCGCTGGCTGGTCCTTCAGCGCTGCCACGCTGCTGAAGCTGAAGTCTTGGCCGGTCCCGGCAGGAAACGCCGCTCCAGTCCTGTTGGTGGGCCGCGAAGAGGGGGCGAAGATACGGCTCAGAGAAAAGACCCATCTCAGACCAGGTAGGAACTGAGAAATGCAGCCCCCCCTCGCCCCCTCCCACCCCCCACATAAAAAAGATTACACCTCCAAAACGAAACGTTTTGACATACTAAAAAATTTTTAAAGCTGGGGTACTGTCCGATTCACCTCTACCCCATTGCAGACTTTGGACTTTGTCTCTGGAACTGATGCACTACAATGCTGAGAACTATATCCTGCACTCTGTATCTTCCCCATTCTCCACTGATTATACTTGATTGTATTTGTGTACAGTAGGAGGTGATCGGATTATACAGCATGCCAAAATGTGTGTTTTTGTGGGCTGATTGGCCTCTGTAAGTTGGGCTAGCATACAACACGTGCACGGGTGATCGATGGTCGGCATGGACTCGATGGGCCGAAGGGCCCGCTTCCACGCTGTAAACAAAAACAAATGACCGCAATGTTCCAACAAGCTGTAACACGACTTCCCAACTCTTATACTCGTTTAGATTTTAGAGATACAGCGCCGAAACAGGCCCTTCAGCGCGCCCCCTCGACCAGCAAGCACCCCGTATACTAGCACTATCCCACACACTAGGGACGTGGAACGGGGTACTGATTGGGGATGGTCAGCCATGATCACAGTGAATGGCGGTGCTGCCTCGATGGGCCGAATGGCCGACTCCTTGACGTATTGACAATTTACATGAGCCAATTAACCTACAAACCTGTACGTTTGTGGAGTGCGGGAGGAAACCGGAGCACCCGGAGAAAACCCACGCAGTCACAGGGGGAGCGTGCAAACTCCGTACAGACAGCACGCGCGGTCAGGATCAACCCGGGTCTATGGCGCTGTCATGCAGCAACTCTACCGCTGCGCCACTGCGCCCGTGTGCAGATATATAAAACAAACTCTGCACACACTGTGTACGCACATTTCCCATTC
The DNA here is from genome assembly GCF_028641065.1 of Leucoraja erinaceus. NCBI lineage: Eukaryota > Metazoa > Chordata > Chondrichthyes > Rajiformes > Rajidae > Leucoraja > Leucoraja erinaceus. Next base: position 1,453,851 of record NC_073386.1, on the reverse strand, counting down.
TCTCCAACTGTATTGAATATACCAGCAGTGATACACATTGTGTGTGTGGGAAGAAACTGCAGGTGCTGGTTTACACTGAAGATAGACACAAGATGCTGGAGTAACCCAGCGGGACAGGCAGCATCTCTGGAGAGAAGGATTGGACGACACTTCGGGTTGAGACCCTTCAGAGTGTGACGTTTCAATAGACAACAGGTGCAGGAGGAGGCCATTCGGCCCTTCGAGCCAGCACCGCCATTCAATGTGATCATGGCTGATCATCCCCAATCAGTGCCCCGTTCCTGCCTTCTCCCCATATCCCCTGACTCCGCTATCTTTAAGAGCCCTATCTAGCCCTCTCTTGAAAGCATCCAGAGAACCGGCCTCCACCGCCCTCTGAGGCAGAGAATCCCACAGACTCACCACTCTCTGTGAGAAAAGGCGTTTCCTCGTCTCTGTTCTAAATGGCTTACCCCTTATTCTTAAACTGTGTGGCCCCTGTTTCTGGGCTCCCCCAACATCGGGAACATGTTTCCTACCTCTAGCGTGTCCAAGCCGGAAACGTCACCCATTCCTTCTATCCATGGATGCTGCCTGCCCCGTTTTGTAATCTGTCCGACACACATCAATGCATAAAGTGGGGGGTGAATGAGATGGGACGGGGGGAAGAAGGCTTGCACCACTGGGGAACTTACACCACCTCGCTGGGACCCAAGGAAGCTCCTGCTCCTGGCCAGCGGAACAGGCCGACACCCCGGGACGTTCCACGGCAACGAGGCGTTCACTCACGGCCGCGGGGCCAAACGGGACACAGCTGCGGCATGGTTCGCTGACCACGGCCGTGCTGGCAGCACCGCCTCGGGCCGGCCATCTACAGCAACAACATACCCCTGCCCTGCCCTGCCCTGCCCAGCCCAGCCAACAATATTCTTGTGACATCACCCAATATTATTCACAAGATATAGGCAACAACAGTGGCCCCAGTGGTGGCACAACCCAGGAGAGGGTTCACGATGGCCCCGTCAACAGACTGCCCCTGCCCCTCACACTCAAGCCCACCCACAAAGAATCAAAGGTCAGGCCTCCCCTGTAATATCCTCCCCAGCCTACACTCAATCTGTGGTGTTCTTGGTCTTCGAAGCCCTCTCTCTAGCACACTGGAGCCTGTAACATTCATGGCCCTGGGCCTCCTCCACTGTCAGAGTGAGGCCCAGCACAAATTGGAGGAACAGCACCTCATATTTCACTGGGACTGCTCACACCCCAGCGGTGTGAGTATTGCTTTCTCCAACTTCAAATAACCCTGGCATCCCCTCCCTCGCTCCGCCCCTCCCCCACACTAGCCCACGTCTAACAATGGCATGTTACCTTGGACATCGTTACATTTTTGCATATCTTTCATTCATTTGTTCTATATCTCTCTACATCACCGTCTGTATCTCTCGTTTCCCTTTTCCCCCGACTCTCAGTCTGAAGAAGTCTCAACCCAAAACGTCACCTATCCATGTTCTCGGCAGTTGCTGTCTGACCCGCTGAGTTACTCCGGCACTCTGTGAAATGTCACCTATCCATGTTCTCCACAGATGCTGCCTGACCCGCTGAGTTACTCCAGCACTCTGTGAAACGTCACCTATCCATGTTCTCCACAGATGCTGCCTGACCCGCTGAGTTACTCCGGCACTCTGTGAAACGTCACCTATCCATGTTCTCCACAGATGCTGCCTGACCCGCTGAGTTACTCCGGCACTCTGTACATCAACAGTTGCCTTTAAGGCCAAGATAAGACTCTGCACTCTGAAGAACTTTGAAAGTTTGTGGGTACCAGAAACGCGGCGAATCTTTGCGTGCAGTCCCGGTAAAGTCTAGTGTTACACTTTTGTCCTTATCTACGATTGCGTTTATCTATGGTACGATTTTACTGGATTGTATATAAAACAAAGATTGTAAAGGGGCCTGTCCCACTGTACGAGGTAATTCAAGAGTTCTGCCGAGTTTCCCCTGATTCGAACGCGGAGAATTACGGTAATGGCCGCTCGCGGGTTCTCTGGACCAAAGACCCTATAGGATCTTTGCTCGGGGCTCTCGTGGATATTCTTCACATGTTGAAAAATCTTCACGATGTGTTACTCAAAATTCAGCAGCTAGTGGAAAGAGAACACTGCCAGAATGCAGAATAGTTCATGTCATCGGAGCAGAATTAGGCCATTTGGCCTATTGAGTATACTATCTATCTTTCCCTATCAACCCCATTCTCCTGCCTTCTCCCCGCAACCCTTGTCCCCCATGCTAATCAACAATCTGTTCATCTTGGCTTTGAAAAATATCCACTGACTTGGCCCCCACAGCTGTCTGTGGCGATGAATTCCACAGATTCACCACCTTCTGACTAAAGAAATTCCTCCTCACCTTTCCAAGAATTTAGTGTTACTGTTACAGAGAAAGCGCAGATTTAAAAAAGTGCAAGGTCTGCAGTGTGGCAGGTTGGGAGATGGCAGACGACAACATTGGCTTATGAGCTGACTGTTCAGTGGTCTGACTCTAAAATTAAAGGGCATTTTTAATCACTTGCATCACTGTATATTTCATCTAACGATAGGGTTTGCTCAGCAAACCAGTGTCGATGGTGAACCAAACCTTCCTGTTTGGGTACAATTGAATCATCGCTGTTTTTGAAGATATTGCCTAAAATGTTTTGGCTACAGGGAGAGGTTGGTTAGACTTGGATTGTTTTCTCTGGAACGTCAGTGGTTGGGGGGGGGGGGGGACTTGATAGAAGTATGTAAAGTTATGAGATGCATCAACCATGTAGCCAGTCAGAAACCTTTTCCTCCGGTGGAATACCAAAGGGCATAACTAAAGGTGAGAGGGGTAAAGTTTCATGGCAATAGACAATAGTTGCAGGAGTAGGCCATTCGGCCCTTCGAGCCAGCACCGCCATTCAATGTGATCATGGCTGATCATCCCCAATCAGTACCCCGTTCCTGCCTTCTCCCCATATCCCCTGGCTCCGCTATCTTTAAGAGCCCTAACTAGCTCTCTCTTGAAAGCATCCAGAGAACCGGCCTCCACCGCCCTCTGAGGCAGAGAATTCCACAGACTCACAACTCTGTGTGAAAAAGTGTTTCCTCGTCTCCATTATAAATGGCCAACCCCTTATTCTTAAACTGTGGCCTCTGGTTCTGGACTCCCCCAACATCGGGAACATGTTTCCTGCCTCTAGCCTGTCCAAACCCTTAACAATCTTATATGTTTCAATGAGATGCCCTCTCATCCTCCTAAACTCCAGAGTGTGCAAGCCCAGCCGTTCCATTCTCTCAGCATATGACAGCCCCGCCATCACGGGAATTAACCTTGTAAACCTACGCTGCACTCCCTTTCCTGGGAGTGAAAAGCCTGGATGTGGAGAGAATGGTCCCACTAGTGGGAGAGTCTAAGACCAGAGGGCACAGCTTTAGGAAGGAAATGTGGAGAACACTCTGGAATTTAGAAGGATGAGAGGGTATCTTATCGAAACATATAAGATTATTAAGGCTTAGGACAGGCTAGAGGCAGGAAACATGTTCCCGATGTTGCGGGAGTCCAGCACTAGGGGCCACAGTTTAAGAATAATGAGTAAGCACTTTAGAACAGAGATGAGGAAAAGCATTTTTCACACAGAGAGTTGTGAGTCTGTGGAATTCTCTGCTTCAGAGGGCGGTGGAGGCAGGTTCTCTGGATACTTTCAAGAGAGAGCTAGATAACGCTCTTAAAAATAGCGGAGTCAGGGGATATGGGGAGAAGGCAGGAATGGGGTACTGATTGGGAATGATCAGCCATGATCACATTGAATGGCGGTGCTGGCTTGAAGGGCCGAATGGCCTCTACTCCTCCACCTATTGTCTATTGTCAGAGGGTGGTGAATCTGTGGAATTATTTGCCACAGAAGGCTGTGGAGGGCAAGTCAGTGGATATTTTTTAAGGCAGATAGGGAGATTCTTGATTAGTGCGGGTGTCAGGGGTCATGGGGAGAAGGCAGGAGATTCAAGAGAGTTTATTGTCAGGTGTCCCAGATAGTACAATGAAATTCTTGCTTTGCTTCAGCACAACAGAATATGGTAGGCATGGGGTTAGAAAGGAGAGATAGATCAGCCATGATCGAATGGCGGAGTAGTCTTGATGGGACGAATGGCCTAATTCTGCTCCTGTCACTTATAGGAACAAAACGCTGGAGTAACTCAGCGGGACAGGCAGCATCTCTGGAGAGAAGGAATGGGGGGGGGGGGAGGGGAGGAGGGGAAGAGGGGAGGAAGAGGGGAAGAGGGGAAGAGGGGAGAGGAGGGGAGGAGGGGAGGAGGGGAGGAGGGGAGGAGGGGAGATGGGGAGGGAGGGAGGAGGGGAGGATGGGAGGAGGGGAGGAGGAGAGGAGGGGAGGAGGGGAGGAGGGGAGGAAGGGAGGAAGGGGGAGGGAGGAAGGGAGGGAGGAGAGGGAGGGAAGGTAGAGTGGGTGAATCTCTGGAACTCTCTGCCACAGAAGGTAGTCGAGGCCAGTTCATTGGCTATATTTAAGAGGGAGTTAGATGTAGCCCTTGTGGCTAAAGGGATCAGGGGGTATGGAGAGAAGGCAGGTACGGGATACTGAGTTGGATGATCAGCCATGGTCATATTGAATGGCGAATGGTGCAGGCTCGAAGGGCCGAATGGCCTACTCCTGCACCTAATTTCTATGTAAGGCGTGAAAAAGATCAAAGGGGATGCCGGTCAAGGAATATGTAGATTGGATCATTGTTCGCTGTGGGGATGGTGACAAAGGAGGCGTCTAATTAGGATGACAGAAACTAGTGGGGGACGGGGGGGGGGGGGGGGGGATGGGAGAGAAGGGTTGCTTGAAGTTTAGAAATCAACAGAAATCACCCAGTTTCATACCGCTTTTGGGTTTAATAAGCTTTCTGAGCTTTGGGGAGCTTTGGGGGAAGGGGGGGGGTCTAGCGGCGGTGTGATGTCCCCCACTCCTCTCCCCTCTCCCCACCCCCTCCCCTAACACACACACGGAAGTAGCCAGGGCCGCCTCTGCCCATTATGTATCACGGTCAGCCGGTTACCTGGATACCGCGGGCAGCCGTTTGAAATGATACAAAGAGTAACGTTCCTCCTTCCCCCTCGGGGGGGGGGGGGAGACCCTTTGTGGGGGGGGGGGGGGGGGGGGGGGTAACCGCCAGGCTTTGATCCTGGGTTGCACTGATAACCACCGATAAATCAGCCCCATGATGAAGAAAAACAACACACAAATACACCCCCCCCCCCCTCCCTCTCTCCTCTCTCTCCCGCATGAAATTGCAGCCAATCCCGCTGATACAACAACCTGCAAGATTACGGTCACCTTGTGACAATAATACTGCACCAAGCCACCGACCAGCATTAGACTCCATCCTTTTTCCTTTGATGTTTTGTCGGCAACTGAGTGATACAGAGAGATCTCTCTCTCTCCCCCCCGCCGGCAGCAGCGCCGCAGCCTCCATTGATACAACAGGCATATGTAGCAATAACTCGATACATTGTTACAGTGGAGGTTGCAACATGAAGCGGTGGCTAGTCATTACCTGCTCAATGCTTTGCCTGCTTCGCCGGCCGGAGCTCTCCCTCTCCCCCACCGTCTCCTCCCCTCTTCCTCTCGGTCGACGCGTCTCTCTGCCACCGCTGGCTTCAGGTTCACACATCCACAGCAGACAGACAGAGGTTGAATCAGGAGCAGCAGCAGCAGGAACAGCGCCGGCTCTGCCCCACCCGGCGTGTGGCAAGCGGATCAATCACCAGCAGGGCGTGTACGTTCCCTCACCCCACATACACACTCTCTCTCTCCTCCTCCCCCTCTCTCTCTCCCCCCCTCCTTCACCCTCTCCCTCTAAAACATCTCTCTCCGTCTCTCTCTCTCTCTCTCTCTCTCTCTCTCTCTCTCTCCCCCCCCCTCTCTCTCTCTCTCCCTCTCTCTCTCTCTCTCTCATTCTCTCTCTCTCTCTCTCTCCCCCCTCTCTCTCTCCCCTCTCTCTCTCTCTCTCTCTCTCCCCCCCTCTCTCTCTCTCTCCCCCCTCCCCTCTCTCTACTCCCCCTCCTCTCTCACTCCACCTCTCTCTCCCACCCTCCCCTCTATCTCTCCTCCCTCTTCCTCTCTCCTCCCCCCTCTCCTCTCTCCCACTCCACCCTCTCTACCCACCCTCCCCTCTATCTCTCCTCCCTCACCCTCCCTCCTCCTTCTCCCCTTTCCTCTCTCTCTACCCCCTCTCTCTCTACACCCCCCCTCTCACCCACTCCCCTCTCTCTCTCACCTCTCCCACCCCCCCCTCTATCTCTCCCTCTTCCTCTCTCTCTCCCCTCTTCCTCTCTCCCACCCCACCCTCTCTCACCCCCTCTCTCTCTCTCCCCTCTTCCCCCTCCTCCCCTCTCTCTCTCTCCCCCCCCTCTCCTCTTTCCACCCCCCTCTCTCTTTCCCCCCCTTTCTCTCTCTCCCCTCCTTTCTCTCTCTTCCCCTCCCTCTATTTATCGCCCCCTCCCTCCCTCTCTGGTTATAATCACCCCCTCCCCCCAGTTCGGGACCCTTCTTCAGGAGGTTTACCAGAAAGGCATGGATAGAGTGGATGTGGAGAGGATGTTTCCACTGGTGGGAGAGTCTAGGAACAGAGGGCACAGCCTCAGAACAAAAGGGCGCACATTTAAGAAGATGATGAGGAATTTCTTTCATCAGAGGGTGGTGAATCTGTGGAATTCATTGTGGAGGCCAAGACAGAAGATATTTTTAAGGCGGAGATTGACGGATTCTTGATTAGAATGAGTGGGGTATGGGGAGAAGACACGAGAATGGGGTTGAGGGGGAAAGATAGATCAGCCGTGCTCGAATGGAGAAGTAGGATTGATGGGCCGAATGGCCCAATTCTGCTCCGAAAACTCAAGACCTTATGAACATGTTTGGGACTAGGTGACATTAGCTGCAAGGGGAGGTTGGGGAAAACTCTGATTGTTTTCTCTGGAATGCCGTAGGATGAGGGGAGGCCGGATAAAGAGGCGAGGAATTCTTCTCGCAGACGGTCCTCGGATCTTTGGAATTCTAGACTACGGAGTAAAACGGAGGCAACGTCATTGTGAATATGTTCAGGGTTGAGACTGGAGGAAGGTGGAGAGAAGAAAGGGCAATGGGGATCAAACTATCAACGACAGTCAGATCAGAGCAGGTGAAGTGTGCAGAGCGAAATACATCTTGAAAGATAACCATGGAATTAGTAGAGGGAAGAATCAGCGGATGGAATGCAAAGTGTTGGAATTGGGCGATGATAATTGTGGCTCTGTTTAAGAAGCATTGTGACATGTAAATAAACAGGCAGGGAATGGAGGGGTGTAGACTATGTACAGGTAGATGGGGGCAAAAGGCACCCAGTGCTGGAGTAACACAGTGGGTCAGGCAGCATCTCTGGAGAACGTGGTTATGGGCAGGAAACATGTTCCCGATGTTGGGGGAGTCCAGAACCAGGGGCCACACAGTTTAAGAATAAGGAGTGAGCCATTTAGAACGGAGATGAGGAAACACTTTTTCTCACAGAGAGTGGTGAGTCTGTGGAATTCTCTGCCTCAGAGGCCGGTTCTCTGGATACTTTCAAGAGAGAGGTAGATAGGGCTCTTAAAGATAGAGGAGTTAGGGGATATGGGGAGAAGGCAGGAACGGGGTACTGATTGGGGATGATCAGCCATGATCACATTGAATGGCGGTGCTGGCTCGAAGGGCCGAACGGCCTACTCCTGCACCTATTGTCTATTGTCTATGGGCCTGTCCCACTTGGCGCGTTTTTAGGCAACTGCCGGCGACTGTCATAGTCGTAGCAGGTCTCCGAAAAACGGGCGACAACCTACGCCAGCACCTACGTCAGGAGAAGTCAAGCTACGCTCATTGGCGTGAAAACCCAATGTCGCCGATAAATTTTTAACGTTGAAAATTTAGCGGCAACCAGAAAGACGCTACACCTTTTTGCACGACGGAGGAAACTACTCACGGTGACCACCGGCGAACATGTGGCGACAAACTAGTCGCCTGTAGTTGCCTAAATAATCACCTAAGTGGGACAGGCCCATTAGGTGACATTTCGAGTCGAGTCCCTTGTTCAGACTGAAAAAGCTACTTTTCTTAACTACTAAACCAGGTTCGCTTCTTAATAAACAGACACCACACAAACTGTTTGGTAGACCAGTTCAAAACTTTACTTAACATCGGCCGATGGAAGGGAGCGAGAATTCCAGCTAAGTGACCAATGTAGACACTCAACTTTCCTCGGTCCCCTTCTCTGAACAACAGAATTACATTGCATTAAATAGGGTTTTTTTTTGTCCCCTTAGCACATTCCACAGACATTGGTCATGGTCAGCGGTACAGGAAAAGGTTTCCACGGAATGCATCACATCCAAGGCCTTTTGTTTACATGGTACAAGATATACTAAAAACATTGGCCATTTGTTTTAGGTCATTTTATCTTCAACGAGATCACCCTAGCTCTTTTCGCTGCTTCCTCTCTGTCACTTGGTCCCTCATAAACATAGGCCATTTGGTTTACGGCATCTTACATCAAAGAGATCTCTCTAGCTTCTCTCTGCTTGTCACTTGGGAGACAATGTTATAGGATTTATTATCTCACACACTGCAACCTAAGGCAAGCCTAATTTGAGACTAAGTATAAGCTGTAAGCTAGCCCAGAAGCCAATTTAATATCTTCTTATATTTTTAACTAAAATTCGGCTTCATCAAGACTTGATGCCTTGGGTCAGAACTCTTCTGCAGACTCAGTCTTCAGAGTGAAGAGGGTTCTGGACTGATGCCACCTGACCCTTTGAGTTACTCCAGCATTTTGTGTCTTTATTTTCTAAACCAGCATCTGCAGTTCCTTGTCTCTGCAGGTAGATGGTTTAGTTTAGTCTAGGGTCACACTAGCATGGAAACACCGAGTCCACGCCGACCAGCGATCCCCGCACACTAACACTATCCTACCCACACTAGGGACAGTATTTACATTTATACCAAGCCAATGAACCTACAAACTTTGGAGTGTGGGAGGAAACCAGAGATCTTGGAGAAAATCCACGCAGGTGACAGGGGAGAACGTGCAAACTCCGTACAGACAGCACCCGTTGTCAGGATCGAACCCGGGTCTCGGGCGCTGCAAGGCAGCAACTCTACCGCTGCGCCACCGTGCTGTGTTCTCGAGAGATGCCGCCTGACCTGTTGAGGTACTTCAACTCGTCTGAAGAAGGGTCTCGACCCGAAACGTCACCTATTCCTTCTCTCCATAGATGCTGCCTCGCCCGCTGAGTTTCTCCAGCATTTTTGTCTACCTTTGATTTTTCCAGCATCTGCAGTTCTTTCTTAAACATGTTGAGTTACTCCAGCACTTTTGTGTCTTTTTTGTGCTAAACCTGCATCTGCAGTTCCATGTCTCTATGCAGGTAGATGGGGTTAGATTAAATTGGCATTGTGTTCAACACAGACATTGGGGGCCGAAGGGCCTGTTCCTCTGCTTCACTGTTGTGTTCTATGTTCTAACATTTGGGCCTTTTCTGTGGTCGCTGAATTCCCACATCAATCTGTCATTTGGATCACTACAATGTGAATGTCTCTGCACTACATATTAACTCAAGCGCATAAAATCATGAGAGGAATAGATCGGGTAGATGCACAGAGTCTCTTGCCCAGAGTGGCAAATCGAGGACCAGAGGACATGGGTTCAAGGTGAAGGAGGAAAGATTTAATAGGAATCTGAGGGGTAGCTTTTTCACACAAAGAGTGGTGGGTGTCTGGAACGAGCTGCTGGAGGAGGTAGTTGAGGCTGGGACTATCCCAACGTTTAAGAAACAGTTAGACCGGTACATGGATGGATGAATGAATACATTTATTCACATACAAGGAATTTACCTTGGTGCTCCGCCCGCAAGTGACAACATGACATACAGTGACAGTGAGGGATGACACATAAAACATTAAACATTAAACATTAGGACAAGTTTGGAGGGATATGGACCAAACGCAGGCAGGTGGGATGGGTGTAGCTGGGATATGTTGGCCGGTGTGGGCAAGTTGGGCTGAAGGGCCTGTTTCCACGCTGTATCTCTCTGTGAATCTATGGCCGCAGAGGAAGGTTTTACTTCATGAATTATCATGTCAGTTCACATGAATTGAGCAACTGGAGAACAAACAAGGCGCTGGGGTTACAGTTCGGGAGCGGCACTTCTAATATTATTAATGGGAGCTGAAACCTGGCTCAGGGTGAAATGTGAGCGTGGCTGGCAGCCGGATACAGAGAGTGTCGCTGTTTGGGAAGATGAACGCAGCAGGCTGAACAGACGCATGCAGCGGAGTCTTTTACAGCGTCACTCATTTCTCATTAGTCATAGAGTGACACAGTGTGGAAACAGGCCCTTCGGCCCTTCGAGCCTGCACCGCCATTCAATGTGATCATGGCTGATCATCCCCAATCAGTACCCCATTCCTACCTCCTCCCCAAATCCCCTGACTCCACTATTTTTAAGAGCCCTATCTAGCTCTCTCTCGAAAGCATCCAGAGAACCTGCCTCCACCGCCCTCTAAGGCAGAGAATTCCACAGACTCACAACTCTCTGTAAGAAAAAGTGTTTCCTCGTCTCCGTTCTAAATGGCTTACCCCTTATTCTTAAACTGTGTGGCCCCTGGCTCTGGGCTCCCCCAACATCGGGAACATGTTTCCTGCCTCTAGCGTGTCCAAGCCCTTAACAATCTTACAACTTGTCCTGCTTGATCGTATTTGATTGTGCACGCCGAGTTGATTGCATTCGTCGAAACAGGGCGGACCACATGAAGGTTGCAATCTCCCACCCCAGACCAGCCATGATTGAATGGAGGAGTAGACTTGATGGGCCGAATGGCCTAATCCTGTTCATATCACTGAAAAACATAAAAATATTTGAATTGCTGCATTGCATACAAAACACGGGCGTGATATTATGTCATTTATTCTTTCAGTTTCGCCAATGAGAGTGCGCTTATTCTGGTAAATAAGCGTAAGTCACAAGTTAATTGTATCCAACCTCAAGTCTAGTGTTGTCATGTACGTTATAGTAGTTATTATCTTTATTTTTGGAAATATGCAGCAGTGTATTTGGGTGGCAGATGAAGCAATGGATATCTGGTGGGTGTTATTATAGGCCACGATTGAGTCTCAACTCTGAGTGCGTCTTCCTTCTAAAGTTAGAAAATAATGTTTAAACTCTTGTACCGGATGTCTGGAACTAGGTCGACAGAGTAAGGACACAATCATTCTGTGCCCGCTGTTGCAGGTGAGGACACCTATACGTCGGCGAGACCAAGCGCAGGCTCAGCCATCGTTTGGCTGAACACCTCCGCTCAGTCCGCCTGGACCTACATAGAAACATAGAAATTAGGTGCAGGAGTAGGCCATTCGGCCCTTCGAGCCTGCACCGCCATTCAATATGATCATGGCTGATCATCCAACTCAATATCCCGTACCTGCCTTCTCTCCATACCCCCTGATCCCCTTAGCCACAAGGGCCACATCTAACTCCCTCTTAAATATAGCCAATCTACCTGATCTCCCGGTTGCCCGACATTTTAACTCCCACTCCCACTCCCATTCCCACACTGGCCTTTCTGTCCTGGGCCTCCTCCACTGTCAGAGTGAGGCCCAGCGCAAATTGGAGGAACAGCACATAATTTTTCGCTTGGACAGCTTACACTCCAGCACATTCAACATCCGGTGGCGCTGCTGCTAGCTGCCTCCGCCTTCAGTCCGGTATCTGTTCATTTTTTTGCTATGTTTGAAGTGCGTTTTCCTGGAGAGGATGCGACTTATATTCGAGTCTCACCGGGGATCGCTGTTTGGAGCCCCCGGGTGCTGGGCCTGCTGCACCGACATCGCAGAGCTGTGGTTCGGGAGCTCCGACTAACATCGCGGACAGCGCTGACCAACATCGCGGAAATGTTGACTCCTTTTCCATCTTGGCAAAGGCAAAACACATATTGTTCCATTAGGTAGACAAAATTGCTGGAGAAACTCAGCGGGTGCGGCAGCATCTATGGAGCGAAGGGAATAGGCAACGTTTCGGGTCGAGACCCTTCTTCAGACTATTGTTCCATTAGTCTGACCTACCAAGCATGTTTAGTGTTATGAGGGAGCACTTTGAGAAGTACCCCACTGATGGCTGTGGTGGCCAAGGTCATAAGCAATAGGAGAAAAATGAGGCCATTCGGCCCATCAAGTCCACTCCGCCATTCAATCATGGCTGATCTATCTCTCCCTCCTAACACCATTCTCCTGCCTTCTCCCCACAACCCCTGACACCCGTACTGATCAAGTATCGATCTATCTCCGCCTTAAAAATATCCACTGACTTGGCCTCCAAAGCCTTCTGTGGTAAAGAATTCCACAGATTCACCACCCTCTAACTAAAGAAAGTCCTTCTCATCTCCTTCCTAAAAGAATGTCCTTTAATTCTGGGGCTGTGACCTCGAGTCCTAGACTCTCCCACTAGTGGAAACATCCTCTCCACCACATCCACTCTATCCAGGCCTTTCACTGTTCGGTAACAATGAGGTCCTCCCCCTCGTTCTTCTAAACTCCAGCGAGTACAGGCCCAGTGCCGCCAAACGCTCATCATATGTTAACCCACTCATTCCTGGGATCATTCTCGTAAACCTCCTCTGGACCCTCTCCAGAGCCAGCACATCCTTCCTCAGATATGGATTTTTGTTTTGGCAAATTTTAGACAGATTCTTAATTAATACGGGTGTCGGGGGTTATGGGGAGAAGGCAGGAGAATGGGGTTAGGAGGGAGAGATAGATCAGCCATGATTGAATGGCGCAGTAGGCGTGATGGGCCGAATGGCCTAATTCTGCTCCGATGACATGAAATATTCAGGATGGTAGTGGCAGTGGATTTTAGTTTAGAGATACAGCGTGGAAACAGGCCCTTTGGCCCATCGAGTCCGCGCCGACCAGCGATTCCCCCACACTAACACTACCCTATACACGCTAGGGACAATTTACAATAACGCCAAACCAATTAACCTGCAAACCTGCACGTCTATAGAGTGTGGGAGGAAACCGGAGAGCTCGGGGAAAACCCACACAGGTCACGGGGAGAACGCATAAACTCCGTACAAACAGCACCCGTGGTCGGGATCGAACCCAGGACTCTGCCGCTGGGAGGCAGCTGCGCCACCGTGCCACCCTTGACCACCCCGATTCCTCGATTTACTCAGTAGCTGAACTACCACAGGCTTCATGGACAGAGAATTCCAGTGACTTTCACCATCCTCTGGGTAAAAGACCCAATGGTTCCATGGTACTTGTAGACACATGTACCTTAGTCATAGAGTCATAGAGTGATACAGCGTGGAAACTGGCCCTTCGGCCCATCTTGCCCACACTGGCCATCATTGTCCCAGCTACACTAGTCCCACCTGCCTGCGTTTGGCCCATATCCCTCCAAACCTGTCCTATCCATGTACCTGTCTAACTGTTTCTTAAACGTTGAGATAGTCCCAGCCTCAACCACCTCTCTCTGGCAGCTCGTTCCATACACCCACCACCCTTTGCGTGAAAAGGTTGCTATTAAATCTTCTCACCTTCACCTTGAACCTATGTCCTTTGGTCCGCGATTCCCCTACTCTGGGCAAGAGACGTCGTAATTCATATAACACTGAAGCCGTGGGATTTTGATGGTTGTGTTATTTTCCACCTCCATCTGGTAAACTTTACACACTGGCCTTTATACTGTTTGTAAGGGGCTTGGTGTTTGGACTTTGAATAATGTCATCTTGAATCAAGTGTGTTATGAAGATTCAGCCTGCATGCATGTGAACATTGTGATCTGGAGAACTAACATCTTGACAGTTTCATTGTCAACAGGGAGGGCATGTTGACAAGATAGTGGAGTCAGGGGACATGGGGAGAAGGCAGGAACGGGGTACTGATTGGGGATGATCAGCCATGATCACATTGAATGGCGGTGCTGGCTCGAAGGGCCGAATGGCCTACTCCTGCACCTATTGACTGACTGACTGACTTTGGTGCCTTCCCACACAGTGGGAAACTTTGATTCTGCTGTGTGGGGATGTTTTATGTCAAACCCTATAGTGTGTTGTGTCCTGTTGATTTTTATTGTATGGCTGTATGGGAATTTCATTTCACTGTGCCATCTGGCACATGTGATGAATAAATCAATCTTGTAACTTGTATCTTGTATTGTCTATTGTCTATTCTTAATTTAACCAAGTGTGAAGCATGTGAGGTGCGGGAACACAGGCCTGAGGGTTGCAGATATAATTGCTGCTTCGTGTATTAGTATAATGTAGCTTGCTTTTTTTTTGGTTTAGTGATACAACGCAGAAACACAAGCCCTTTTGGCGCACAGAGTCTGCACCGAGCAGCAATCCCTGCACATCTTACACACATTAGCGACAATTTATACTTATACCAAGCCAATGCTCCTACAAACCAAAGATACAACTAAGTTACAGAGATAGGTTGAATAAGTTAGGGCTTTATTCTCTGGAGCGCAGAAGGTTAAGGGGGGACTTGATAGAGGTCTTTAAAATGATGAGAGGGATAGACAGAGTTGATGTGGACAAGCTTTTCCCTTTGAGAATAGGGAAGATTCAAACAAGAGGACATGACTTCAGAATTAAGGGACAGAAGTTTCGGGGTAACATGAGGGGGAACTTCTTTACTCAGAGAGTGGTAGCGGTGTGGAATGAGCTTCCAGTGGAAGTGGTGGAGGCAGGTTCATTGGTATCATTTAAAAATAAATTGGATAGGCATATGGATGAGAAGGGAATGGAGGGTTAGAAACATAGAAACATAGAAATTAGGTGCAGGAGTAGGCCATTCGGCCCTTCGAGCCTGCACCGCCATTCAATATGATCATGGCTGATCATCCAACTCAGTATCCCGTACCTGCCTTCTCTCCATACCCCCTGATCCCCTTAGCCACAAGGGCCACATCTAACTCCCTCTTAAATATAGCCAATGAACTGGCTATGGTTATGGTATGAGTGCAGGCAGGTGGGACTAAGGGGAAAAAAAAGTTGTTCGGCACAGACTTGTAGGGCCGAGATGGCCTGTTTCCGTGCTGTAATTGTTATATGGTTATATGGTTATACTAGAGCAAAAAGCCTTCTTTGATCTTTGCTACAAAACGTCTTTGATAACAAAGATATCGGAGAAAACCCATGCGGGCCAATAGACAGTAGACAGTAGACAAATGACAATAGGTCAGGGGGAGAATGTACAAACCACATACAGACGGGTACCCGTAGTCGGGATCGAACCCGGGTCTCTGGAGCTGCGAGTGCTGTAAAGCAGCAACTCTACTGCTTTGCCACCATTCCCCCAGCTGTTTGTTTGGCGTTTAGTACAGTGGGTGAGTGCACTGCTCAACCTCTGCTGTGGTTTTGCCTGGATTGCAAAAATAATTAAGGAAAACATAGAAACATAGAAAAACAGGTGCAGGAGTAGGCCATTCGGCCCTTCGAGCCTACACCGCCATTCAATATGATCATGGCTGATCATCCAACTCAGTATCCTGTACCTGCGTTCTCTCCATAAGCCCCTGATCCCTTTAGCCACAAGGGCCACATCTAACTCCCTCTTAAATATTGCCAATGAACTGTGGCCTCAACTACCTTCTGTGGCAGAGAATTCCAGAGATTCCCCACTCTCTGTGTTAAAAATGTTTTTCTCAACTCGGTCCTAAAAGATTTCCCCCTTATCCTTAAACTGTGACCCCTTGTTCTGGACTTCCCCAACATCGGGAACATTCTTCCTGCATCTAGCCTGTCCAACCCCTTAAGAATTTTGTAAGTTAGAATTTTGTAGCAAGAACAGAAAAGCAGGACCCAAAGTGCTGGAGTAACTCAGCGGGTCAGGCAGCATCTGTGGAGAACATGGATAGGTGACGTTTCACAGAGTGCTGGAGTAACTCAGCGGGTCAGGCAGCATCTGTGGAGAACATGGATAGGTGACGTTTCACAGAGTGCTGGAGTAACTGAGCAGGTGCAGCAGCATCTATGGAGCTAAGGAAATAGGTAACGTTTCGGGTCGAAACCCTTCCGGGTTTCGGCCCGAAACATTGCCTATTTCCAGAAGGGTTTCGGCCCGAAACGTTGCCTATTTCCTTCGCTCCATAGATGCTGCTGCACCATTACTGAGTGGGCCAGGCAGCATCTCTGGAGAACATGGATAGGTGACGTTTCACAGAGTGCTGGAGTAACTCAGCATGGTAGACGTTTCAGGCAGCATCTCTGGAGAACATGGATAGGTGACGTTTTGGGTCGGGACCATTCTTAAGAGTGATTTTGTCCATTTTTGGGACAAAGTGGGATGAAGGTTGAGGGCTAAATGCTGCCGGCGAAACTGAAACTGAGCAGGTAAGCTGTTCGATGCTACTGGATTGCCAGGTCAAGGACACCTTTCCCTTTGCTGAAGATTGAGATGAGACTGATGGAGCAGTAATGAGCAGTATTATTCAGACCTAATGATCTGTGTCAGGCTCTTGGACAAAGAAAAATGGCCTTTGATGAATCAGTTCGGTGTATAATTGCACCCACTAGCAGGAATTGCGTTTATATGTATGTTGAAATTGAGACCAATTTCTTAACAAAAAAAAAAATCAGGAACTAAATTCAAAAATTGCTTTGAATCCGTGGGCATTCAACGTCATGTTCCAGTGAGCCTCACCACCTTGTTGCCCAGTACGAGAACACGCTGCACTTCTGTCGTTGATCGAAAAGCAAATTCACAAGTTGTAGGAGTAAAATTAGGCCATTCGGCCCATCGAGTCCACTCCGCCATTCAATCATGGCTGATCTCTGCCTCCTCATCCCATTATCCTGCTTTCTCCCCAAAATCCTTGGCACCTGTTCTAATCCAGAGTCTGTCTACCTCTGCCTTCAAAATATCCACTGACTTGGCCTCCACAGCCCTTTGAGGCAGCGAGTTCCACAGATTAACTAAAAAAGCAGCAGAAAAACTGAGGAATGTTTGTCAAGATTCCGCGAATCGACTCAATTTTTTCTCCGACCAATTGTTTTCGGGATTTAGAACTCCTCCACAAATGTTAACGTACAGCTTCTCTCCAATCTTACCAAGCCAATGTAACTCCACTTTATTAAAAATGGAGGGAGAGGGAAAACGGGGAATTATATACCAGTTACATCGGAATCATAGACCCTTACATCGGCAGTGGGGACGATGCTCCAGTCGATTGTTAAGGATGTAATAGCGGCGTATTTGGAAAGCAGTGACAGGATCGGACAAAGTCAGCGTGGATTTATGTTGGGAAAATCATGCTTGACTAATCTTCTGGATTGAGGATGTAACAAGTAGAATGGATAAGGGAGAGCCAGTGGATGTGGTGTGTCTGGACTTTCAAAAAGCCTTTGACAAGGTCCCACACAAGAGATTAGTGTGCAAAATTAGAGCACATGGTATTGGGGGTCGGGTATTGACATGGATAGAGAACTGGTTGGCAGACAGGAAGCAAAGAGTAGGAATTAACGGGCCCCTTTCAGAATGGCAGGCAGTGACTAGTGGGGTGCCGCAAGGCCCCCGTGCTGGGACCCTAGTTGATTACAATAAATATTAATGATTTAAAACATGGAATTAAATGTAACATCCTCAAATTAGCGGATGGCACAAAGCTGGGTGGCAGTGTGAGCTGCGAAGAGGATGCTATGAGGCTGCAGATTGACTTGGATTGGTTGGGTGAATGGGCAGATGCTGTAGAATATGGATAAATGTGAGGTTATCCACTTTGGTGGCACGAACAGGAAGGCAGATTATTATCTGAATGGTGTCAGATTAGGAGAAGAGGAGGTGCAACGAGACCTGGGGGTCCTTGTACATCACTCACTGAAAGTAAGCATGCAGGTACAGTAGGCAGTGAAGAAAGCTAATGTTGGCCTTCATTACAAGAGAATTTGAGTTTAGGAGCAAGGAGGTCTGACTGCAGTTGTACAGGCCCTGGTGAGACTGCACCTGGAGTATTGTGTGCAGTTTTGGTCTCCTAATTTGAGGAAGGACATTCTTGCTATTGAGGGAGTGCAGCGTAGGTTCACCAGGTTAATTCCCGGGATGACGGGACTGTCCTATGATGAAAGAATGGGCAGACTGGGCTTGTATCCACTGTAATTTAGAAGGAAGAGAAGGGATCTTATAGAAACATATAAAATTCTTAAAGGATTGGACAGGCTAGATGCAGGAAAAATGTTCCTCGTGTTGGGGGAGTCCAGAACCAGGGGTCACACAGTTTAAGAATAAGGGGTCGGCCATTTACGACGGAGATGAGGAGTGATTCACCGACCAGAGATTCCCGCACACTGACCCTACACACACTAGGGACAATTTTACATTGATACCAAGCCAATTAATTTTACAAACCTGCACGTCTTTGATGGGACTAGGTGAGAGTAAGTGTTCAGCGCGGACTAGAAGGGCCGAGATGGCCTGTTTCCGTGCTGTAATTGTTATATGGTTATATGGTGTGGGAGGAAGATCTCGGAGAAAACCCACGCGGGTCACGGGGAGAACGTGCAAACTCCGCACAGACAGCACCCTGTAAGGGTCGATCCCGGGTTTCTGTGCTGTAAGGCAGCAGCTCTACCGCTGCGCCACCGCGCCGCCCTTGGCTGCACTTGAGTGAGGTGTCCAATTCTGATTGCCCTGCTCTTGGAAGGATCACCTTCAAGTAGAGAGGCTGCAGGAAAGGATAGAAACATAGAAACATAGAAATTAGGTGCAGGAGTAGGCCATTCGGCCCTTCGAGCTTGCACCGCCATTCAATATGATCATGGCTGATCATCCAACTCAGTATCCCGTACCTGCCTTCTCTCCATACCCCCTGATCCCCTTAGCCACAAGGGCCACGTCTAACTCCCTCTTAAATATAGCCAATGAACTGTGGCCTCAACTACCCTCTGTGGCAGAGAGTTCCAGAGATTCACCACTCTCTGTGTGAAAAAAGTTCTTCTCATCTCGGTTTTAAAGGATTTCCCCCTTATCCTTAAGCTGTGACCCCTTGTCCTGGACTTCCCCAACATCGGGAACAATCTTCCTGCATCTAGCCTGTCCAACCCCTTAAGAATTTTGTACGTTTCTATAAGATCCCCTCTCAATCTCCTAAATTCTAGAGAGTATAAACCAAGTCTATCCAGTCTTTCTTCATAAGACAGTCCTGACATCCCAGGAATCAGTCTGGTGAACCGTCTCTGCACTCCCTCAATGGCAATAATGTCCTTCCTCAGATTTGGAGACCAAAACTGTACGCAATACTCCAGGTGTGGTCTCACCAAAACCCTGTACAACTGCAGTAGAACCTCCCTGCTCCTATACTCAAATCCATGATCAGGACTGGCTGGCTCGAGTCATAAATAGAGTCCGGATAGGAGTTTCATCCCTGGAGCGTAGGAGACCGAAGGGTGAACATAGACGGATAGAAATCAAGAGGACCATAGATACTGGATGTAGACAAAAATATGCTGGAGAAACTCAGCAGGTGAGGCAGCATCTATGGAGAAAAGGAGAAGGCGACGTTTCAGGTCGAGGCCCTTCGTCAGAGTGGATGGTCACAGTCTTTTTCCCAGGGAAGGAGTGTCTAAAACTTGAGGGCACAGGTTGCAGGTGAAAGGGAAGAGATTTAAAACAGACCTGACAGGCAATTTCTGCAGAGATGGGTGCGTGCCTATTTGGAACTAGTTGCCTGATGAAGGTGCAGGGGCAGGTACACTGATGGAAGACAATTAGAACCGTATGTGGATAGAAACTTTGACAGAGATATGGGCCAAATGCAAGCAAATGGGACCAGCTCAGTCATAGCATGGGCGATGTTGGGCCGAAGGGCCTGTTTCCGTGCTGTCGGACTCTGTGCTAAAATCCAATAGGTCGGCTTGACCATCAAGCATTTAATTTCCTGAATAGTGACGTGGTCTGTCTGACACACTTTTGATCATTTAAGTCGCAGTTTGCTTCTGATCATTGTTTTTCAGTTCAATTGTCAGTAAATCAAGTTGTACCGTGTGCTATAATGTTTAAAGTGGAACCTGATGAACCCAATAATCCCACACTCACATTAATCGGTGACTTCTCTGTAGATTGTAATGTGGTTCTTATGTGTTGTCCAAACTGCGGTGCATCCTGGACAATACAGCTCACCCCCTCTGTGACACACTGGTCAACCTGAGGAGCACCTTCAGCAACAGACTGGTTCCACCAAGATGCAGCACAGAACGCCACAGGAGATCCTTCTTCCCTGTGGCTATCAAACTGTACAACTCCTCCCCCCTTCTGTCGTGGGGTAGACTGACTCCCCTTCCCCCTCCCCTCCCACCCATCCTCCCGTCTCACCTCCCAACCCCCAACCACCCCGCCCCTCAAAATCTTTGCAGAGTTTAGAAGGATGAGAGGGTATCTCATTGAAACATATAAGATTGTTAAGGGTTTGGACAGGCTAGAGGCAGGAAACATGTTTCCGATGTTGGGGGAGTCCAGAACCAGGGGCCACACAGTTTAAGAATAAGGAGCAAGCCATTTAGAACGGAGACGAGGAAACACTTTCTCTCACAGAGAGTGGTGAGTCTGTGGAATTCTCTGCCTCAGAGGGCGGTGGAGGCCGGTTCTCTGGATACTTTCAAGAGAGAGCTAGATAGGGCTCTTAAAGATAGTGGAGTCAGGGGATATGGGGAGAAGGCAGGAACGGGGTACTGATTGTGGATGATCAGCCATGATCACATTGAATGGCGGCGCTGGCTCGAAGGGCCGAATGGCCTACTCCTGCACCTATTGTCTATTATCTGGACCTTCCACTTGTTGTGTTTTGTGACTGTTGGCAGGACAAATTCTCTCCTGGGTAAGTAAAGTTCTATCGTGATGTGTCGTATCTTGCCGCATGTGACTGGGGTTTACACTTAGGAAAGTGAGAGGGAAATTGTCCTCGAAGCACCATCTAGTGGCCATTCACAGCCAGTGCTGCGGTTGTGTAAAATTAACCCTTGGTTGCAAATCAGGTGTCCAGAATCAAAGATACCAGCATCTTTGTCCAGAATGGTTGAGTAGGAATGAACTACAGATGCTGGTTTACACCAAAGGTGGGCACAAAATGCTGGAGTAACTCAGCGGGTTTCTGGATAGAAGGAATGGGTGACGTTACGGGTCTGAAGAATGGCCTTGTCCCGAAACATCACCACCCCTTCCTTCTCTCCAGGGATGCTGCCTGTCCCTCTGAGTTACTCCAGCATTTTGTGCCAAGAGTGGTTTATTGTCATATGTCCCAAAATGGAAGAATGAAATCCTTAAACCCCTGTCCCACTGTACGAGTTAATTCCAAGAGCTCTCCCCGAGTTCTTCTGATTCGAACTCAGAGATTTACGGTAACGGCCGCTCGTCGGTACTCGGGGCTCTCGTGGACATTTTTCCACATGTTAAAAAATCTTCACGAGTCTTCCCGTGCTTACCTGCCATTAGCGAGTCTTCCCGAGTACCTGCCGTTAGTGTTACGAGCCGCAAAGAGGCGTCCCCGAGCTCCGACGTACCCGCTACGTTCATTCTCCGTGCTTACCACGAGTTTGATTTTTTTTTAAACTCGGGAGAGCTCTTGAATGAACTTGTACCGTGGGACAGGGCCACTTACTACTTGCAGCATTTATTTATCCTGTTTGTGACAAACATGCAGTTTCTTCAGGGAAAGATGGAATTAAATACACCTCTCCTCAATACATAAAACATTTGTAATTACTAGCACACAGAAGATCCCAGGAATGAGTGGGTTAACATACAGTATGATGAGCGTTTGATGGGCACTGGGCCTGTTGTACTCGCTGGAGTTTAGGAGGGACCTCGTAGAAACTTACCAAATAGTGAAAGGCCTGGATAGAGTGGATGTGGAGAGGATGTTTCCACTGGTGGTAGAGTCCAGGACCAGAGGGCACAGCCTCAGAATTAAAGGACGTTCTTTTGGAAAGGAGATGAGGAGGAATTTCTTTAGTCATTGGGTGGTGAATCTGTGGAATTCATTGCCACAGACGGCTGTGGAGGACAAATGGCTATGCAGAGATGGATAGATTCTTGATTAGTACGGGTGTCAGGGGTTATGGGGAGAAGGTAGGAGAATGGGGTTAGGAGGGTGAGATAGATCAGCCATGATTGAATGGCAGAGTAGACTTGATGGGCCGAATGGCCTAATTCTGCTCCTATCACGTATGAACACGATCTCTGCAAAACTAATTGTCATTGATCCGCATTGCTCTCTGCAGCTTCAGCAAAACATCTTAGCGTCCAAACCACGGGTTACAAGGATCCACATCAACTGGGACGAATGACAGTGGTGAAAAGACAAAGGAGCACTGAATTCACCAGCTCTAACCTGCATTCTGGTCTCTCCATGAGTACTTCTTCTTCTTTCATGTGGCGTGCACAGCCTACAGGTGGAGGACAACCTGTTCTATTTGATCTTCTGTTTGTGCACGTTGAGTCGATTGCATTAGTCGAAACAAGGCGGACCACGTGAAGGTTTCAATCTCCCACCCGACTCCACCAGTACGATGTCCAGGGATTCGAAGGCCTTGACTCTGTCAGCAAACTCACCGAGTGCCCTGGACGCTCCCAGGAGGACTGGCTGAACTCTGTTGCCTTCCACCACAGTGAAGAACGCTGTGGTGGATGTTTGTGTTAAATCTTATTGTGTATTGTGTGTTCTCTTTTTAAGTGTATCGCTGCTGGCAAATTCACTTCACTGCACCTGCGGGTGTATGTGGCGAATAAAATTGACCTTGACATTGACCTTGACGGACGGCACGTGAGACAGTCGTCACAGAATACATCAGGATACGACAGAGCATCACTTTGTTTATTGTGCTCCACGTATTTCTGTTAGAGCACGGGGTAGCAGTGCGTTGACCTGTTTGCTGAAAAACAAAAGTGAAGTATGAACGGCTGGCCTGCCGCTGCTGGGCCAAAGCTGCTGGTTTGATGCAGCATGACACCAAATAGTAGCATAGATACTTGCAATATGTATGTATGTATGTATGTACTTAATCTATCAACCACTGTAGTATAAGGTTAGTACCTCCACCAATGTAAAGCACTTTGGTCAACGAGAGTTATTTTTAAATGTGCAATAGAAATAAAAGTGACTTGACTTGGCTGGTAAACAAACTACATTTCCAAAGAGGAACTGTTTGAACTAGTGATCGGAGTTTGGGTTAAGTAGTGAGAGCTGAGGACTTTCTGTTTGCACT
The DNA here is from genome assembly GCF_028641065.1 of Leucoraja erinaceus. Classification (NCBI taxonomy): domain Eukaryota; kingdom Metazoa; phylum Chordata; class Chondrichthyes; order Rajiformes; family Rajidae; genus Leucoraja; species Leucoraja erinaceus. The sequence continues at coordinate 1,430,585 of NC_073386.1, read as the reverse complement.
TGTATTTCTGTGGATTGGGCAGTTTCCACCACTCTCTGGAATTTCTTCCCTTCCTGGGGGTCGGTGTTGCCGAACCATGCCGAGGTGCAACCAGTCAGAGTGCTCTCTACTGTGGAAGTTCAATAAAGTCCGCGCCGACTTGACCAATCTGCCCAACATGCACCTGAAGTCCCGCAAACCCTTCTGGTCTTCCGTTAAATCCCTGGAAGGCTTTGACTCCCGAGCCTGAGAGAGGCGGCGGAGCCTGGGAAAGATGCCTACGCCAACAACTGAGAGGTCATCGCATACCCCCACACAGTGAAACCACCGGGTTTTGACCTCCATCACAAGCAATGGCCGACCCTGAACAGAATCCGCACCCTCCATGCAAGAATAGCCCTTCACCTGCATGAGTGGGGGATGACAGACAGCCCTGCCTGCTACGGCGGCCATCCAGACTACACCATCACACACATTGTGGATGACTGCCCACTGAGGCTTTTCCCTGGTGGCATCCACCCTGTAACTGATGCTGTCCTGTCCTGGATGTCTACCCTTGACCTACAAGTTTAGGCTGTGCACGCAACACACAAGTATTTGTTGATGTACCAAAGTGCCTTCATGTTCTAAGGACATACGATACGATACAATACGATGTACTACACGACAGGAGACATGGAACATGAAATCAAAGTGAAGAGTGGAAAATCCAGGATTGGGAATGTGCAAACATTGGGGAGAAGAAGGAGTCGGTCTACCCCACGACAGAAGGGGGAGGAGTTGTACAGTTTGATAGCCACAGGGAAGAAGGATCTCCTGTGGCGTTCTGTGCTGCATCTTGGTGGAACCAGTCTGTTGCTGAAGGTGCTCCTCAGGTTGACCAGTGTGTCGTGGAGGGGGTGAGCTGTATTGTCCAGGATGCTCTGCAGTTTGAGGAGCATCCTCCCCTCCAAGACCAACCTCCCGTGAATCCAACTCCAACTCCGCCCCCCAGGACGGAGCCGGCCTTCCTGATGAGTTTGCTGGTCCTGTTGCCACCTGCAGCCTTCGCCCTGCTGCCCCGGCACGCGGCAGTGGAGAAGATGGCCACCACCCATTGATAGAACATCTGCAGCATCTCACTGCAGACGTTGATGTGGTATTATGCAATAATAGTGTAAGGCTGGGCAGACGGGCACTAGCACCCTGTGTGACAGAAGCCAGGCTCCAGTAACCGGATGTGACTGGAACCCTGGGGTGTGGGCAGTTAGGGAGTTGCCTGGGCTGGCACACGAGGCTGTTGCTGTTGCTGCTGTTGTACAGAGTTGTTAAATAAAGAGATACTCCGTCTACGTCGTCGTACGAGCCTTATTACAAGCATAACTCGACAGTTGAAGGAGCGGAGCCTTCTCAGAAAGTCCAGCCAGCTCAGTCCGTTCTTGTACACGGCCTCTCAGCGTTCCTGGACCAGTCCAGTTTACTGTCCAGGTTATCTCCAAGGTACTTGGTAAACTGCACAGCCGCACCCTTGATGGAGACTGGGGACAGGGGTGTCCCTCCCCTCCTAAAGTCCACCAAGTAGAGGCATTGAAATGCAGAGGAGTCCTCCGCAATCACAAAGGCGCTCGCTGCCACCCGGAGTCGAGTGTGGGCAGTGGGAGGAGAAGTTGCCAAGCCACAGCATGTATTTGTGAAGATAGCCTAGCGTGAGCTGGCATTCAGACGAGAGGAGAGGAAACTGACTGCATGGCCCCCCAAATTATAAGAAGCAGATTCCAAATGTACCTGTGGCCTAAGAGGAACTCGGGGTGGGGGGGGGGGGGGGGGGGGGGGGGCGAGGGGGCAGAGGGACCTGGCAAGGGGGGGGGGTGTGGCCACCAAGAACAGAGAGGAAAGGGGCCTGGGGGGGGGGTGGGCGTGGGGAGAGGGGAACAAGGGGGGGGGGGGGGGGGGGGGGGGGGGGATCGAGGAGGGGGATGAGTAACTATTGTAACTTTGCCAGCATCTTTGTGGCCAGCCTTTCATGTCCCCTGTGTGCAAAAACAAAAAGTCCACTGCCCGGCCGTTGGGAGATGGTGAACTTCCTGGTGAACTTCTACCGCTGCACCATCGAGAGCATCCTTACCAACTGCATCACAGTATGGTATGGCAACTGCTCTGTCTCCGACCGGAAGGCATTGCAGAGGGTGGTGAAAATTGCCCAACGCATCACCGGTTCCTCGCTCCCCTCCATTGAGTCTGTCCAAAGCAAGCGCTGTCTGCGGAGGGCGCTCAGCATCGCCAAGGACTGCTCTCACCCCAACCATGGACTGTTTACCCTCCTACCATCCGGGAGGCGCTACAGGTCTCTCCGTTGCCGAACCAGCAGGTCGAGGAACAGCTTCTTCCTGGCGGCTGTCACTCTACTCAACAACGTACCTCGGTGACTGCCAATCACCCCCCCCCCCCCGGACACTTATTATTATTTATTCAAATCGTTTGCTATGTCGCTCTTCCAGGGAGATGCTAAATGCATTTCGTTGTCTCTGTACTGTACACTGACAATGACAATTAAAATTGAATCTGAATCTAAATCTGAGATGGGAGGAAACCGCAGCAGCCGGAGGAAGACAACGTGGTCACAGGGAGAACGTGCAAACTCCACACAGAGCGCACCCGAGGTCAGGATCGCACCCGGGTCTCTGGCGCTGTGAGGCAGCAGCTCTACCCGCTGCACCGCCGTGCCGCCCTGTACTTGCCACCCCTCGCAAAGACTCGGCTTGATTGTATTTATGGACAGTATTGTCTGATCTGCTTGGACAGCAGGCAAAGCGATGCTTTTCACTGTACCTCGGTGCACGTGACAACAATACGCCGAAAGCTGAAGACGTGATGAGCCCACCCTCATGTTATAAACAAAAATGCTGGAGAAACTCAGCGGGTGCAGCAGCATCTATGGAGCAAAGGATAGATCCTTCGCTCCATAGATGCTGCTGCACCCGCTGAGTTTCTCCAGCATTTTTATGTACCTTCGATTTTCCAGAATCTGCAGTTCCTTCACTCATGTTATAAACATTGTACGATGCTTAAATATGATACGATTCAGTGATAAACGTGAATGTGGGGGGTTGAGAGAGGGGGAGAGCCAGGGAAAGAACTAATGTAATCCCTGTCAGAACACGGCCCATAGAACAGATGAATTCTACCGACTACATTTGATATCCAACACATTTGGTTTGCATTCTCAGTTGTCAGAGTTCTTTGATTCCATTCCAAGTTGAGTTCGACTTCTTAAGTCTCTGACTGAAACCCAACAGCCCGTGATATATGGAGGCTTGGAGCCCTATGGAAGGGAACTGACTCATGCTCCCACAAGGCAGCTCCGTTTTCAGGGCTGCCATCTTTCTGGCTGGTTGCTGCACCACTCAGAAATAAATCTAGCTGTCACTGAGGGGATGTAATTGAGCCACTGCACACATCTACATGATTCTTGGCAGCTATTGATTCCCTGAGTAATGAGCCTTACTTAATTCCATTTCTCAGCAATGCCGCGGAGTGGTGTCGGCGGGAAGTCAAGTGGGCCTTTCATGCAGCCTAATGGAGCTGTGGGATCAGTCAAAGATCCTATAGCCGAGCAAGATAGACCACTCCCCACTCCTGCTAAATGCAATGGGCTGACGTGTAGTGCGCAACGGAACGGAACATGGGCCTTTTTTTCATCCATTTCCGTAACCTGACCCGACCCGACCCTCAGTGTAATCAACGTTGCGGGGGAACAGTTTATGTTAATGAATTAAAATTCTGAAAATGAGGAGAAGATTTTTACCAAAGAACTTTTATTTTTACGAGGATGTTTCCGTAACCGGCTTCCATCTCCGCACTAGTATCCTACGGGATCTTTGGTGCGGAGACGGAAGCCGGTTACGGAAATAGGGCCGTAAATTACCCATGAATCTGCCCATGACCGTACTGTGTCTTTTTCGTTGAGTGATCTATCTTGCTCGCTCTAGGGCAGTGGTTCCCAACATGGGGCGTACGCCCCACAGGGGGGCAATTTGATTTTTAAGGGGGGCAATTTCCACCTAATGTTTTTTTCTTTTTTTTTTACAATTTTTTAGTAATTTCTTGCTCAGAACTTTAACTGTCTTTTGTTTATTTCATATTTCTTTTTCATGGATGCCATGTTCTTTTGAAGCTTGTTTAAACCAAGGTATTGGCGTTTTAAGCTTCATCAGCTGAAACGGAGTTCACTTTTTAAATGATAAGAATTATATATCACCACATGGGGGAGGCCATCAGGATTTTAGAGATGATTAGGTGGGGCATGGCCAAAAAAAGGTTGGGAACCACTGCTCTAGGGCCTTTGGGTTCAGTTACCGGCCACGGTGGCCGATGATGGCGAACATCCCAGACGATTATATGCCTGCTCGCCACAGAACCAGATGTACAATCACATATTACAATCTCCCCGCACTCTTAACTCTCTACTCCTGCAGGAACGCTTCTTGCTTCACCTTCCCTCATCATGTATCTGTACACTGTAAAAGGCTCGGTTGTAATCATGCCTTGTCTTTCCGCTGACTGGATAGCACGCAACAAAAGCTTTTCACTGTACTTCGGTACACGTGACAATAAACTAGACTGAACTGAACTTACGTTTCATAAGTAGAGGATGATAGGTCAGGGATGAGTCGTTGGGGGCACTACAAGCCGGCACCCCCTACAGCACCGTGTTAGTTTTTCTACTTTTTTTGGTTTTGTAGTGTGTCTCAATGTGTGTTTTTAATGTTTCTCTGTGTTTCCTGTGTGGAGGGTGGTGTGGGGGGGGTAAGGGTGAAACCGTTTCGGTCGCCTCCTCCACGGAGAGGCGACTTTTTTCATGTCGCCTCCCCCGTGGCCTAACAGCGAGGATCGGTGCGGCCTTTCCCAGAGACGTGCCCGGGGCTTCAGCTGCAGGCGCGTGTACTTTCGTCGATGAGCGGGCGGGCCCTCGCCGGGACTCACCGAAGGGGAGCGCTCCGTTCGCTGGCCCGCAGCAGCCTGAAGCCGCGGTCTGCAGAGCTCCAGCTGGCGCGGCGTCCGGAGCCTGGGATTCCTTGTTGGGGACCCAGGAGGAGAAGAGCTCTGACCGCCGGCATGCGGCCAACTTCTAATCGCGGACACGGCGGGGACTTACCATCCGGAGCGGGGTCCCTCGCCGGGGACCCCTGGAGAGACCTGCGGCCAACACCATCTGAAGTCGCGGTCTCCGGTGGGGAGGCACCGAATCAGGACTTACCTGGACTTTACCTTGTCTGAACATCTGGACGCCCGCAGCAGCGGCTGCGGTGGGTTGAGGTCCCGACTACGGGGGGAAATGGAGGAGGACTGGCCAAATGTTGTGCCTTCCACCACGGTGATGAATGCTGTGGTGGATGTTTATGTAACATTTTATTGTGTTTCTGTGTGTTCTTTTTCAGTGTATCGCTGCTGGCAAATTCATTTCACTTGCACTTTATGTGCAAGTGACGAATAAAACTCATTGTGATTGTGATTGTGATAAACAAATCACATAGTTATTTAAAATACAGACGCAAAATGCCGGATAACTCAGGTAGCATTTCTGGAGAAAAGGAATAGGTGATGTGTCGGGTTCAAGGTCAAGTTCACATGTATTGTCGCAAGCACCAACTGGTACAGTGACATTTGAGTTACCATACAGCCATACGATTAGCATTCACCACAGTGGAATCAACATTCCTCACTGTGATGGAAGGCAATAAAGCTCAGTCATCTTCCTCTTTGTTCACCCCGTGGTCGAGACCCTTCTTCAGACTGAGAGTCAGGGGAAAGAGGAACGAGAGATATAGACGGGGCTATAGAGAAGCAGATCAAATGAATAAAAGATATGCAAAAAAGTAACGATGATCAAGGGAACAGGCCATTATTAGCTGCGTAACTCCACGGGTCAGGCAGCATCACTGGAGATATGGGTGGCGATTCGGGTTGGAACCTGTTTGGTATATTTTCCTGTGCCATGTGGCCACTTATTTGGAACATTAAATTGTACAGCACAGGGACAGGCCCATTGACCGACAATGTTTACGCCGAACAAGATGCAAAATTAAACTAATCTCTGCCTGCCCGAGATCCATATCCCTCCAAAATATTATAATAATTTGGCCCAGAGAAGACGGTTAGGTGACGCCTTGGGTCAGGACCCTTCTTTGGCCTGAAATCAAACTGTTTTATGTTATTTATTATATCAAGTCAAGTCAAGTCAAGTCACTTTTATTTCTGTAGCACATTTAAAAAAACAACTCTCGTTGGCCAAAGTGCTTTACATTAGTGGAGGTACTAACGTTATACAGATTCAGATTCAGATTCAATTTTAATTGTAATTGTCATTGTCAGTGTACAGTACAGAGACAACGAAATGCATTTAGCATCTCCATTGAAGAGCGACATAGCAAACGATTTGAATAAATAATAATAAGTGTCCGGGGGGGGGGGGTGGTGATTGGCAGTCACCGAGGTACGTTGTTGAGTAGAGTGACAGCCGCCGGAAAGAAGCTGTTCCTCGACCTGCTGGTTCGGCAACGGAGAGACCTGTAGCGCCTCCCGGATGGTAGGAGGGTAAACAGTCCATGGTTGGGGTGAGAGCAGTCCTTGGCGATGCTGAGCACCATCCGCAGACAGCGCTTGCTTTGGACAGACTCAATGGAGGGGAGCGAGGAACCGGTGATGCGTTGGGCAATTTTCACCACCCTCTGCAATGCCTTCCGGTCGGAGACAGAGCAGTTGCCATACCATACTGTGATGCAGTTGGTAAGGATGCTCTCGATGGTGCAGCGGTAGAAGTTCATCAGGATCTGAGGAGACAGATGGACCTTCTTCAGTCTCCTCAGGAAGAAGAGACGCTGATGAGCCTTCTACACATACAACAGTGGTTCATAGATTACATACATACATATAGCCCTCACTCAGAGGACGTCAAGAAAGGCTTGAGAGTAAAGATGAGTTTTAAGTCTCGACTTAAAGGAGTCGATGGAGGGGTCAGTTCTGATGGGAAGAGGGATGCTGTTCCACAGTCTAGGTTCCACAGTTCCAAGCATATCATCTCTGCTGAACACCCAGTTTCCAAAGCTTCAAAAGACACATAGTGCTGGAGTAACTCAGCGGATCAGGCAGCATCTGTGGAGAACATGGATAGGTGACGTTTCAGGTCGGGACCTTACTTTTGACTGATTGTAATGGGGGGAGAGGGCAAAGTTGAAGAAATTGGGAAAAGAAGGGGAGGGCAAAGCCTGGCTAGTGATATGTGGATGCAGGTGAGACACGTTTTTGATGGGCAGATCTTTGAACAGATAGGCAGATGGCTTCCTAGAACATAGAACAGTACAGGAACAGGCCCTTCAGCCCACAATGTTTATGCCGATCATGATGCTAACTTAAAATAATCTCCTCTGCGTCCACGTGATCCATATCCATCCGTTTCCTGCATAGAGAACGGCTGAGGAAGCACAATCTGCCACAGGCAATGACGGCCCAATTCTACACGGCCATTGTAGAGTCTGTCCTCACCTTCTCCATCATGGTCTGGTTTGGCTCAGCCACCAAGCACGACATCCGGAGGCTGCAGCGAATCGTCCGATCAGCAGAGAAGGTTATTGGCTGCAACCTTCCCTCCATTGATGAACTGTACACTGCAAGGGCCAGGAAGCGAGCGGGTAAGATCATCTCTGACCCCTCTCACCCTGGCCACAAACTCTTTGAATCACTTCCCTCTGGAAGGCGACTCCGGACTGTCAAAGCTGTCACAGCCAGACATAAAAACAGCTTTTTTTCCCACGAGTAGTAGCTCTACTCAATAACCAAAAATCTGTAGCCTTCTTTTGCTCTGGTATTTTATTTAATTCACATGTTTAATCAATAATGTTTTATTATTAATGTTTAATGTTTTATGTGTCATTCCTAACTGTCACTGTATGTCATGTTGTCACTTGCGGAGGAGCACCAGGGCAAATTCCTTGTATGTGAATATTTGGCCAATAAACTTATTCATAAACGGATTCATTCATTCGTTTCCCAGTGATGGAAATGTCAAATACGAGATGGACATTTGCTTTAAGGTCAGAGGGGGAATATTTAAAAGGGATGGGCGTAGCAAGGTTTCCACTGCCTCTGACAATCTGCCTGGGGCAGTGGTGGAGGCAGATATGATAGTAGCATTTACAAGGCTTCTAGATATAGACAGATGGATATGCAGGGAATGGAGGGATTTGGATCACGTGCAGGCAGAGGAGATTAGTTTAATTAGGCATTGTGTTCGGCACAGACATTGTGCCGCAGAGCCCGTACCTGCACTGCACTGTTTTACAGTACGTGTGGGAAGAAACTAGAAGTTGGTTTATACCAACTAAGTAGAATAGAGGGATCCACCTTTTCCATCATGAAACAAAGCCAGAGTTTGGGTAAAGGGCCTGTCCCACTTCGGGGATTTTTTCGGCGACAGTCACTGTCGTGGCGTGACGCTGAGAAACCGGCCCCCTACGACAATGTCCATGACCGGCTGCCACCTAGTCGACGTCAAGCTACGACAAGCTACGTCAACTGCCGTCCTACGTCCCAATTCTCCGCGACACGCAACGCCAACCCACGCCAACCAACGACCATATAGACAACAGCCTAAGACAACCGATGTCAACCAGATAAGTGCTCGTTTCTTAGCTTCCCCCCCCAGTCTAGTTTCAGTAAAAACACTGAATCAAGCACTTGAAACAACTACATTTTATTTTAACAAAAGCACGTCACAGTTCAACTACTGTACCTATCTACTGTACGTGGGTTCGATCCTCGTATCTGCCCGTTCAAGCCCTCTAGGCCTCGCTCAGACAGAGACACTCCAGAAGGTCACGCAGTCCTAAGCACTCTCCAGAAGATCGACATTGAACCTCGTGGTAGCGGACTTTTATATGTCCCGGGACCTCGAGGGGCCGAACCACATGGGGGTGGTCCCTTAATAACCCAATTACAGATATCGATTAACCCACATAGAATGGCAGTGCAGCAAGAGTCAAGAGAGTCAAGAGTCAAGAGTCAAGAGTCAATTTAATTGTCATTTGGACCCCTAGAGGTCCAAACGAAATGCCGTTTCTGCAGCCATACATTACACACAAATAGACCCAGACACAACATAATTACATTTTACATAAACATCCATCACATAGCTGTGATGGAAGGCCAAAAAAAAACTTATCTCTCCACTGCACTCTCCCCCCCCCGATGTCAGAGTCAAAGTCAAAGCCCCCGGCTGGCGATGGCGATTGTCCCGCGGCCATTGAAGCCACGCCGGGTGGTGCGAGGTCGCACACCGGGTCTTGGTGTTGGAGCCCCCGGTGTGCGCTCGCAAAGTCCCGCGGCCGTTCCAGCCGCGCGGGGCAATGGTGTTAGGCCCCGCTCCAGGAGCTCTTCGACCCCGCAACTCGGGCGGGAGAATTCGCCGTTGCAGGAGCCCCGAAAAGCGGTCTCTCTCCAGGGATCCGCGGGCTCCCGGCGCCGCTGTCCGCAGACCCGCAGTAGCAGCCTCCGACTCAGCAGCAGCCTCCGACTCAGCAGCAGCAGCAGCAGCAGCAGCAGCAGCAGCAGCAGCGGCAGCAGCAGCAGCAGCGCTCCTCCACCGCTCCAACCCGCTCCGGACTCGGCCAGCCCCGCGACGGCGACGGTGAGTAGCACCTGAGTCCCCGGCTTCTTCCCGTTGGAGGCCGCTCCTCGTTGCGGCCTCAACGACAACGGAAACCCGATGAGAAAAAAGGTCGGGTCTCCAGTGCAGGGAGAGATTTTAAAAAGTTTCCCCCCCCCTCCCACCCCACCCCCACCCCCCCCCACACACACACCCCAACAAAAAATAACAAAAACTACATAAAAACACAGACAGAAAATAATAAAAACGCGGACAGACTGCAGAGGCCGCTGCTGGCCAGAGCCGCGCCGCCTACCGGTTGTAGGCCAAATGGCCTACTTCTGCACCTATTGTCGATTGTCTATTGTCTATTGCCGATACTGTTGCCAGTTGACGTAGCATGACTTAGTCTGCCGCCACTTGAATTCGCCAAAGTCAACACCTGGCAACAGCCAACGTTAGATGGCGTCAACCTGGCGACAGCACCTACGCCAGGAGATGTCACGCAACAGCAAGCTAACTGTCACCAAGCATCGACAAGAAAAAGGCCACGTCACGCCCCGTCATCCCGCCACCATGTGGCCACAGTCTATTTTCCGGCTGTTGCCGAAAGAGTCGCCTAAGTGGGACAGGCCCTTAAAGTAAGCAATTAGGAAAGCAAATGGTAAAACATTGGCCTTTATTATTATGAGGGAGTTTAAATTTGGGAAAAAGGAACTCTTGTTACAATTGAAAGACACAAAGAGCTGGAGTAACTCAGGGGGTCAGGCAGCATATGTGGAGACAAATAATTGGTGAAGTTTTGGCTTGGGACCCTTCTTTAATAATAATAATAATAATAACTTTATTTGTTAAGCACCTTAAAAACAACCAAAGCTGACCAAAGTGCTGTACAGAAAAAAGAAAACAAGCAAGACATCATAAAACAGGCAGAACAACAGAACATACAACTAACACGAGGCGCATAAATTACATACAAAAATCCAAACAATAAATTAAAAAACATAAAACACGAGTACGAACAACGCAGCAAAACCAAGCAAATAAAGTTAATAAACAATTCAACACCTCACTGGTCTACAAAGGCCATGGAGAATAGATATGTCTTCAGGAGCGACTTAAAAACAGCTAGAGAAGGGGCCTGTTTAACGTGCAGAGGCAATTCATTCCACAATCTCGGAGCCGACACAGCAAAGGCACGGTCCCCTCTGAGCTTCCGCTTAGTCTTTGGCTCAATCAGGAGCAGCTGATCATCTGACCTGAGAGAGCGGGAGGGCGAATAAGGGTGAAGAAGCTCAGATAGGTAGGACGGGGCAAGACCACTTAGGGATTTAAAAGTAAATAAAAGAATTTTAAAACGAAGATTTAGACTAAGAAGATTTTTTTAGTCTGGGAAAATTTCAGTCTGAGAAGACTTCAGACTTCAGAGTCTGTGCAGGAAGGAACTGCAGATGCCGACACCGAAGATAGACACAAATTGCTGGCGTAACTCAGCGGGACAGGAAGCATCTCTGGAGAGAAGGAATGGGTGATGTTTCGGGTCGAGACCCTTCTTCAGACTGTGTTCACCTATTAGCTGCCGCTCTTTGTCCTGCCCCTCCTCTCTTTTTAGCTCTTGCCCCCACCACACTTCCCCAGACCACAAGACCACAATCAGTCTGATGAAGGGCCCTAACTCAAAACCTCACCTATCCATGTTCTCAAGGGATGCTGCCTAACCCACTGAGTTACTCCAGCATTTTATGTTTCGTTTTTCCTGGTAAATGTAGCCCATACCCTTTCCATCCACTAGGTGGTGAAGATTACTATCTTATAAATTCATAAAGTGATAGGAGCAGGATTAGGCCCATCAAGTCTACTCCGCCATTCAATCATGGCTGATCTATCTTTCCCCCTCAGCCCAAATCTCCTGCCTTCTCCCCATAACCCCTGACACCCGTACTAATCAAGAATTCATCTATCTCTGCGTAAAAACATCCATTGATGGCCTCACCACCCTCTTACAAAATAAATACCTCCTCATTTCCTTTCTGGAAGAACATCCTTTGATTCTGAGGCTGTGCCCTCTGGTCCTGGACTCTCCCACTAGTGGAGACGTCCTTCCCACATCCACTCTATCCAGGCCTTTCACTATTCGGTAAGTTTCTATGAGGCCCCACCTCGTCCTTCTAAACTCCAGCGAGTACAGGCCCAGTGCCGACAAACACTCATCATATGTTAACCCACTCATTCCTGGGATCATTCTCATAAATGTCTGGACCCTCCCCAACACCAGCACATCCTTCCCCAGATATGGGGCCCAAAACTGTTCACAATCGTTGCAGTCTGTCCAGCGCCTTATAGAGCCTCAAGGATAAATTAACTGTGTAACCCTGTGCCACGACACGTATGGGTTTCAGTTCAATTCAAAGCACCTTTTTTTTAATCTTATTTCCAGTAAGAAAGCAAAGAGAAATAAACTAATTAAAAATAAACTGCAGATGCTGGTTTATACCAATGATAATCACAAAGTGCTGGAGTAACTCAGCAGGTCAGGCAGCGTCTGTGGAGAACATGGATAGGTGACGTTTCGCAGTGTGCTGGAGTAACTCAGTGGGTGAGGCAGCATCTGTGGAGAACATTGATAGGTGACATTTTGCAGTGTGCTGGAGTAACTCAGTGGGTCAGGCAACATCTGTGGAGAACATTGATAGGTGACGTTTCGCGGTGTGCTGGAGTAACTCAGCTGGTCAGGCAGCATCTGTGGAGAACATGGATAGGTGGCGTTTCAGGAATAATATTTAATGCAAGGTATGAAGTCAGCAAAATCTGATCATGGATAGTCCGAGGGTCACCAGTGAGGTAGATAGTAGTTCAGGACTGCTCTCTGGTTGTGGTAGGATGGGCCAGTTGCCTGATAACAGCTGGGAAGAAACTGTCTCTGAATCTGGAGGTGTGCGTTTTCACACTTCTGTACCTGTTGCCTGTTGGGAGAGGGGAGAAGGGGGAGTGGCCGGGGTGCAACCCGCCTTTGATCGTCCTTACTCTCACCAATGTGGAGGAGGCCACATTGCCAGCACTGTATACAATGGGCCAGTTTGGACTGGTGCACGTGAATCTCTGCCTGACCTGTTTAGGTCCCTGGAGGGTGGGTGAGGGAGAGGAGGGCGGGCAAGTGTTGCAGCCTCGTACGTTGCATGAGAGAGTGCCAGGGGAAGGGTGAGTGATTGGGATGGGGTGCGCGGACTATGGGGTGGCCCACGGGGCTCCTTCTCCCCCTCATCCCATTCCTCACCTGCTTCCACTTCTCATCTACCAGTCCCTGTCTCCCCCCTCCCTCTCACTGCATTACGACAGGCACAAATAGCCGGAGTAACTCAGTGGCTCAGGCAGCATCTCTGGAGAAAAGGAGTAGGTGACATTTAGGATCGAGACCCTTCTTCAGACACAAGAAGTCACCTATTCTTTTTTTCCAGAGATGCTGCCCGACCCACCGAGTTACTCCAGTATTTTGTGTCAGTCTTCGATTTCTCCAGCATCTACACTCTCAAAGCTGATAGGACTGGTTTGGTGGGATTTGGGCCAAACGCAGGCAGGTGGGATGGGGCACTTTGGTCAGCTTGGGCCGAAGGGCCTGTTTCCATGCTATATGACTTAGCACGCAACAAAAGCTTTTCACTGTACCTCGGTACATGTGACATGAAACTGAACTAAATCACAATTACTCTTTTCCTTCACAGATGCCGAGTGACCCACTGAATTCTGCCTGCAGTTTAATTTTTGATCTTGATGAGTGACAGATTTGGATCAAAGTGCTCTCTACTGCTCCTGTTTCTTGTGTTCTGGTAATTTTCAGTGGTAAGGAGGCTGCTAGTAAGTAAACACTTATATCATTGTTCGAAGGTAGACAAAAATGCTGGAGAAACTCAGCGGCTAAGGCAGCATCTATGGAGCGAAGGATTAGGTGGCGTTTTGGGTCGAGACATAGAAACATAGAAACATAGAAATTAGGTGCAGGAGTAGGCCATTCGGCCCTTCGAGCCTGCACCGCCATTCAATACGATCAGGGCTGATCATCCAACTCAGTATCCCGTACCTGCCTTCTCTCCATACCCTCTGATCCCCTTAGCCACAAGGGCCACATCTAAATCCCTCTTAAATATAGCCAATGAACTGGCCTCGACTACCCTCTTCACCACTCTCTGTGTGAAAAAAGTTCTTCTCATCTCAGTTTTAAAGGATTTCCCCCTTATCGTTAAGCTGTGACCCCTTGTCCTGGACTTCCCCAACATCGGGAACAATCTTCCTGCATCTAGCCTGTCCAACCCCTTAAGAATTTTGTAAGTTTCTATAAGATCCCCTCTCAATCTCCTAAACTCTAGAGAGTATAAACCAAGTCTATCCAGTCTTTCTTCATAAGACAGTCCTGACATCCCAGGAATCAGTCTGGTGAACCTTCTCTGCACTCCCTCTATGGCAATAATGTCCTTCCTCAGATTTGGAGACCAAAACTGTACACAATATTCCAGGTGTGGTCTCACCAAGACCCTGTACAACTGCAGTAGAACCTCCCTGCTCCTATACTCAAATCCTTTTGCTATGAAAGCTAACATACCATTCGCTTTCTTCACTGCCTGCTGCACCTGCATGCCTACTTTCAATGACTGGTGTACCATGACACCCAGGTCTCGCTGCATCTCCCCTTTTCCTAGTCGGCCACCATTTAGATAATAGTCTGCTTTCCTGTTTTTGCCACCAAAATGGATAACCTCACATTTATCCACATTATACTGCATCTGCCAAACATTTGCCCACTCACCCAGCCTATCCAAGTCACCTTGCAGCCTCCTAGCATCCTCCTCACAGCTAACACTGCCCCCCAGCTTAGTGTCATCCGCAAACTTGGAGATATTGCCTTAAATTCCCTCATCTAGGTCATTAATATATATTGTAAATAGCTGGGGTCCTAGCACTGAGCCTTGCGGTACCCCACTAGTCACTGCCTGCCATTGTGAAAAGGACCCGTTTACTCCGACTCAATGAACCCTTCTTCATTGTTAGAAAGAATATTTTGAAGGAAATATACAGAGCTGAGAAATAAAAATCAGAATCAGAATCACACTTTATTCGCCAAGTATATTTTGCAACATACGAGGAATTTCATTGGCCAGGTCAGTCATACAATTAAAAGCAACAGATCACTTCAAAAACACATTTTAACATGAACATCCACCACAGTGACTCCTACATATTCCTCACTGTGATGGAAGGTGAAATAAAGTTCAAGTCCTTCCCTTCGTTCTTCCTCGGTCGTGGACCTCGAGCCTCCGTTGACGGGACCTCTTGACTCCCTTAGTCGGCGGTGTTCGGGCCCTCTGCGTCGAGGTGATCAAGTTCCCACATCGAGGGGGATGTCAGCTCCCCTTGCGTTGGGTGATCGAACCTCGAAGGCTGGTGAACCATCCGCGATGTTGGAGCTCCCGACTCGGCCTCACCCGAGACTGCGAGCCCTTGATGGTGATTCCGCGGTGGTCGAGGTGGGAGCGATCCCAGGCAAGGGATCAGCTCTGATGTTAAGTCCGCGCCCCGCCGTGGGGCTCACGGCAGTCCGAGGAGGCTTCCAGCTCCAGCGATGGAAGGCCGCAGAGCCCGGAGAATGTGATCCGAAAAACATCTCCGGCAAGATAGGAACTTGAAAAAAAAGTTTCCCCCGATCCCCTCCCCCACATAAAACAAACCGAAGAACATTAAAACAAAACTTTTAACAAACTAAAAAATAACAAAAGAGTGAAAAGACGAACAGACTGCCGGCAGGGCTGCCATCTCCCCGACGCCCCCTGATAATGTATCTTTTCTCAGTTGGCCTGTGATCTTTAGAGGGAGCTCTTGACCTTTTTTTTAATCTCAACACCTTTGCACAGTTTATAGACACAAAATGCTGGAGTAACTCGGCGGGTCAGGCAACATCTCTGGAAAAAAGGAATAGGTGACGTTTCGGGTCGAGATCCATCTTCGACCTGAAACATCACCTCAAGGGAGAATAAGGAGGACCTGGCAAGGGGGGACCGTTGAATACTACAGAGGAACCACACTTGGAATGTGTTAAAGATGGTTTGTGTTAAGCTGGGATAACTTTGTTGGCCCCCTTTATGTGGCCACCCTTTGCGTTCAAAATGTGTAGGAAGGAACTGGAGAATCCGGTTTCAACGGATGATAGACACAAAATGTTGGAGTAACTCAGAGGGACAGCCAGCAACTCTGGACCATTCCTTCTCTCCAGAGATGCTACCTGTCAAACTGAGTTATTCCAGCGTTTACAATATATATTGACCAGCATTATATATATAGTATGTGTATTATATATTATATAATATTATTATATAATATTATTTTATAATATTATTTTATAATATAATATTATTATACAATATTATTATATAATATTATTACATATATTATATCTGTTTTATATTACATGATATTATTATTATTATTATTATAGTATTATATGGCCCACTTTTCCTGGTGTGCTTTCGTGCCTTAAATTAAACTATTTATTCACAAAGAACTATCTATTATTTCCTTAAATATTAACGCACAGTCGTTTGTTTTGGAGTCATTTCCCCGTCTATCATAGAAGCATGAACCAGGATAATTTATGGGATGAGGCTTTGTTTTTGTGTGGGGGGAGATTAAGTTTTAGAATTGAGAAAAATATGACATGAACTAATTGAAATGTACAAAATGTAAGCAACTCGTGAATTTTTTTTCTATTTTCATATTTCTGCATAAGGGTTGACAGTTCATTGTTTGTTCCTGTCTAGATTAATGTGGTGTTCCACTTTACCATTTCAAATCAATTTCTGGTGCTCGTCTGCTGAATTCTAAAAATATTCCTCTTCCTGGCAAAATCATCAACCTTTTCCTTTGATCTGATATTCCCTTTAACTTCTCTGTTTATGCACAGTTGGTCGAACTTCCCATTCAGTTTTGGCCTTTCAATGGATATTCATTGTGCACTACATATTAATTCTTTCAATGTTACCCAATGTTGAGTTTAGTTTAGTTTAGAGGTACAGCATGGAAACAGGCCCTTCAGCCACCTAGTCCAGGCCCTGACCATCGATCAGCCGTTCACACCAGGTCTGTCATCCCACTTTCCATCCATTCCCCACTCACTAGGGGCAATTAACAGAGGGCCAATTCATCTACCAACCCACACGTCTTTGGGATTTAGTTTAGTTAGTTTCGAGATAGAGCGCGGAACCAGGCCCTTCCGCACACCGAGTCTGCACTGTCCAGCGATCTCCGCACATTAACACTATCTTACACACACTAGGGACGATTTACATTTATACCAAGCCAATTCACCTGCAAACCTGCACGTCTTTGGGATGTGGGAAGAAAACTGGAGCACCTGGAGAAAACCCAAGCAGTCACAGGGTAAAATGTAAATTCCATACTGTAAATTCCATAGCATCCAAGGTCAGGATCGAACCCGGGACTCTGGCGCTGTGAGGCAGTAGCTCTACCCGCTGTGCCCCTGTGCCATATCTTTTACCGTTCTTTCCCAATCTACCAGCTTCAGCCTCATAACCTAGTATTTGTTTTGTTTAGATATGTGATCTTGGTTTTGTAACAAATCAGTCTTTATATAAAATTCGATCATATTTTGGTCACTCCGCCCCCCCTAAAGGCCACTTAACTACAGGTTATTAATTTACCCTTTCACATTGCTTATATCTCATTTGTTTCTCGACATACAGATCTGATGAATCATAGATAAACACAAAATGCTGGAGTAACTCCATGGGTCGGGCAGCATCTCTGGAGACAAGGAATGCGTGACGTTCCGGTCAAGACCCTTCCTCAGAGTGAGAGTCAGGGGAGAGGGAAAGGAGAGATATGGAAGGGTAAAACCTCAGTCTGAAGAAGGACCTCGACCCGAAACGTCATCCATTCCTTCTATCCAGAGATGCCGCCTGTCCCGCTGAGTTACCCCACCATTTTGTGTCGATCTTCGGTGTAAACCAGCATCTGCAGTTCCTTCCTACACATATTGTTTGATGAATGATATCCTGTATGCTTCATGAACTAAGCCTCCAAGCTGCTGTCTCTGATTTGGTGTACAGTGGCTGAGAGTAGTGGGAGGGGAATGTGCCAGTGCCTGAGTCTGGACAGAATACATCTGCTGCTTGTGGAAGGAAATGGGAAGGTCACGGGAAGGATATTTATGGAAATACTTACGAATCTTGACAGAACTTTGTGCAATAGATTTTTGTTTGAGTCAGTCACCTTTTGAAGATGAAAATAAATGCTTGAGGAACGGGTGTAAATGGAGGTATTTTTTAGTGCAAGATAAAGTCAGTAAAGTCCGATCAAAGATAGTGCGAGGGTCTCCAATGAGGTAGTCCAGGACTGCTCTCTTTAGCCCGGTGAGAGAGGGGAGAAGAGGGAGTGGCCAGGGAGCAACTCGTCATTGATTATGCTGCTGGCCTTGCTGAGGCCATATGAGGTGTGATGGTCTGGGCTGCGTCCACAATTCGCTGGCCTCCTCCTGTGTCTTAAACTCCCTTTGATATAAATGCAAGGGCTTCTTTTAATCTGACTGACTGCAGAGGGGTTATATCGTCCGTCAGAACATAAGCAGGGTCAGCCTCTCCAGACAGCTCAGCTCTTCAATAATGTGGCCAACCCAATTTTGCTCATAAATTCTCCTTTCCTGCATGCTGTCTATAACCTCTCATTCCCGATCAAAAGTATGTTTTAATTGTTTACTAGATTGACTCGGGTGTCCTGACAATAAAGGGCCTGTCCCACGGGCATGCGGAACCAAACCGGAAGCGGGAGCCGCGCGGAGGTCGAATGATCCCGTACGAGTTGACGTGAAGTTCGAGCGAAGCCCGCGGGAAGTTCGCGCTTGGCGTACGGCGTCAAGACGCTGCGTACGGCATCAAGACGGAGCGTACGGTGTCGAGACGGTGTGCACGCCCGTCGAGGCGATGCGTACGGCCTCAATGCAGCTGCGGGCCGGCAGGCCGTTGCCGCGCGGAATTTTTGAACAGTATCAATTTTTTCGGAGCACCGCGCGATGTTGGGACCAACTCCGCACAACTCCATACGGCTCCGGCGACCGGCCCCGCGAGGCCGTACGGCTCAAGTGTCCACATTAGGTCGCGCTTGCCGCATGCAGTCGCATGCTCGTGGGATAGGCCCTTAATGAGTTTATTGGTTTGTTTCTGCCCTCTCGGACATTTAAAATAATTCTTCAATTTCCCTTGAATAAGATTGAAGAAGGAAGGGCATGCTGGAGCACATGGGCGTGGCAAACGAGGTATAAAATGATGAGGGAGCCCGCTCGATTTATCATATCTCTGCTTGCCTTTTGAAATAGTTATCTAATTATACATCTGGCCCTTCCATGTCGCCCTGATCTTTTTGCGCCTTGTTCTCATTTACTTTACAAACCATTTCAGTATTGAAGTCCCCGCTACAGAAAACCACTTCAGCTTCCAGCGCCTCTCTGGAGATCTCCGGAGAATGTTGGTGGTTGTAAACAATTCACCCAAATCCAATCAGTTCAGAAGGTAGACACAAAATGCTGGAGTAACTCAGCAGGACAGGCAGCATCTCTGGAGAGAAGGAACGGGTGACGTTTCGGGTCGAGGCACGTCTTCAGATCTTTCCTACACATTTTGTCCGCTCCACGGCGGAATCTCCTCAAGGTATGTCAACCCATTCCTTCTCTCCAGAGGTGCTGCCTGTCCCGCTGAGTTAAGGGCCTGTCCCCCATTTCACGAGCTAATTCACAACCATTTTTACACGTGGACATTTTTCATCATGCTAGAAAAACGCCCCGACCTACTTGATGCCACGAGTACCTACGACCAGCATCACGACCTGCTATGGCCTACCTATGACCTCCTACGATCTTGTGACGACCATGCTGCGAGTATGCGTCAATGGCAATCTCGGCAGAGGTTGTGAATTAGGGCGTGAAAGTGGGACAGGCCCTTTACTCCAGCATTTTGTGTCTACCTTCGATTTAAGCCAGCATCTGCAGTTCTTTCCAATCCAATCAGTTCAGTTCAGTATACAAATTCACGTTATAGGAGTAGAATTAGGCCATTCAGCCTATCGAGTCTACTCCGCCATTCAATCGTAGCTGATCTCTGCCTCCTAATCCCATTTTCCTGCCTTCTCAACATAATCAAGAATTTGTCTATCTCTGCTTTAAAAATATCCACTGACTTGGCCTCCACAGCTGTCTGTGGCAATGAGTTCCACAGATTCACCACCCTCTGACTAAAGAAGTTCCTCCTCACCTCCTTTCTAAAAGAGCGCCCTTTAATTCTGAGGCTATGACCTCTGGTCCTAGACTCTCCCACCAGTGGAAAAATTCTCTCCACATCCACTCTATCTGTGCCTTTCATTATTCTCTAAGTTTCAATGTCCTCCCTCAACCTTCTAAACTCCAGCAAGTAGAGGCCCAGTGCTGTCAAATGCTCATCATATGCTAACCCACTCATTCCTGGAATATATATTACTAATAGTCTGATCTTGACCACTTCCTGTTGTTCTGTATATTGATTTTAGAAAAAGCACGGCCACTTATGGCTGTGATTTTTGGCCATCTTACTCAGGGCCCCCCTCCGCTGCGCAGGACAAGAGAATTTTCCCCATCTATGAAAAATAAAAGAGTTATTAGTGTTTAAAAAATGTTGAGATTCTCTCTCCTGAAGGCCACCCCCCTTCCGGAGGGACTATAAAACCCGGTGTTGAGTGCCTCAGTCAGTCTCTGCAAGTTGGGGGATCGAGAGGGTCACGCCTCTCAGTCTGAGCTGTGAATAACATTGAACACATACATGCCTACTAAACTGTGAGTGGTTTTACTGACCTGTTAGTGCCCTTAATGTGGTTTGAAAATATAGTTTGGAAATGGTAAAGCTGTGTTGCCTTTGGTTTGGAAATGCGAAGGCTGTGTTGCCTTTGGCTTGGAAATGCTAAAGCTGTGTTGCCTAATTAAAAGCTGTGTTGCCTAATTAAAGTTGCCTTGCCTAATTAAAGTTGCCTTGCCTAATTAAAGTTGCCTTGCCTTCTATATAATTAAAAGTCTAATCTTGACCACTTCCTGTTTGTGCTTTATATTGATTTTAGAAAAAACGCTATCATGTATGGCTGTGATTGTTGGCCATCTTACTCAGAGCCTCCCTCTGCTCATCAGGTGCCGAGGATTTTTCCCATCGATGAAAAATAAGAGTTACTAGTGTTTAAAAAATGTTGAGATTCTCTCTCCTGTCAATCATGCCATGGTGGCCACGCCCCTTCTGGTGGGAGGGGTGAGGAACTATAAAACCTAGAAGTGTGGGCGTGGCTCAGTTTCTGCAAGATGGAGAAGGGAGAGGTCACGACTGGCTGTGTTTAGTGGCCTTGCACCCTGCTTGAAGTGGTAAGAAATTGCACTTGAATTTAGTGGCCATGCACCCTGCTTGAAATGGAATTTCAAGGAATAGCCGTGAGTCAACTGCCAGCCCACCAGCCGTGAGTGAGCGAGCTGCCAGCACAACAGGCTTGAGTGACTGAGCCGCAAGCCCAAGAATCCATTCAGCCCACAATGTCCATACTAGCCCTCTGGAAACCAGTCCCTTCAGCCCATAACCCATACTAGCGCTCCAGAAAGCCCCCAGTGGTGTGAACATTGGGCCCCAGTGGTGTGAACATTGACTTCTCTAACTTCAAATAGCCCTTGCTTTCCCTCTCTCTCCATCCCCTCCCCTTTCTCCCACCAGTGTTACTGTCTCCGACTACATTTCATGTCTGTTCCGCCCACTCCCCTGACATCAGTCTGAAGAAGGGTCTTGGCCCAAAAAAGTCATCGCTTCTTTCTCTCCAGAGATGCTGCCTGTCCCACTGAGTTACTCCAGCATTTTGTCTACATTCGATTTAATTCAGCATCTGCAGTTCTTTCCCACACTTGTGTGTGTGTGTGTGTGCGTGTATGTTTGTATGTATATATATATACGTGTGTGTGTGTGTGTATATATATATGTATATATATATGTGTGTGTGCATAAATATATATATATGTGTGTGTGTATATATATATGTATGTGTGTGTGTATATATATGTGTGTATATATGTGTGTATATATATATATATGTGTGTGTGTGTATATATATATATGTGTATATATATATATATATATATATATATATATATACCTCCATAATGATCCGAACAGACCTATAATTTATTTATTTGCCTCTTTACTACACAATTTGAGATTTGTAATAGAAAAAAAAAATCACGTGGTTAAAGTGCTCATTGTTAGATTTTAATAAAGGCCATTTTTATACATTTTGGTTTCACGTAGAAATTACAGCTGTGTTTATACATACACCCCCATTCCAGGGCTCCATAATGTTTGGCACATATGGGTTCACAGGCGTCCGTAATTGCTCAGGTACAGCTGTGTTTAATTGCCTCCTTAATGAAGGTATAAGAAAGCTCTCAGCACCTCGTCTTTCCTCCAGTCTTTCCATCGCCTTTGGAAACTTTTATTGCTGTTTATCAACATGAGGACCAAAGTTGTGCCAATGAAAGTCAAAGAAGCCATTATGAGACGGAGGAACAAGAATAAAACTGTTAGAGACATCAGCCAAACCTTCGGCTTACGAAAATCGACTGTTGGGAACATCAATAAGAAGAAAGAGAGCGCTGGTGAGCTTACTAATCGCAAAGGGACTGGCAGGCCAAGGAAAACCTCCACAGCTGATGACAGAAGAATTATCTCTATAATAAAGAAAAAAACCCAAACACCTGTCCGACAAATCAGAAACACTCTTCAGGAGTCAGGTGTGGATTTGTCAATGTCCACTGTCCGCAGAAGACTTCATGAACAGAAATACAGAGGCTACACTGCAAGATGCAAACCACTAGATAGCTGCAAGATGGCCGGGTTACAGTTTGCCAAGAAGTACTTAAAAGAGCAACCACAGTTCTGGAAAAAGATCTTGTGGACAGACGAGACGAAGATCCTTCTAAATTCCAGTGAATACAACCCGTCATTCCAATCTTTCCTCAAATGAGTCCTGCCATATGTAGGAAAGAACTGCAGATGCTGGTTTACACCCAAGGTAGCCACAAAAAGCTGGAGTAAGTCAGCGGGACAGGCAGCATCTCTGGAGACAAGGAATGTTACTGATCTGAAAAAGGGTCTCAACATCACCGATACATTCTCTCCAGAGATGCTGCCTGTCCCACTGAATTACTCCAGCATTTCTGTATCCATCTCCGATGTGTATGTATGTGTGTTTACATGTTTTTCCCCTCTCGTTCACTGTATGTTTCACAGAGTAACAGAGGCCAGCCACGATTGAATGGGGGAGTAGACTTGATGGGCCAAATGGCCTCATTCTCCTGCTATAACCTGTGACTGCTATACGTACATACCGTGTCAGCGGAGCTGCTGCGATTAAGAGTTTTACTGCAACTCGTTGTGTCTCTCACCATGTCGTCGTTGTGTCTGGGGACAACTAGACAATAAAACACAATCCGGACGGGAATCTCACCTGCTCGGCGCGTCACGTGGTCGCGGCCCCAACGTCCGAACCCGGGTCACGTGGTCACTGCCCCAATAGTCCATAGGTGCAGAAGTCGGCCAATCGAGCCATTCAATGTGATCATGGCTGATCATCCCCAATCAGTACCCCGTTCCTGCCTTCTCCCCATATCCCCTGACTCCGCTATCTTTAAGAGCCCTATCCAGCTCCCTCTTGAAAGTATCCAGAGAACCGGCGTCCACTGAGGTGGAGAATTCCACAGACTCACCACTCTCTGTGAGAAAATGTGTTTCCTCGTCTCCGTTCTAAATGGCCTACTCCTTATTCTTAAACTGTGTGGCCCCTGGTTCTGGACTCCCCCAACATCGGGAACATGTTTCCTGCCTCTAGTGTGTCCAAACCATAAATAATCTTATATGTTTCAATGAGATTCCCTCTCATCCTTCTAAACTCCAGAGTGTACAAGCCCAGCTGCTCCATTCTCTCAGCATATGACAGTCCCGCCATCCCGGGAATTAACCTTGTAAACCTACGTTGCACTCCCTCAATAGCAAGAATGTCCTTCCTCAAATTAGGGAACCAAAACTGCACACAATACTCCAGGTGTGGTCTCACTAGGGCTCTGTACAACTGCAGAAGGCCCTCTCTGTTCCCGCGTCACGTGGTCTGCCCGACGGTCGCCGCCCAAACGGCCGCGCCTTCACCCGCTCGTCACGTGTTCTCCCCGACGGCCGAAGCGCCCGCGTCAGGTGACCGTCACCAACGCCCGAACCCGCGTCACGTGGCCTCCCCGACGCCTCGCCCCCTCCCCTCCCGCGTCGCTCCAACAACGGCCCGTGGGGTCACGTGGTCTCCCCAACGGCCGAGTCCGCGTAACATGGGCGTTCCCTTCACACGTCACCAAGAGGGATGCCGTGACGACACACGGCGGCTCCCCTCCCCCCTTCATTGTGCAGCGGGGCCCCGCCGTGACGTCTGGACGCCGGACACGACTTCCGCCCCCCCCCGACCAGCAAGTTTGTGTGTGTGTGTGTGTGAACGGGTGCGGGAGAGCACTCCGTCACTTCCGCCAGCGAGTTTGGTTTGCGAGACCGTGACGTCACACGCCCCCCCCCCCTCCCCCCCCTTCATGCAGCGGGGCTCCGCGGTGACGTCAGGATGCCGGCCAGGCCCCGCCCCCTGTGTGGGGCGCGGGGCAAGCAAGCGAGCAGGGAGTTTGTGTGTGAGCGGGAGCGCGCCCGTCACTTCCGCCAGCAGGTTGGGTTGCGTTGCGCGTTGGCCCGTCGAGAAGACGGAGCGGCGGCATCAGCGGGGGGAGAGGGGAGAGAGAGAGAGAGAGAGAGAGAGAGAGTGAGAGAGAGTGTGTGTGTGTGGGGGAGAGTGAGGAGACGCATCCGCACCCGATCAACCCCCGAGCCGCTCCCCGCGGGGGCGTGGTGGGTGAGGGGGGGCCGAGGTCCATTTGTATTGGGAGAGAGAGGGGGGGGGGGGGGGGAGGGAGGGGGGGGAGAGAGAGACAGAGAGAGTGGTGGTGGGGGGGCAACGCAGGAGCAGCCACAAGCCGCCCGCCCGCTTCACCCATCGAGTCTCCGCCGGCTCTTGCGAAGGATGGGAAACGCTGCGACAGCCAAAAAAGGCAACGAGATCGAGAGCGGTGAGTCGGCACTCGGGGAGGGGAGGGGAGGTAAAGGGAGGGAAGCAGAGACTGAGAGGCTCATTCATCCCTCCTCCCCCAAACTCCCAGCGCCAGGCTTTGCTGAGGCCTACTGGGCCTTGCCTGGACGTCTGCTACTGCTGTTGCTGGTGTGTGTGAGAGTGTAGACACACACACACACACACACAGCCTCGGACCAGACGGCCACAGGCAGGCAAACACAAAAACATAATGCAAAAATTTCAAGATTCAAAATACCCCTCCTCCTCTCCCCCACCCCAATCCAGATAGGAAGCCCTCACCACAGCTAAATAGTCTTGTATACAATCAAAAAGACACACACACACACACACCGTGAAAAATGTAAAAATAAAATACCCCTCTCAATCCAGATAGATGCCGCTCAATACTGCTAAAGAGCCTTCCAAGGAAATAGAAAGGGACACAGACACACACACACACACACACGGGAAGAATGCAAAAATGATATACGCTCTCGAATTCACACCATAGCTAAAGAGTTGCGATGAATTAGAAAGGTACACACACGAAAGCAGATCAAGAAAGAGTAGACACAAAAAGCTGGAGTAACTCGGGGGGTACAGCAATACTCTACTGGAGTAGACACAAAATGCTGGAGTAACTCAGCGGGACAAGCAGCATCTCTGGAGAGAAGGAGTGGGTGACGTTTGGGGTCGAGACTCTTTTTCAGAGGGACCGTCGGATGTCTGCACATGTCCACACCAGGGAAGGCACACACCCATATACATCATGACAGATAAACACAAGGGGATTAGTTGCCACATTATTATTATTATTATCCTGAGGTTAAAAATACACGTTGATTAAAAAAAAACATTGTTTTCAGTTACAATTTTTGTTGTGTTTTGGGTTGGAGGCCTGGTGTTCTATTTTTAGATAATGGGTTGGTGTCTTCTAAGGTAAAGAGTCGTATTGCATGTTGAGGCCTATTTACTCCTGCAAACAGGTCTGCATGCTAGCATCACTGCTTTCCACGACAAGTAAAGTAATCCACTGTTGCTCCCCCTCAAATTTAGACAATTCATTGAATGATCTTGGTTGTTTTAGAAGCATGTAGTATTCAGATATCTACATTGCTAATATTTTGCACTCGTTAGTAGGACTGCCTTGTTGTGTAAGATAAGTCAATTAACTCGATGATGCGGATCTATTTTTGTCAACTTTTGTGCAATGCTGCTATGATAACCACAAATATTTGTAATGTGCATACATTGTTTTAAAATGGACAAAGCCACATAGGAAATGTGAGTTTATATCTGAAAGAGTTTTGGCCTCAAATGTTGTGAGCTAATTTGTGAGATATGAACTTTTGTGGTCGTTTTGCGGTATACAGCTCCAAGCAATCTGGCTACATTTATATAGACCACGTTGTTGCTGTTTTGTGCTGTTCATAGACTGATTCTCGGGGAACTTTGTGAGTTTCATTTTGTGATTGTTATATCTGTACAGCAATCTGAAGACAAAATGGTGATCTATTTTTAGAATATGGCTTCATAATGATAGACTCTGGACATTATGATCTTTGAAATCATTCATGGTAACTTGCCAAAGCAATTGAAAAATATGAAGGTTTTTCCATGCTTGGTTGATCATCTGAAATGTTGTAATTCTTTCACAAACGGATAAGTATTTTTTAATGAGATCTTAAACTTTTCCAATTCTAATGTTTCTTTCAGAGAAATGTTTAAAAATTATGATGACATAATTGACATGCCTTTGTGATTACTTGTATGTTCTACCATTTTGAAGTAAAAATTACATGTTGAACATTTTTAAACAACTAGTTCCTTGTTATGTATTAAATATATGGTTTATGTTGGCTGATTGAAAACAACCTGGATAAATGGCAGTAAGGTTGGCATAGCCGTTGATCTATTGATAAGGATATTATCATGTATCAAATATGGTGTAGCATGGCTGTTAGTGGTTATCACAACGTTTGTTGATGTGGCAAACAGTGCAGTGAAAACCAAAAAAAAGACCCATTAGCTCTGTTTCTTGTTCGAAATGCATTGCAACAAGTAACTAGTTTGGTTGTTTAATTGGCATTCTCATTAAGTGTGCATGATAATTTCAATCCGTTCTGTATATAAAATGTTGCATTTTTAAAATATTCATAATTTGGGGTTGAATGGATGGTTCCTATTATTATAAGTGATTAGAAAACCTAACATTACTGGGTCTAAGTTGAGTCCATTGTTAATGTTGGATACAAGAGCAGACAGTAGGAATTTCCTCTGGGCACCCTCTCCCAGTTAGCAAAACCCCCACATATGTAGGTTATTGAGCCAATTGGGATAACCCCCCCCAAGAAGATCGTCGTTTATAAAATCAGAAATTATAAGGAAAAATTGTTTAATCCACAAAGATTGTTCTATCTGGAAATGATGTACAGTTACTCTAGTGTGACATTTACAGTGTGGGAACTATTCAAGATTAACCCGCATATCCGCTCGCTTTGCAGAGATTAATCTTGGCCTCTTCTGGTTGTTAATGTGCCAAAAATCATCTGGAGTTTCAGGCAATCTGTTCTCTGCCCACAATCCTGAGGGGAGTTTTTTTCTCTCCTTAATCTGACCTTGCTCAAGGCTTTTGAGCTGTCAGAGAAAGCAGCAAACTCACTGTCCATTTGTAAGATTTAAGTCGTGTACCTTTCTTTGGGCTCTTTTTGTGGATTTTGTCTGAGGTTTTACTTTTCATCCTGATGTCAACTTTGCTCTGAATTACTTGTGCATTAATTAGGTTTCTGATTAATGGGTGTTTTTCTTAATAGTGACCACAATTGCAAAACTGACCCATCACTGACCTCCACAGTGACTGCCCTGTATAACCTATCCTAATTCTTAATCCTGTTTCTAGGTAATGCTCTCATATTTTTAGACTGAGAAACTATATTCACTTTTGCCAGAAATTTATTTTACACATATTTTTGTGATAGGCCCCTTGTGCAGTTATATTGTGATCAAAATTATTCCGCGTGCCTAAGTATCAAAGAATTTGCTTCCCTCGTGCCTACCACATGTTCTTGCATCTAAAGATTTAGATTTATTATTGTCATTTGCGAAAATCTTTATTTTGCAAACTTTCAAGACAGATCAGATAATATATATGAACACACTCAAGTACAATAGATAGAGCAAAGAGGGAGATGAACAGTGCAGCATATAGTTCTCAGCATTGCAATGTAAGTTCTTCATTTAGATCTAATTATAAAATATGTTTTCTGAAGGTTAAGTTCTGCTGTAATATTCTGTAAACTGATCCATCAAACTTGTCAATGTAGATTGTGGAGACCCATTAGTTTGGGGGTTGATTTTTGGGGTGGCATTGTGTGCCGTTTAAAATAATCACTTTATTGGTTTATAATATTTACAACATATAATTGGTGCGGCGGTGAGGGGATCCTAGAAAAAAACAATAAAATGGGCCTGATATCTGAGGAAGGTTGCACTGGCTCTGGAGATGGTCCAGCGGAGGTTTACGAGAATGATCCCAGCAATGAGTGGGTTAACATATGATGAGCATTTGACATAACTGGGCCTGCCTGTATTCACTGGAGTTTAGAAGGGGATCTCATTGTAAGGCCTGGATAGAGTGGATGTGGAAGAGGATGTTTCCACTCATGGGAGGGTCCAGGACCAGAGGTCATAACCTCAGAATTAAAGGAGGTTATTATTATTAAATGAATTAATTAATTTCCTTTTAGAAAGGAAATGAGGATGCATTTAGTCAGGGGGTGGTGAATTTGTGGAATTCATTGCCACCTAAGGCTGTGGAGGTCGTCATTGGATATTTTTACGACAGAGGTAGATAGTTTCTTGATTAGTACGGGTGTTGGGGGTTATGGGGAGAACGCAGGAAAATGGGATTGAGAGGGAGAAATAGATCAGCCATGATTGAATGGTGGAGTAGACTTGATGGGCCGAATGGCTGAATTCTGCTCCTATTGCTTATGAAATCATTCTCGTGGGACTTGGCAGAAACTGTTGGAGAGTCATTGATGTTAATAACTACAATATCAGAGTTCGAGTAAATTAACAACCATGTGCCACTTGGCCTTGTGCTAATCTTCCAATTCATTTGTGAACTTCCAACTAAAACAAAACATTTTTAGAACTCTAATTCTATATAATGTCTTATTTTATGTTCATCTTGTACCATTTTTTATGCTTGGGGTGTTTACCAAAATAGCTGGTTCCTCAGTCTGAAGAAGGGTTTCGGCCCGAAACGTTGCCGATCAGTCTGAAGAAGGGTTTCGGCCCGAAACGTTGCCTATTTCCTTCGCTCCATAGATGCTGCTGCACCCGCTGAGTTTCTCCAGCTTTTCTGTGTAACCCTAGCTGGTTCCAAGTAATTGCATTACATTACTCATCAGTGACACAGAAGACGACTATTTGGCCCATCTAGTCTACACCCATTCCGGTTAGTACCAATTTTCTCTTTCCCTCGGTACATCCTCACAACTCTGCTCTGATTCTTTTTTTTTTTGCCTTTAATGTCTTCACCACACCCAAGTCCAGGATTGAATCTACCATGCCCTTGTCCTACCATTGTGCTAGTACTACTACAACTCATTTCCATGATGTGACTTTGGGACAGAAAAAATATTTTGCTTCATTTAACGCAAGTTTTGTAATAGAGATTCCCAATCGATTTAACCAGAGTGGAGCACAAAACGAACGTTTACAGCAACAATAAGGCGCTTGATATTTCATCTCCTTTGCAAAGTGTTGGGGACATATTGGTGAGAGAAGATGATTGTTAGTGCATTGGAAATGAAAGGAAACACTTAAGTGTTGTAATGGGATGAGAATAACTGCGAGTGTATGTAAAGATTTCTCAACCCGTTGTCAGTTTCTTCCACTATGAAAAGGGAGGGGATTAGATGAAAGGGAAAAGTGTAGTAGACATTGAAAAGGTTAATGTCAAGCAGGCCTGGACTGTTGGAATGTGACAAATGAATATACTATGCAGAAATGCAATGTTATTCATTATCACCAGAACAATAAGAAACAGCACAACTTTAAATATGTTGTAAGAAAATGTGACTTTTGAGTGCGTTGCATAAATCGTTGAAGGTGTTGGGCATACGGAAGGTGCTTTGCTAATAGAGTTTAGAATTCTGGACTCGCACCACACCAAAAATAAAGGATGATTAATTTAAGTGGCCCAAATACAATTCAGGTTGCCTTGTCATGGACTAAAATGTGTCTAAAGATTTTTGGAATTTGAAGAAAAAAAGCTTTGTTACCCTGCTTCCCTGCTTGAGTATGAATTGGGCGAGGATGTAGGTGGTTGCTGCATAGCTGAAGGGCCAGGTACAGGGTGTATTTGGCCCTCTGGTCAGCATGAAATGCCACCACATTGCTAGTGATTCACTGTTGCACCCTTGACATGTCTGGCCCTGTGAAATGCTGGTTATCGCACAAGTGGAGTGTTCTTCACTTCTGGTTACCACTTAGCCTCAATCTATAGAGACATATTGCATGGAAACGGCCCCTTTAGCGCACCAAGCTCACGCTGAACAAACCACAAACCCGCACATCTTTGGGATGTGGGAGGAAACCGGAGCACCTGGAGGAAACCCCCATGATCACAGGGAGAACGTGCAAACTACACACAGACAGCA
Organism: Leucoraja erinaceus; assembly: GCF_028641065.1. Lineage (NCBI taxonomy): Eukaryota > Metazoa > Chordata > Chondrichthyes > Rajiformes > Rajidae > Leucoraja > Leucoraja erinaceus. The sequence goes on along the minus strand of NC_073386.1, from coordinate 1,400,120 downwards.
CATGAGTTCAGGATCGAACCCGGATCTCTGTGGAGCTGTGAGGCAGCAGTTCTACCGCTGCACTGATATGCCTCTCTTGGACTGGGTGGAGAGGGTGCAGAAAATATATTTTTTTGAATGCTTGAAGGAACGAGGAGATTTTGGTTATAGAATTTCTATACTAGTATTTAATAAACTGGTAATTTTGAATCATAAAATCGCTAAAAGTATTATAAAAGTAGGTCTCTACCACTGGCATCCACTTCCAGTTGTTGCTTATGCTATTGAGTTCCTTCAGTTAGATTTTTTCTCCAGACTACAGCATCTGCAATATTCTGATGCATGAAAGTATCACCCAGTGTGTGAATGTGTCAGTAGCCCACTTTATTTATACTGGGATTAAACAGGCACTGCACAAAATGACCAGAAAGAGGATTGCCAACAATGATCAATGCTTCAGTGAAGTTATGGTAGAATTAAGGCACAACTAGCTGGGCTAGCTTGGGCACCTTATAACACAGCGATAATTGATTTCTCTAACTTCAAGTTGCATCCCCCCTCTCTCCATTCTCCCCCCCTAAGTTGTACTAGCTTCAAAGTCGTTCAGATACTGGTGGAGAGATACTCATTCAGATACTCGTTCAGAGTCTCGTTGCCTGTAACTCGTTATCACCTAGTCCCTAGCTAACAATGGTCTGTCTCCTTTATCATCGTGACTTTTTTTGCATTTTTTTAGTTTAGTTTAGAGATACAGCACGGAAACAGGCCCTTCGGCCCACTGAGGCCGCGCCAACCACCGATCCCCGCACACTAACACTATCTGACACACTGGGGACAATTCACATTTATACAAAGCCAATGAACCAACAAGCCTGTACGTCTTTAGACTGTGGGAGGAAACCAAAGATCTCAGAAAGCCCACGTGGTCGTGGTGAGAACGTACAAACTCCGTTCAGACAGCACCCATAGTCTGGATTGAACCCACGTCTCTGGTGCTGAAAGAGCTGCAAGGCAGTAACTCTACCGCAGCGCCACCATGCTGCCCCTTCATTTCATATCTTTCATCCATTTGTTCTATATCTCTCCATATCACTGTCATTATCTGTTGTTCCCCTTTCCCCTGACTTCATTCTGAAGAAGGGTCTCAACCTGTCACCTGCTTCTTTTCTCCAGAGATGCAACCCGCTCAGTTACTCCAGCATCTATCTCACCTCGCACAGTTGTTTGTTAATTTTCATGTTAGTGGCAGGTGTTCCTTTTACTTTTAACTTTTAAAACTCGCTCCACCAGTCTTTGTACTTCCACGGGCAGAGTTCTGTGTTGCTGTTGCCAGGTGCCCAGGGTCATTCCTTCGAGCAAGGCTTGTGGCATCTTGACGATTGCATTTCACGGAGATTTGTTGGCAGTTTATTTGGCTTTCATACATTCCATTGGATCTGTGGTTGTTTAATTTATCCTTGTGTGTCTTGGATGCCTACCTTTGTTCAGAGAAATACTAAATATTAATCCTGGTGTGTGTCTGGGCTTCACAAGCCTATTTGAAACCTGTTCCTTTGTATACCTGCTTTGCTTTTTCCTCCTAACTTCTGATTTTTTCTATCTTATTCGTGAAAATGAAGTGTTTCAAAACATATTTTAAAATGCTATATGTCCTAAGTTTTGATAAAGCACTACAACGAAATGGAGAAAACTGAGCCCTGCAAATTGTAAAGTTGATTATACAAATGCAACTTGAGTCATCAGAGGAACTGTTAAAAATCTACAAGTAGTTTGTTGGTAATTCCATGATTCTGATTTCTAGATAACATTTCAAGAATCAAATCTCGAATATTTAACTGCCATGTAGATTGGAACAATGAAACATAGAAAATAGGTGCTGGAGTAGGCCATTCGGCCCTTCGACCCAGCAAAGCCATTCAATATGATCATGGCTGATCATCCAAAATCAGTAGCCCGTTCCTGCTTTTTCCCCATATTCCTTGATTCTGTTAGCCCTAAATGCTCTATCTAACTCTCTCTTGAAAACATCCAGTGAATTGGCCTCCATACAGAGAATTCCACATTTCCACAATACTCTTGAGTGAAAACCACAGATTCACAACAAAACTCTTGCTGCAGCTTCACAGGCACATTAACTTCAACAATAAATTATCATTTATAAATTACAATATGGTGCAAGCCAAAGTAAATGGTGCAACCTTGATGCAAAGTCATAAGTGATATGAGCAGAATTAGGCCATTCGGCCCATCTTATACTCCACCATTCAATCATGGCTGATTTATCTCTCGCTATCCCATTCTCCTGCCTTCTCCCCATAACCATTCACACCCGTACTAATCAAGAATCTATCTATCTATTTCTGCCTTAAAAATATCCATTGACTTGGCCTTCACAGCCTTCTGTGGCCATCGTGGTTCAATGCTTAACGGGGTTGGACAGGCTAGATGCAGGAAGATTGTTCCCAATGTTGGGGAAGTCCAGAACAAGGGGGCACAGTTTAAGGATAAGGGGGAAATCTTTTAGGACCGAGATGAGGAAAACATTTTTCACACAGAGAGTGGTGAATCTCTGGAATTCTCTGCCACAGAAGGTAGTTGAGGCCAGTTCATTGGCTATATTTAAGAGGAAGTTAGATGTGGCCCTTGTGGCTAAAGGGATCAGGGGGTATGGAGAGAAGGCAGGTACAGGATACTGAGTTGGATGATCAGTCATGATCGTATTGAATGGTGGTGCAAGCTCGAAGGGCCGAATGGCCTACTCCTGCACCTATTTCCTATGTTTCTAATGCTGATGTAGGGTGTTGCTAATGTTTGATGGGAAGACGCTATTTTTGAACCCGCAGATAAAGGTTCTCCAGCTCCCATACCTTTTTTCTGATGATAGCAGTGAGATGAAAGCGTGGTCAGAGTGATTCTTTGTGAGCTGCCGCCCTGAGACTGCTGTAGGTCCTTCGATGGTGAGGTGACTAACACCCGATAAGCCAGGACATTTCCACAATTTTCTGCAGCCTCAATAATGATCCAATGACACTTTATTGTCACATGTAATGCTTTGTTTTGCAAACAGCCGGGTGAAATACAGTGAAATGCTTTGTTTTGCATGCAGCCCGGTAAAATCAGACCTCATCCAGGCACCTCCTTCATTCCCGAGTGATCGAAATACCACAACCTGGCCATGAATCAACCAGTCTTCATGCGCTCCATTCTACACCATAGGAACTTTGCTAAATGGCAAATCCTCTCAAATGCTGAGGAAGTAGAGATGTTGGTGATGTTTCTTTGAGATTGCATTAATGTTCCGGGTCCAGGATGGATCATCAGAGATGAGTGCACCCCGGAACTTGAAGCTTTTAAGTTTCTGTGAATGCTGCCTTGCCAATGAAGACGAATGCATGGTCCCTTACCTTTCCCTCACTAAAAATGTAATTCAACTGGTGAATTGTGTAAGAACAAAATGAATGGATATAGGAGCAAGTTGCACGTCCCGTTGGAGCTCTGCCATTCAAGAAGATATGCCATTTATTGTCACTATACATGTACAGTGAAACTGAAAGCTGCTCGTACTCAGTGCATACATACAATTTTACACCACAAAAAACAAGAAACAGAAAACAAAACAGAAGGGAGATGGGGGGGGGAATAGGTGCACAAATTCTACGGCGCTACATACATATATACATATATACAGATGGAAGTCCGTGTTGGGCGGTGTAGTCAGTGAATGTGTGGATTTGAATTCATGGTAGATATAATTCTCGGGAAGCAGCTATTCCTGAGTCTGTTTGTCCTGGATTTGATGCACCTATAGCGCCTTCCAGAGGGCAGCAGGTCGAACAGTCCAAACGCAGGATGGGAGCTGTCTTTGGTGATCTTTGCCCTGCTAAGGCAGCGGGAGGTGTAGATGTCCATCAGGGAGGGGAGAGGGCAACCAATGATCCTCTGCGCTGTCCTGGTTACCCTCTGAAGCCTCTCCCTGTCTGCCATGGTGCAGCTGCCATACCATGCTGTAATGCAGTATGTCAGCAGGCTCTCGATGGACGAGCGGTAGAAGGTCAGCAGCAGGTTAGAGTCTAGGTTGTGCTTCCTGAGGACCCTCAGGAAGTGCAGCCGCTGCTGAGCCTTCTTGATGACCACTGTCGTGTTGTCCGTCCAGGAGATGTCAGCCGCGATATGGACGCCGAGAAACCGGAAGGTGTTGACCCTCTCCACACACTCGCCGTTGATGTGTAGGGGGGCTAAGTCGGTGCTGTGCCTCCTGAAGTCGACAATGAGCTCTTTTGTTTTCCTGGTGTTCAGAGCCAGATTGTTTTCTGAGCACCAGGTTGTCAACTTCAGGACTTCCTCTCTGTAGGCTGCCTCGTCTCCCTTTGAAATAAGTCCGACCACAGTAGTGTCGTCAGCAAATTTGACGATGCGGTTGTTGTTGTGGGCCGGACTACAGTCGTAGGTGTAGAGACAGTATAAGAGGGGGCTTAGCACACAGCCCTGTGGGGAACCGGTACTCAACCTGCGAGTGGAGGAGAGGTGGGGGCCAAGTCTCACAGTCTGGGGCCGGTTTGTGAGGAAATCCTTAATCCAGGCACATGTGACAGTGGGGAGGCCGAGAGTGACCAGTTTACCAATGAGGATGTCCGGGATGATTGTGTTAAAGGCTGAACTAAAATCCACAAAGAGCATCCGGACGTAGCTCTGCCCCTGCTCCAGATGGCTCAGCACAGAGTGGAGAGCTACGGTGATGGCGTCTTCTGTGGATCTGTTTTGGCGATAAGCGAATTGGTGGGGGTCGAAGTCTGGTGGTAGATAGTCCTTGATGTGCTGGAGGACCAATCTCTCGAAGCACTTCGTGATTACCGGAGTGAGGGCAACAGGACGGTAGTCATTAAGGCTGGTGATGGGAGACTTCTTCGGCACAGGGACGATTGTGGCTGATTTTAGGCAGGACGGAATAACTGCCTGGGCCAGGGAGAGATTGAAAATTCTGGTGAAGATGGCAGTGAGCTGGTGGGCGCACGCTTTGAGCACCTTACCAGGGACTCCATCTGGGCCGGTAGCCTTCTTGGGGTTCACTGCCAGGAGCACCCGTCTGACATCGTGTTCCCCGACAGTGAGTGGGGTAGTACAGGAGCCAGGTGAGGGTGGGAACAGGGCTGTAGCAGGTGAGTGCTGCTGTTGTGATGTCTCAAAGCGGGAGAAGAAGCAATTTAGCTTTTCTGCCAGCGGCGCACTCAGGTCTTCTGACTTTGTGGCACAAGAAGATCTTCCACATCACTCTCAAGTTGCCACGCAAACACAATACCCTTGGATTCTATGGATCCCCCAAACAAAATCTTGCTTCAGCTTTAAATGTACTGCATGCCAGGGCTGGCGTACAAATCTCCATTTTTTTTTTTAATTTTGTGACTTCAATTGTGGTAGCTCATTTGAGTTTAGGATTAAAGGATATGAGGGGGGTTTATGTTAGGCATAATTTTATCACTTTCATTTTTGCAGCATTTATCAATGTGCCCTTTAAGCTAATTATCAGCTGTTAAAACGTGCCTGGTTTTTGTATGAAATAGATCACAGAATTAAAAACGATTACAAACAACTTCCTACAAACTCTTAGCCACATCCAGAGAGAGAATGTTAACATTTGAGGTGAATGACCTTGCAGACTATCTTGGGTTACTGCACCCCATCGTAGGCCCCCCCCATGGGTGATGCATATTAGTTGCTGGCTGCTTGCTCCAAACTTCGGCTGGAGCAACGTAGCTTTTCCCCTGAAGAAACCAATGCGGGAGTGACGGTCTCCGTGGCAAAGAGATTGACTATGGATTTGCACCAGTCTTTTCCTTTAATACTGTGGAATGCTTGCATTTGTGGTGTTTTAATTTGTTCTTCTGGACATGGTTGGTGACTTATTATTAATACACAATCTCTTTATCCCTTGGCTGGGAAAACCATTGTCTTTACTATCAAACATTATTCTGTAAACAAACTGCTGGAAGTACTCCGGGTCAGTCAGCATCTGTGGAGGGTCCCGACCTGAAATGGCGTTTGTCCATTTCCCACCACAAATATTGCTCGACCCACCGAGTTCCTCCAGCAGTTTCCTTTTTATTCTAGATTGCAGCATCTGCAGCATCTTGTGTGTCCATTGGTTATGCTATTATTTCTTAACATAACCAGTTTATATTGTTAATGATTACAGTGATATTTTGGATTCTGATTCTCCAATATATTATGCATTGGCTATAAGGATTAATCGGTATCATATAGGAACTCCACAACTAGCCACCACTTTGTGTTCTGAGAAATGGATTTTACTCTGTAAATCTTTGTCATGAAAAAAGAAAATGGATAAAGAATAGTATTGTAATTCTTGGCTGTACACAGACAGTAAAACAGATTTGATTAAGGGTCTCGGTGGAATTAACTCGGGTCGACCAGGACAGTGTTTTAATGTTACAGTTGATGTCAGTTGCATTGGGTTGGATTGGCTCAAAGGTTGAGCTACAGACCAACCTTTTATAATTTGCATAAAATGTGAGAGGTAAATGAGCAGAATTTGTATTGACTCCATCATCAACAAAGCCAATGTCAGGCGTGTATGTGAAATTTGACGAACTTTGCCACTTCAACGAAGAAAATACAATGAGGTAGCACGTTTGGATGAAAAGGATTGAAAGATAAAGCATGAAAATAGCCTTTGGCCCGCCGAGTTCATGCTCACAATCGATCTCCCATTCATACTAGTTTTGTGTCAACTCCATACACATTAGGGGCAATTTAGAGACAAATTAACCTGTAAGTTTGCCCTTTGGAAGAAACTGGAGCACCTAGAGGAAACACAAGCGTTTGACATGACCTTATGAACACCCACGGTCAGGATTGAATCAGGGTCTCTGCCGCTGTGAGGCAGCAACTCTACCAGCTGCGCCACCCCTAACATCGAGGTTTGTTAACAATAGCAAATTGGTCTAATATCTTGTCATTGTACTTAAAAACAAATCTAGCAATAGAAGCAAGCTCTTAAAGTGAGAGTTTGAGATGAATTTCTGTTAATTGAGGAAGTAGAAAATTGACTATTATTAGCGATTCTGTGGTTCACATTTTGAAATGGATGCCATTAATCGGGATAATAAAATCGCCATTTAAGGAGGATATGAAAGTACTACATTTGTTTATGTTACTCTGGCTGTGAAATCGAGCCAGTGAGATGATTTAGTTCAGAAGTTGTAATGTTGGCTCTGAGCAACTGAGACATGTATGTGTTGTGGGAAGTGAACTTGTCTTGTTCTGTGGCAGGCCTATTTTCCCAGTATAAATCGTCACCTTGTGTTGGAAATGGAACAGATGTTATGTAACCTTGTGTGATTATAGTTACAGAATTATATTAGTATTGTTTAGTGATAAAATAAAAGCTATGCATAGTGGAAATCAAAAATAAAAATAGATCGCGATTGGGCAGAGGCAGTGTATTTCCTATCAATGTGCTTCCATCTAAACTGAAAAATCATTAATGTGAATAGTGACATCTTATTCCTTCTCCACAGACGTTGCTTGACCTGTGAATTTTTAGATTTTTTTTTGAGTACTGCCTATTTGGACAAGGTAGACACAAAATGCTGGAGTAACTCAGCGGGTTAGGCAGCATCTCTGGAGAGAAGGAATGGGCGACGTTTTGGGTCAAAACCCTTCTTCAGACTGATGTCAGGGGAGGTTGCCAGGACAAAGATAGATTGTAGGCAGAGACAGTAAGACTAGTGGGAGAACTGGGAAGGGGATGGAGAGAGAAAGCAAGGGCTACCTGAAGTTAGAGAAGTCAATGTTCATACCGCTGGGGTGTAAACTACCCAGGCGAAATATGAGGTGCTGTTCCTCCAATTTGCGCTGGGCCTCACTCTGACAATGGTGGAGGCCAAGGTCAGATTGGGAATGGGAGGGGGAGTTGAAGTATAGATGAACTATGAGAGTCAGAAGGTTTGTAGTAGATGTCGGTCAATAGTCTGTTTCCTGTGATGGAGACGGTAGAGATCTAGAAACGGCGGTCCAGGTGAATTTGAGTGCAGGATGGAAATTAGTGGTGAAGTTGATTCCAAGTGAATTCTGCACTCAAATTCACTTGGACCATCTCCGACATCTCGCTACCGTTTCTAGATCTCACCGTCTCCATCACAGGAAACAGATTATTGACTGACATCTACTACAAACCTACTGACTCCCATAGTTATCTTGACTACACTTCTTCCCACCCTGCTTCCTGTAAAGACTCTATCCCCTACTCCCAATTCCTCCCTCTACGTCGCATCTGCACCCAGGATGAGATGTTCCTTACCAGGGCATCGGAGATGTCCTAATTCTTTAGGTAACGGGGATTCCCCTCTTCCATTATAGATGAGGCTCTCATTAGGGTCTCCTCGATATCCGGCAGCTTCGCTCTTACTCCCCTTCCCCCATTCGTCCTATGTCCTCACCTTTCACCCTTTCACCCTATCAGCCGTCATATATAGTATATTAATCCTCCAACATTTTCGCCACCTCCATTGGGATCCCACTACTCGTCACATCTCCACCACTTTCTGCTTTCCACAGAGACCATTCCCTCGGAAACTCCCTGGTCAACTCGTCCCTTCCCACCCAAACCCAGGTACTTTCCCCTGCAACCGCAGGAGATGCAACACCTGTCCCTTTACCTCCCCCCCCTAGATTCCATCCAAGGACCCAAACAGTCTTTCCAGGTGAGCAGAGGTTCACTTGCATCTCCTCCAACCTCATCTACTGTATCCGCTGTTCCAGGTGTCAACTTCTCTACATCGGCGAGACCAAGCGCAGGCTCGGCGATCGTTTCACTGAACACCTCCGCTCAGTCCGCCTGAACCTACCTGATCTCCCGGTGGCCCAGCACTTCACCTCCCCCTCACATTCCCAATCTGACCTTTCTGTCCTGGGCCTCCATTGTCAGAGTGAGGCCCAGCGCAAATTAGAGAAACAGCACCTCCTATTTCGTTTGGGTAGTTTACACCCTAGTGGTATGAACATTGAATCCTCTAACTTCAGATAGCCCTTGCTTTCTCTCTCCATCCCCTGCTCCATCCCAGTTCTCCCACTAATCTTACTGTATCTGCCTTAATTCTACCTTTGTCCTGCCCCCCCCCCCCCCCCCCCTAACATCAGCCTGAAGAAGGATCTCGACCCGAAAAGTCGCCCATTCCTCCTCTCCAGAGATACTGCCTCACCCGCTGAGTTACTCGAGCATTTTGTGTCTACTTTCGATTTAAACCAGCATCTGCAGTTCTGTCCTACACTATTTGGACAAGGATTCTGTTAACTGCATTCTGTAATTGTATTGGCCATATTAGTCTTGGCCAAGAAGTATAGCCAAGTTAGACACAAAATGCTGGAGTAACTCAGGTAGCATCTCAGGTAGCATCTCTGGAGAGAAGGAATGGGTGACGTCACCCATTCGTTCCCTCCAGAGATGCTGTCTTTCCCGCTGAGTTACTCCAGCTTTTTGTGTCTATCTTCGGTGTAAACCAGCAACAGTAGTTCTTTCCTACACAGTATAGTCAAGTTAATTTATTTCTGTTGTGCTCTGCATATTATATAGTTTAGGGAAATGGTATATAGAAAATGATTCTAATTTTGGCAAGAATTTGCAATCCTTGTTTTTTTTTTTTGTTTAGGCATCCTACATTTTACAAGCATCATATTTTGTGAAATATAAGCATCATATTTTTGGATGCGTTTTGCCTAAAAGATCTATGGCAGAGATAATAGTTGGGATATCTCCTAACTTAAATAATTACGTGCCGACAAGATTTCCAATTTGAATATCGCATTATTTATTTTCCCCAAAATCATATGTTTTAGGAACATTAAAGTCTCAACTCACTAAAAAAAAGCTTGGGTGTTTAAGAAGGAACTGCAGATGCGGGAAAAATCGAAGGTAGATAAAAAATGCTGGAGAAACTCAGCTGGTGAGGCAGCATCTATGGAGCAAAGGAATAGGTGACGTTTCGTTTCAGCTTGGGAAAAGGTTTACATCTCCAATTTATTCTTGCTGATCCTCATAACATAAGCTAACATAACATAAGCGGTCCTCATTATGTTATGGTCATCATAACATAAAACACCATTTACCCATCTGAAAAAATGAATGTTTTAGAAAGACACAACAGGTCCTGCAGCATCTGTGAAGAAATAGTCAGTTAACATTCCCCTCAGAACTGGAAATTATTAGGGAATGGTAAGGAGATGTTAGATCTGTGGTTCGGTTCTGACAAAAAGTTAATTGATGTAAATGTAACTTTTTGTCTCTATTGATGCGTGGCCTGAATTTTTCCAGCATTGCTTTTATTTCAAGTTTGTAGCATTAGCACTTTTAAATTGTTTGTCATTTGCCTCTCAATGCATCATGATGAAGAAAATACAGGAGGGATATTTTTAAGTGCTCTCCACCAGTTTTAATGGCCAATGATATTTTCTGCTTAGTAAGATATTCTGACTTAAAACATTCCACTTTCTTCTGGATACTTTATAATTTAAATATGAAAGCAGTAGAAAAATGTGGTCACTGCGAATCTCATAAGTGGACAGTTAGCACTGATACAGTCCTGTGTGTGTGTGTGTGTGTGTGTGTGTGTGTGTGTGGGTTCCTTGCTAAATGCAATATGAAATAATGCAAAGAAGGAAATACTTCTGTAAATTAGAATATTTCCGACTCTAAATGTCAATATTCTTTGAAGGAACATTGGGTGTCGGGTTTGTTTTTACAAGGAAGCATTCAGAGATGGATGTGCCCCTTCTGCACCCCTGTCCGTTTCACTATTCCACCAATGGCGGCGTTGATTACTATTCTTGTGACCCTAAGTTCTAAAGTTCTTTCCCTGAGCCCCTCCACTTCCCTCTTTCCTCAAAACCTAGATCTTTTCCTAATTTTGTTACATTAGGCAAGGGAACTTTGAAAGTTTGCAACAGAGATCACTGCTGGCATTGGAATAATTAAAATATTGGCAGCCAACTAGCCACTTGAGGAGTGCAGACAAAAAATGCTGGAGAAACTCAGCGGGCGGTCCCGAAACATGGCCTATTCCTTCTCTCCATAGATGCTGCCTCACCCGCTGAGTTTCTCCAGCATTTTTTGTCTACCTTCGATTTTTCCATCATCTGCAGTTCTTTTTATAAAAAAGTATAAGATTGTAGAATATTACAGATATTTGGAGGAATTTTAAATAATGAGACTTTCAAACTAAAGATATAGCCGAACAGTTGGTGTAACGTATAATATTCTGTCAATTTTTGGAAGCCAAGCTGATTGGCATTTTGTGTAGAAATCCTTGTGTTAAATTACCTGTTTTGCTTAATGTTTTTTAGAGCAATATTTATATAAATGCAATGACATTCGGCAGCCAATAATACGTAAAAAATGCAATATTCAAGATATAAAGGGAGTTAATGTTTAGAGCCAAGTTTTGGTTCAGCCACCGAGTTGAATACAATAAAGAAAAGTGTTTTTTGCAGTATTCACAAAATAATTATCGAGTGCCGTGCATCACTATAACTGTTGATATTTTGATGTAATTCTTAGAGGATTCCCATTTACCTCAGAAGCAGGAAACTACAATATCAGCTCCACACAATTGTTGACTGCGGACTTGATTTCTGACAGCACCTCGCAAAGCTGCAACTCCTTGTACAGATGAGCGGACAGGAGCACCGCCACCTGCAGGTTCCCCTCCAAGCCACATAGCATCCTGACTTGGAAATATACTAAGTGACCCTCCTTTAGGCATTGGGTCTAAATCCTGAGCTCCCTAACTTTAAGCAGAGTTATTTCACTGGAAGAACTGCAGTAGCTCATGAAGACAGCTTATCCATCTTCTAGTTTAGTTTATTATTATTGTCACGTGTACCAAGGTACAGTTAAAAGCGCTTTTCGTCTTGTGCTATCCAGTCAGCAAAAATACATGATTACAATCAAGCCATCCTCAATGTACCAATCTGTTGAAATCAAGATTTTAAAGAGTGGAGTGATTGTAATGAATGATTGCAGATCAACTTCTGGGACCAGCAAGCAAAGTGCTGCCTGGCACTGGTGCCATCTTGCTCGAAGGCATTCGGAGATGAGTAATGTGTAGAAACGTGGAACGGCAGATACTGGTTTACCAAGGAAGGACACAAAGTGCTGGAATAATTTAGCGGCATCCCTGGGGAACATGGATAGTTGACGTTTCGGGACGGGACTCTTCCGTCTGAGGGGTCGTGTTCTCCAGGAATACTGCCTGACCCACTGAGTCATTCCTTTTTGTGTCTTCCTTGGGATGGGCATTGATGCCTGTGTGCTGAGCAATGACGTTTTAATCGTTAACTATTTTAATTACAATTGTGCCGCAATCTTTTGTTTCAAGGGAATTTATTTATGCTGTTTTGGAGAAGTACTGACTATATTTGCGTTTGGGGGGGAAATTAGTGAGAGCAAACCCAATCTAAATTTTTATACAGTTGATCAGTTTCTTATTCTGGAGCAGTCCTTATAGTTATTTTGATGCTTGAAACACAAATCGAGGTTTTTGAATTTGAGTACAGAAATGATTAGTGGCTCGTGAAATTGCTCTACTTCCCCTGCTCTTTCTGGCTATTGAGTTTTCAGCATTGCTTTTTTAATCATTAAGAAGAAAACTATTTATTCATTCATGCTTAATCTAGTGCAAATATTGCATGTAGTCGAGGCTAACTTCAGCATCCCCGGTATATTTGCTTATGCTATATTTGTCATTTTCATAAATAATTTATAAAGTTAAACGCTCACCTGTCTGTCCTCTGGGGATTGACTCAAGTGAGCCACTCAAGCGGCCAATAAATAATTGGTATAATCAAGCTTGGAATTTGTTTTAAGTTGCATAGTTCAACATCGTATAAACTTAGATGCATTGCAGATTTTAAAATGGTGACACTGTAGTTTGATGACAATTACAGTGCCCATCATTTAGCAAGTTCAGACCAGAAATGTCAGCGTGGAAAACTGCAATGGCAACTCAGCAGTCGATGACTAATTGCCCTGCAGAAATTAGCTACCTGTGGTGTGGCTTTTTAGCACCTCTTGATGTTGTGCAACCATTTCTGCAGGAGGAAATATGCTTTTGTTCTTTACCTCAGAGAAATGCACAAGTGAATCCTAGTTTGACAGTGGCCAGCTAATTTAACACGCTGGTTTTGCACTAAAATGTTGCCGTTACAGCACTAAATCCCTCTTATATACTTTTAATCTGTTCTGTTTTCAAGGTCTGTTTTGTCTCCTATTTGTCATTGAACATAGGGACATCTCATCAGACCTCCGTCAGAGGATCAGCATAATTATAAGCTTTACATGGTTTGACGCAGTTGGTCCTGGTCTCCCTTCTGCCGGTGCACACAACATGCTAATACCCGCTGAGTTACTCCAGCATTTTGTGTCTACCTTCGATTTAAACCAGCATCTGCAGTTCTTTCCTCCACCTGCTAATACTCAGTTTGTAGATTCAGTGATTTGTTCCATCTGTACTGATACTGACGTAAAATTGTCCAGTACACTTCATGCAACTTTCTTTTTGTGTCTCGTTAGATTTGAGATGCTGACACGCAGCACTAATGTGTAGCACCTCTATATTCAGCCCAGCTAATCCATGCCAGTGTTTGTTTCATACATGGCAAATCCTATTCCTCTTCATCTATCCCTATCAGTATAATCTTGTATTCCTTTCTTAATTATAACTTTCACTTAAATTTATCCATGCGCCCCCCCCCCCCCCCCCCCCCCCCCCACCCCATCACTATTTGTGGTAGGGAGTCATTATTGCAGTGTATAAGTAGCCTTTATGCCTGAACACACTTGTCTTAATTTTCATTTAGTTGCTGGATAATTCCGAAATAAAGTGAGAGAGGAGTAGAAATTGTGTGCAGCATCTGGACACTGAAGTGCTTTCAAACCAGATAGAGCTGCCTTCAGTATTAAGGAATATATAATTGTGGTTAAAATTGCAGCAGTACACGGCTTCTATCGGTATTATTGCAAGAGCTTCTCTTGCATGATGGGTCTTTCCAGATGGTGTTCAATATGAGTCAATGAATGCTATTCGTTGTAGCAGATGACGGCTTGAAAAACAATCAACTGTACTATTCAGATGAATGGGCCATTGCGCTTGGCTTTTAAAAATACAAAACTAAAACGTCTTGGCGCCATGCATCATGAATAAAATAGTTGAGATATCCTTCCCAGAGCAATTCAGTTGCGCTGTAATGCCGCCTAACTGCGAGTCCTCTTTATATTATGCAAAGCAGATTCATTGCAGGCGCACAGCACAAGGCAGTTTGTGAAAGGGTGAAGGAGTCTTGCATTGTAGTTTGTGTTGCTTTTGTGCTTAAACTAACATCCAGTTCAATATCTGAAGTGGATGGAAAAGTGCTAAAAGTGTAATTTAATTATCAGGGAATTCTCTAGTGTTCTGTCCAATCCTTGGCCTTGCCTTTTCTTCTCAATAAAGCTCATGTCAATGCTGTTATGGGATCTTGGCTGTCATGTTTTGTGTAAGAGGAATGTTTGATTGGCTATGATGCTCTGAGGTGGTTCTTTCCATAGCTTATTGCTTGTTTTTGGTGATCTTGTCATGCACTAAATTGCATAATTTGTTCTTGTGTGAGTAAATTTGTTTTAAGCACTGGTATTTAATACGTAGTAGGGTTCTGCACTTAATGCATTTGTGCGCGATCATAAACTTAATTCTGTGATTCAGAGCAGCTTTGGGAGGCAGTGTTAAACAAGTGTAACAGAAGGCTTCAATCTGTGGTACTGCTTTTATATTTATGTCACTTTATTGATGCACATCTGCATGATTTTAATCTTGTATATGGAAAGATATAAGATATTGCCCAGTAATAATACAGGCTTTAAGCTGGCATAACGTTCACTGTACTAAGACCAGAATTAATGTTTAAACATACTTATATGGGTAGCTATAACCCATGCCCCTAATTATAGGGAGACCTACCTCTTTAATTTTACTTTTAGTCAGGGGAATCAACTGATTGTGTGTAGATTGTTTAAAATACGAACACAAATGCTATGGCCTACTGGTCTTGCCTTGCATATAATACTGTGTAAAAAGCATAAAGCATTGTGTAGCATTTCCTCAGCAGTTCCACCCTACTGCAAAAAGGTAAGATCATAAAGGGGGTTTATAAATGGATTGTCGCAAGCAGTGGATTGAGGAATATGATGTAGAGCACATTGGACTGAAAGTTTGGGAAATGAGGGACATTAAGGAGAGGGGATCAGAGAGAGGATAATAAATAGAGATAACATTCAGGAAAGATTTGGGGTTAAGGATGGTCTGCTGGTGTTTAGATTGTGGGATTCAGGTTGAGGAAGCATATCAGATGTTGTTGAGGAAGCATATCATTTTGCTTGATATGTTTGGAATTTCTGAATGAAATGGCAACTATCTGAATTTAAGATTTCTGGTAATGGGTCTGGAAGAATTTGGAAAAAATGCTAACTGCTGGAAAAGACACGTGTTAATAGAAACATAGAAACATAGAAAATAGGTGCAGGAGGAGGCCCTTTGAGCCAGCTTCGCCATTCATTGTGATCATGACTGATCGTCCCCAATCAATAACCTGTGCCTGCCTTCTCCCCATATCCTTTGATTCCACCAGCCCCTAGAGCTCTATCTAACTCTCTCTTAAATCCATCCAGTGATTCGGCCTCCACCGCCCTCTGTGGCAGGGAATTCCATAAATTCACATCTCTCTGGGTGAAAAAGTTTTTTTCACCAGTCTTAAATGGCCTCCCCTTTATTCTAAGATTGTGGCCCCTGGTTCTGGACTCGCCCAACATTGGGAACATTTTTCCTGCATCTAGCTTGTCCAGTCCTTTTATAAATGTATATGTTTCTATAAGATACCCCCTCATCCTTCTAAACTGCAGTGAATACAAGCCTAGTTTTTCAATCTGGATTCTACCCCCATCTCCCTCTGACCTTGCAGTCTGAAAAAGGGTCTCGATCTGAAACGTCAAGCGTTCCTTCTCTCTGGAGATGCTGCCTGTCCTGCTGTGTAACACCAGCATTTTGTCTATCTTCAGTGCATATAACTAGCATCTGCTCTTCATTCATACACATCTATTTATCCAATGCTAGTTCATCAGTTTTTATATCTTCTGTAATATGTTAATTCAATTCAATGTGCACCTCTACTTGAACTTTGGTGTCCTCTTTCTTATGATCATTTAGTTCTCCAGCCTTTCTCTCTGCCTCAATGTGCACATTACTTTCTTGGTCTGAAATTGGCCCCCATCCCTTTTGCTCTGTTTTTGCAATTTACATGCCAAGAGAAAACTTCTGTGTTCTATTTTTAGATTAACTGCCATTCTCTTGTCATTCTTGTTTTGTCTTTTTCCTTCCACATCAACTTAAGGGCCTGTCCCACTTACACAATTTTTTCCGACGACTTGCCGGTACCCGTCGTAGTCGCAGCAGGCCGCCCAAAATGTTCAAAATGTTGAAAATCCAGCGGCAACCAGAAAAACGGTACGACTGTTTGGGCGACTACTCATGACCAAACAGGCGTCACCGTGCGACATGTCGACACGTGACGCCTGTATGGTCGTGAGTAGTCGCCTAAAGAGTTGTGCCTGGTCGCCGCTGGATTTATGACATTTTGAACATTTTCAGCGACCTGCTGTGTGACTAAGACGGGTGCCGGCAAGTCGCCGAAAAAATCACCTAAGTGGGACAGGCCCTTTAGCCTTCCTCCCAGAATAGTTTCTACATAAGAAACCAGGGCTTGTGGGTTAGAACTAATACGCATAAAAGGTTAGATTTTTGATTGAAAGATGCATGGAAACAGGTCCTTTGACCCATCAAGCCCATGCTGACCATCTATCACCCGTTACACACCAGTTTTATGGTACACCGCCATCTTACACTCGAGGGGCAATTTTACAGATCAAATAAACTTCAATCCAACAACTACTTTGGCACGTGGGAGGAAACTGGAGCACCGTGCCCATGCAGTCACAGGCAGAAAGTGTAAACTCCACACGGATAGCACCCAAGGTCAGGATCAAACCTGGTTCTCTGGCACTGAGGCTGCAGCTCTACCAGCTGTGCCACTGTGCTGTCTATAAATGCTGTAAATAGCCATGGGGCCAGTAAGGGATTTGGAAATATTTTCTATGTACTTCAACCTAAATTAGTTAGTGGCTCCAAATTCAGCGATGTGATGTCTTCTGCAGTGAAGGGTGGGAAGTTGTACAAAGATTTCTGGCATGCATCAGATTCTAACAGTAAAGTAGATCTGTTTATTAAAAAAGTCTCAAAGGAAAAAATACTTGGCACGCTGGTTGCTTTGGTCATAAGGCTGATGGTAGTCCCTGGAGCAGTAATTAATGTGGGGGAGAAGGGCTGTGGATTTTGCTGGGACCACGCAAGCCTTTCATTCAAAAAGTTTGGGAACCAGTGCAACGGACTGATTTTCAAGTCCCTCATCGGCCCCTTGACTGTTTACAGTATTGATGGCATAAAAACTAATTGCTGGGAATACTTCAAAAACATCTGTGGAGAGTAAAACAGAGTTAACAGTGAATTGGCTGATGGCTTTTCATCAGGATAATATCTTAAGAACTTGAAAGAACAGGCTGCATCTTTGTTGCTGACATGAAGCCGGGTCAAAAATCAAAGTTGTGAGAGAGAAACAAAGTTTAAATGCGTTTAAGAAGGAACTGCAGATGCTGGAGAATCGAAGGTACACAAAAATGCTGGAGAAACTCAGCGGGTGCAGCAGCATCTATGGAGCGAAGGAAATAGGCAACGTTTCGAGCCGAAACCCTTCTTCAGACTGATCATAAATGTGGATAGGTTAATTGAGTAACAGGATCATTATTACATGGGGAAAATGAATGGTTAATCACTGTGGGAGAAATAATTAGTTTGCCAGATAGTGAATTTTGTGAATGTTGTATAAAGTCTTGCTGATTGAATCGATGTAGAGCAAAGAAAATCAGGGAGGCAACTATGCAATGACTTTTATTTGTTGGGGTTTGGTGTAAGAAAAATGGCAAAAGCCATGCCGGAGTTTAGTTTGGTCAGACCATGAATGCAGTACGGTGTGCAATCTTGGGCTCTGAACACATAAGAGGAAATTTACAGACACACTGCAGCTGCTGGAATCTTGGGCGGAACACAAATTGTTGGGGTAACTCAGGGGGTCAGGCAACATCTCTGGAGATTGACAATTGATATTTCATGTCAGAACTTTTCTGTCTGAAGAAGGTTCCCAACTCACAACGTCGCCCATCCTTGTCCTCCAGAGATGTCGCCTGATCCGCTGATTTACTTAAGTACTTTGTGTTCCATCATAGAAATGTAACTTGCCAACACTCTTGATTCCATATTTGAGAATCGATGGACCCATCACTGGAGTGGTGATGGACCCATACCTCAAGCTTAGAATAAGAGGCGCTTTTGAAACACTAGCGGTGCTTGCTAAAACTGAGAGCTGTGGATGTTTAGACCTCTTTGTTTCAGGTTGGCAATTACAATAATAAAGTTTAGCGATTTGAGACTTTAGTTTAGAGATGCAGCACGGAACCATGCCCTTCGGCCCACCGAGTCCGCGCCGCCCAGCGATCCTCGCACATTAACATTACACACGAGGGGCCAGTTACAATTTTATCAAGCCAATTATAACCTTCAAACCTACACATGTGGGAGGAATCCGGAGTTCCCAGGGAAAACCCGCACAGTCACGGGGAGAACGTACAAACCATGTACAGGCAGCACCCAGAGTCAGGATTGAACCCGGGTCTCTGGCGCTGTGAGGCTGCAACTCTACTGCTGCGCCACCGTGCCGCCCTACTTTGACCAGTGGACATTGGGCAGGAAGTCAAGTTGAGGTAGCCACGACTTCCTTAGTGCTCGTTTATTGGATCAGTTTTGTCCCTTGGAGTTGTGAAAGATGTTTGTCTTTCTAACGAGATGAACATGTTACAAAGAAAACACCTTCCTGAATGAAGGCATGTTGGCATGTGATTCTCCAGCTGCTCGAGGATCTGACGTCACTGCAGCTGAACGACGCAGTTGTATACACCAACCATATTTCATATGGGTTTCTGTTGGCCTACATGTGAAACACATTTATTCATAGTGTATTGAGACAGTGTAGAATTTGGCAAAAATTATTCCATGATGCAGAGGTACCTTGCTTATGGCACAGGAAAAAGTTCATATTAATTAGAAGCTCCGTGTAGTATTTTGTGTGAAGATGTACAGACCGAGATGAAGAACCATGAATACTTTGTGACCAAAATAGCCACCTGCAGGCAGTTTTGTTTTTCTTTTTTCACTTTGATATCAAAGTTTTCAAACTGGTAGCGCAGTTAATCACCATCCTTTTCTTGAAATGAACTCCAGAGGGCTCTTTAAATTGGAGCATAAAGCAAAGCTGCTGGATGAATTTAGAGGGTCAGGCAGCATCCGGGATGACAAATGGTGGTGGGAGTATGGAACAAACTACCAGAGGAGGTAGCTGAGGCTGGGACTATCCCAATGTTTAAGAAACAGTTAGGCAGGTACATAGATAGGACAGGTTTGGAGGGATATGGACCAAACGCAGGCAGGTGGGACTAGTTTAGCTGGGATATGTTGGCTGGTGTGGGTAAGTTGAGCCGAATAACCTGTTGCCCTGCTATATCACTCTGATTGTCAATGCTTCTGGTCAAGACCATGAATCGGGACAGTGTGAGTGTGGGGTGGAGGGGGGGGGGGGAGAGATTGGTCAGTATAAACAAATTGGGAGGAAGGGTGTGGCAGATTGGAGGTGATGGGTGGAACTCGGTAGGGAAGGGAGTGATGTGGGCAGATGGTGCTGGGTAGAAGGAGGGGGGGGCAGCGACTTGGACACTAGAGGGCTACAGATGCTGCTGTCTAATAAGGAAGGTGATGGATGAAACCAGATAAGGGAGGGGGAGGGCAGCTCATGGGCTGATGGGTTAGTGGAGAAGTAGATGGGTGATGGACATATGGGACCAGTTGAGGGTGGGGAAAAATGGAACGGTGTAGTGGGTGGCTGGGAGAGATTGGAGAGGAAGTGGGAGCATCAGAAAGAGAATTGAACACAGATGGTGCAGATGACATGAAATTGGAGAATTCAATGTTCATACCACTGCATTTTGGAGGACTGAGGTCGATTAAGAGGTACTGTCCTTTAGTTTGTGTTTACCCTCACCCTACCAATGGACAAGCCTGAGAAGCCAGGTAGATGTGGCAATGGGAAAATATCTACCCCAGCTGAATCAACTCAGACCAGGATTCAAACGAGTAAAGCAATTTAGGACTGAACTGAGAAGAAATTTCTTCGTGCAGCGTGTGGTGAATCTTCGGAATTCTCCACCCCTGAGGAATAGGGAATATATTCCAATATCGAGCAATCCAGGGAAAGTTAAGGAAGAATTTCTGTCAGGATTGTAATCATTTAGAGTTCCTTAATTTGGAGACTGGATGCTGATATGACTTTGTCCATCTGAGGGATTCCAGGTATATTAAGCAGACTACTGGACTCCCGTAAACTTGGGTGTATTCCCATGGCCTTATTGCAGACCTTGGACTGCTGTAACACTATCTTCGGTATGTTTCAACTTTGCATTCATTACCTGTTGTATTTGCGAATGGCATGATTATACTCGTAAAAAAGTATGATTTGACCGGATAGCATGAAACCAAAGCTTTTCACTGTGTCTTGGTATGCATGCCAATTACAAAATCAATGCCAATTCAAGATGTGTCCCTATGTTGAGAGTTTGATCTGAAGTAGTAAAGTTAAATTGTCAAGAAAGGTGTCTGCAATATCACAAGCCTGGGTGATCACACAATTCACATTGGGGTGAATGGCCTATTTCTGCTTGCATCTTATGATCTTACAACAGAAGGGAAGAAACCATTGCTGAGACCGGTTGTGTGTGCTTTCAAGCTTCTGTATCTTCTGCTGGTTAGCAGCAGGGAGAAGAAGGAATGACTGGGGTGGGTCACGCTTTTGATTATGTTTGCTGCTGTTCAGAGGCAGTGTGAAGTGTAGATGGAATTGCCCGTGGGAAAGTCTGATCTGCGTGATGGACTGGGCTACATGTACAACTCTGCAATGTCTTTGGTTTTTTTTTTAAGTTATAGGAATATTGTTGCCCACTTGGGGTGACATTTCCACTGAAATTCTGTTGCAGCTGAAATTCTGCCCACTGTTGCAGCTCTTCTTTAAATATCGTTAACAGTAACCATGTGGCATCCAAGGAATTAAAATATTTCAAGATCTGACATCCAGATCATAAATTTTAAGACAGACACAAAGTGCTGGGGACAAGCAACAACTCTGGAGGATGTGGACTAGGGGCTAGTGGAATCAAGGGATATGGGGAGAAGGCAGGCACGGGTTATTGATTGGGGACAGTGCTGACTCGAAGGGCCAAATGGCCTCCTCCTGCACCTATTTTCTATGTAGACAGGTGACGTTTTGGTTCGGGATCCTTCCAAGACTTGTATTAATAAAGTTGAAGTATTGGTTGGTGTGAATTAATGCACAGGGTTAAAATACCAATTCATAGTGAAATGTAGTTGAGACTTCCTCCGATTGCAACTTCCTCATTTGAGAGTTCAATGAGGAACCTGCTTTTATAGCATGACAACCATCTGAATCCAAAGCCTCTGCAGTGAAATCTGTTTGAAGATTCTGCTTTGCTTGCAGTGCATGCTACCTTTCAAGACCAGTTAAAACGCAGTGCAGAGTTGTTACTTAAAAATAATGCAATTCCCCATGGGAAGGCGAGTGAGAGAAGTTTTCTTTGGAGCGTTATGGCCCTGTCCCACTTAGGCGATTTTTCAGCGGACTGCCGCCGACTGTCAACTTTCCGGCAGACGCCTGAAAAAGCAGGAAATGGAACGGCGACTGTCAGAATGGAACACGCACACACACATGTGAGATGAACAGGAAGGTTGGCGCTGTAAAAAAACGGCTAAAGCACAGTGTATGGTAAGTCCTTTAAGAGAGAGGGAGAAGAAGTGGAGACAACTTTTAAGAAGCCAGAGATACACGGCTGTGAAGCTCGGCGGACATTTAACATTACCGGTCGGTTATCGTTGGTTCTGAAAAATACTGCTTACCTTTTATTTTCCCAGTGAGCCAATGATATTCACCGATCAGCACCAGCTACAGCCTACGACAACCTGGCAACCCACTAGGACCTCCTGGCGACCCACCTACGGCTCGAGAATTCTCGCTACTCTCCATGGCGGCTTCATTCTAGTCCGCGCTAATTTTTCAACATGTTGAAAAATTCACGGCCATCATAATGAGGCCGCGACTAGTTGCCAGAATGCGGGAACTCCTCACGACCATGAAGGCGACTCCCCGGCAACCATGTGGCGACTGCATAGTCTCCTGCAGTCGCCTAAGTAAGACAGGCCCATTAGCAATTGAAAGAGTTAAGCTAGAATTCTGTGTGTGGTCATCGTGGATGACCTGTCCTCGGCCCAACACATAGATGTAAACATGAAAAAGGCATGCGAACGCCTCAAAGTTTAGAGAGATGTTCTAACAAACTCCTGTTCCCCCTGGTCCGCATCTATTCCCAGACACTTCATTTGCTTATTCACCAGTTCTTAAACACTCCTATTGCTTTCCTTTATAGCAGGCGGAGAGAACAATAAATATATTCTTGCTATTTTAGTCAAATGGATATACTGAAAATATAACTTGACATGTTGCATTTATTGTCATATGTATAGATATAGTGAGGCACAGGTACAATGACCTTAAATATTCGTTAACACAGGCCCTTAGCACATACCACAAAAAGCTGGAGTAACTCAGCGGGACAGGCAGCATCTCTGGATAGAAGGAATGGGAGACATTTCGGGTCGAGACCCTTCTTCAGACTAACTCAGGGGAGTAGGAGATACAGAGAAAAAGAAGTGTCAGGTGTGATAGCGAGCCAAGGGGGGATGTAGATCGAGGAAAATGTAGAATAGATCATTGTTAGCTGGGAGAAGGTTACAACAGAGCATACATAGATAAAATGTAAACAAGGCCAGTCAGGCTAGTCTGTGAACTGGGAAATGGGGGATGGAGAGAGAGATAGAGAGAGAGAGTGGGCAGGCAGGCAAGGGCTACTTGAAGTTAGAGAAGCCAATATTCATACCGCTAACCTTAATGCAGACTGAGCTGGATGTTTTGCTTGGACTTACCTGCTCAATCTCAGTCTTCGGCCCGGAGACTGAGATTACCGTTGTCAGTGGCTGTGGGGCATCGTGTCAGTTTGTCATTCTTCTCCCTTTCAAAATCTGCAGAAGGAGTTGAGCGTATGTGGAAAATATGCCTCATTGCTATAAAAGATCATTGTTGAGCTCCATGGGTGAAGGGCTTTGCATGCGCAGTCAAGAGGATAGCACCAGACTTCAGAAGGATAGTAAAACAGATATGTTTAACAGGAATACAGAAATATATCTTGCAGAGAACAATGAGGGGGACTGTAAACTGAATGGGCCAATTATAAACATGATACAAGGATAGTAATCTGCAATGGAATCATTGTTCTTTTGAAGATTGAACGATAAATGGACTCCCTAGATTTCATAAGCTGAGTCATACAATACTGATGGTGGGTGTGATGAGCATTTTGTAGGTCGATGATTAGGCTTGGCCTAATGTATAGCTTTAGTGGAATCGTACTGGACATAGGAATTTTATTTCAGTTTCAGTTTAGTTTGTCACGTGTACTGAGGTACAGTGAAAAGCTTTTGTTTTTTGCATGCTATCCTAATATCCATGAGGATATTAAGGTGAAGATAGACACAAAACGCTGGAGTAACTCAGCGGGGACAGGCAGCATCTCTGGAGAGATGCTGCCTGTCCCGCTGAGTCACTCCAACATTTTGTGTCTACCTTCGATTTGAACCAGCATCTGCAGCTCTTTCCTCAATAGTCAATAGTCAATTTAATTGTCATTTGGACCCCTGGAATTCCAACCGAAATGGCGTTTCTGCAGCCATACATTACAAACAAATAGACCCCAGACACAACATAATTCACATTTTACATAAACATCCATCACATTGCTGTGATGGAAGGCCAAAAAAAACTTCTCTCTCCACTGCACTCTTCCCCCCCCCCGATGTCAAAGTCAAAGCCCCCGGCTGGCGATGGCGATTGTCCGGCGGCCATTAAAGCCACGCCGGGTGGTGCAAGGTCGCACACCGGGTCTTAGTGTTAGAGCCCCCGGCGTGCGCTCGCAGAGTCCCGCGGCCATTCCAAGCCGCGCGGGGCAGTGATGTAGGAGCTCTTCGACCCTGCAACTCGGGCGGGATAAGTCGCCGTTGCGAGAGCCCTGAAAAGCGGTCTCCCTTCAGGGATCCGCGGCTCCCGGTGCCGCCGTCCGCAGACCCGCAGTGGCAGCCTCCGCATCAGCAGCAGCAGCGGCAGCAGCAGCGGCAGCAGCAGCAGCGCTCCACCACCGCTCCATCCGCTCTGGACTCGGCCAGCTCCGCGACGGTGAGGTGATTCGGCACCAGAGTCCCCGGCTTCTTCTGTTGGAGGCCGCTACTCGTTGCAGCCCCAACGACAACTGAGACCCGACAAGAAAAGGTCGGGTCTCCAGTGCAGGGAGAGATTTAAAAGCTTCCCCCTCCCTCCCACCCCCCCCCCCCCACACACACACCCCAACAAAAAAATAAACAAAAACTACATATAAACATAGACAAAAAATAATGAAAACGCGGACAGGCTGCAGAGGCCGCTGCTGACGAGAGTCACGCCGCCTACACAGGATATTAAGGAGGATGGAGTCGTTTTTCTTTAAACACAAAGTTTAAGGTTGCACGGTGGCGCAACGGTAGAGTTGCTGCCTTACAGGTGCTTGTCTGAACGGATTTTGTACGTTCTCCCCGTGACCTGCGTGGGTTTTCTCCGGGATCTGCTGTTTGCCCCAACACTCCAAAGACATACAGGTTTGTAGGCTAATTGGCCTGGTATAATTGTAAATTGTTCCTAGCGTGTCGGATAGCGTTAATGTGCAGAGATCGCTGGTCGGTGTGGACTTGGTGAGCCGAAGGGCTTGTTTCATTGCTGTATCTCAAAAAAATATGGACTTTTTAGGGATGTTTCATTTCTTTTTTTGTTTTTTGGATGAGTTAATATGGAGAAATTGTGGGCAAGTAGGAGAGGATTTTGGGCTTGGAACAGCAGGCTTATGACATTATAAATACTGGTTAGGCTGCACTTGGAGTACAGATTTGGTTTTCCCACAATGGGAAAGGTGTGATTGTGATTGAGAGAATGCAATGGGAATTTGCCGGGATATTTACTGGATTGGTGGATGTAATTATGAGGAGATATTGAGTGGACTGTTTTCTTTGGTGCGAAGGAGGCTGACAGGTGACCTATAGATAGAGTAGGTAGCCATTTTTGTTTCATATTGTGGGGGTGTTTAGAAAGGAGTACATTGGTTTAAGGGGGAAGAGTTTGGAGAGGTTGAGTTTTTTTTTTACAGTGGTTGATATCAAGAGATGAGCGAGTGGAGAATGTTTAATTGTCATAAGTACCGACAACACAACAATGACATTCTTATGCTAACCCATAACCACAACACACGGAAAATAAACACATTTTCAAAAAGTTAATAACTAGAAAGTTAAGCTAGTGGAGGTAGTAGATGCCATTGCAACATTTAAGGGCCATTCAGACAGATATAAATAGTCAAGACATAAAAGGCTATGGTCCCAATGCAAGCAATTAGTGTAGATTGGCAATCAGTATACACGTGGAGGGCCGAAGGGCCTGTTTCTGTGCTGCAAGACTCTTGCAATGTTTTTGACTTAACTGGAGCAGGCACATTTAAGATAACGAGCAAAAGAACAGAAGGTAATAGGAGTATTTTAACATAGTTATTATTGTCTATTGTGTGGTGCCAAAAAAAGATGCATAATAAACGGATTGTATGGAAGCGTTCGAGTGGCTGGGTTGGGTGAAGTGGCAGAGTATATAAAGGAAATAAATACCTCTTTGAACTAAATGACCTTACGTATTGTATCGTATCGTATCATATGAAGAAGGGTCTCGACACGAAACGTTGCCTATTTCCTTCGCTCCATAGATGCTGCCTCACCCGCTGAGTTTCCCCAACATTTTTGTCTACCTTTGATTTTTGTCTACCTTCGTTTGC
Source organism: Leucoraja erinaceus (assembly GCF_028641065.1). Classification (NCBI taxonomy): domain Eukaryota; kingdom Metazoa; phylum Chordata; class Chondrichthyes; order Rajiformes; family Rajidae; genus Leucoraja; species Leucoraja erinaceus. The sequence goes on along the minus strand of NC_073386.1, from coordinate 1,373,923 downwards.
GGTTCCTTCTTAAACACTACGTATCATATAATTCAGTATTACCATGATAAGCTGCAACATGCTGATTCTGACAATTGCTGCAAATTTGCTTTGTCTTGCATTCAAGTTGTAAATTAAGTATTTTATGTTTGTGTATTGTGTATTGGGAAGCGTAGTTTAAATGAACATTATAGTGCAATACAACTTTTGTTTCAGTCCTTTCAGATGGTAGTCGTCTTTAAACCAACAATGGTCAACGGTCTCTTTATTGTCATCAATACCAAGTACAATGAAATATATTTTTTGCATTGAGCTCAGCAAGACTATGCCCATTCTTAAGCACAATCACCCCAGTTTGTATAGTATACACAGAACAGCTCGCTGAGCTCAAGAGGCGCCATTTTACAGTCCCAGCTGCAGCTGGCCACAAAGCTCGTTGTAGCCGTCACGTACATTTCGGCAGTCCAGCGATCCGATGTCCCTCTCCTCACCTGGCCCTCATCAGCCCTCGTTCCCCAGGGGGCTTCTCCTGCAGCTGACCTCGAGGGAGCAGAAGGTAAGACCCCTCGGTTCCTCTCACCAGGCCCCTCTCTGCCGCCGTCGCCGTCTCCTTCCACCTCCATGATCCACGGAGCAAGCCAGGACCGGGCTCGGCGGCCTTCAGGTGAACCGGATAACCAACAGGTTATAGGTGTGGCATTGCGTTTAAGACTTTGAAAATTGTTATTTCATGAGCATTCTAGGTTCAAGTCATACTGCAGATACTTGAGCATAAGAACTTGTCACTTTGAGATACCATCTGAATGAAAGGGCGAGTCACGGTGAAAGATCATAATGCTATTTTGAGGTCCAGAAGATTTCGCCCAGTTATCATTATTAATTACTTGCTCCTTAATTAAGGTAATTGAAAACTCCACTTTTTGTGTCTATCTTCAGTGTAAACCAGCAATGTTCCTTCCTAAACATTTTGTCTGCTCCCCTGGAATATCTCCTCAAAGAATGCCTACTTTGAAGAAGTTCTCCTCCTCTCTCAGAGTTCTGCAACATCTCTCGCTGCTCCTACTCTGTGATTTCACCTGCTCTGGCCCTATGACTTGGACTCATTGCTCTTTGCATATCTTTCATTCATTTTTTCTATGTACCTTCTATATCTCTCTTTTCCCTTTCCTCTGAAGAAGGGTCTCAACCCAAAACGTCACCTATTCCTTTTCTCCAGAGATGCTGACTGACCCGCTGAGTTACTCCAGCCTTTTGTCTATCTTCACTAAAAAATATTAGCTGGGAACTCCCGTGCTAGTGTGTGTAGGAGCTTGCCATGCACAGATTGACAAAGAAAGGTACAAAAATAGGTGCAGGAGTAGGCTATTTGGCCCTTCGAGCCAGCACTGCCATTCAATATGATCATGGCTGGTCATCGAAAAATCAGTACCCCGTTCCTGCTTTTTTCCCCCATACCCCATGATTCAGTGTTTGTTGTCTAACCACAGCTGAACTTTGGTTGTGAAAAGCTTTGGGGCATCCTAGGGCTATGAGTTGTGTCACTCGTATATATGTCCTTTTTTCGTAGTTAATCAGTATTTCTGCCCTTGGTCTTCTGGTATATGGATGATGTTTTAAATCACTAATTTTTAATGCCTGTCAATTGCTACCCACAATGTTAGGCAGAATACCAAAAATAGAAAATAGACACAAAATGTTTGAATAACTCTTAAGAAAAAAGCTTTTCAGATGAGGGGCGGCAGTGGTAGAGTTGTTGCCTTACAGCGCTTGTAGCACCAGAGACCTGGGTTCTCGACTATGGGTGCTGTCTGTATGGAGTTTGTACGTTCTCCCCTTGGTTTTGTCAGAGATCTTCGGTTTCCTCCTACACTCCTACACTCTAAAGAAGTACAGGTTTGTAGGTGAATTGGCTTGGTGTAAGTGTAAATTGTCCCCCGTGTGTGTAGGGTAATGTTAATCTGCGGGGTGTGCTGGAGCGCCTGTTTTCGTGCTGTAACTCTAAACTTAAACAAAACTCAGATGACTTTTGTTGTGATTGAAAGGAAGGTGGGGTTATTACAGACTAGCTTATAATGTAGATACAATTTGTTTTGAGGTGACATGAAGTACATTTTCTTTTTCAATTCTACAATGTATCATAAAGCTATCTGCCCAGCCTCTCTAATCACCCTAATTGGAGTTCATCTTAACCACATCCCTATTGCTCGTATCTTCCAAATCGTCTCTGATACTGCTGTCTTTTCTTAGGTCTGGGAGCCCAAAATCTAAAATTTAGAACAGTTATCTCCCTTTTTTGGCCTTGCCATAACGCAGGCAGCTTGTTCCCCTGTCATTTCCCTGCTTTCTCTCCTTGCCCCCGCCCCTCCCCCCCAAAAAAGGCTTAATTTTCCATAATAGAAGGGACAGAAGGATTGAACGAAAAAGACCAGCATTTGTCTAGTGTCATTCGTGGCTTCAAAGTGCCTCTGTTTTGTACATTGCACTGGTTTGCTTTTCATCTAATTTGTGTTTATTCATATCTCTTTACACTGCTCCGAGCAAATCTGATGATTCCTGACTTTCTGTGCATCCTTCCTTCTGTCTGCCAGGCACCATAATAATGAATTCCCTCCCTAAATGACTCTGCCTTCACACATGCAACTTTCACTATTTAGGCCACATTTCTGCTAAGGCATCAGTTCCATTTTTTTTTTGTCTGAATTTTGCTTGTGAGCCGCTGTGGAATATTACTCTATGCGTGTGATTAGATTACAGCTGAACACATCCTAGCATTTGTTTGTCCTCCTTGATTATTAGTCCAGGTGTTAGGGGTTACGGGGAGAAGGCACGAGAATTGGTTTTAGAGGGATAGATAGATCAGCCATGATTGAATGGCAGAGTAGACTTGGTGGACCGAATGGCCTAATTCTACTCTGATAACTTATGAACTTTTGAAAAGTAGTATAGCACAGAGCTAGTGTGAATGGGTGATTGATGGTCTGCGTTGATTCATTGGTCCAAAGGGCCTGTTTCAACTCTGTATCTCGTTTTTTTTAAAGCGTGCCTAAGCTCTGAGTCATACAGAATGGAAATTGGCCCTTTTGGCCCACTGCGTCTGTGCCAGCTATCAGGTAGTCATTTGACTAATCATTTAATTCTCCCCACATTCCTATCACCAGCCTCTGGTGTCTACCACTCTCCCATTACTCCAGGGGCAATTGGCAGTGGCCAATTAGACCTCCTTGCATGTCTTTGGATGTGGAACAAGCCAGAGCACCCTCAGAAAACCCCATTGTCACAGGGAAAACATGAACTAAACACAGCACCAGAAATCAAGATCGAACCCATGTTGCTAAGACACTTCGCTATTCTGTGAGATGGGGCTTTTTGACTTTTGCACTTTATATCGTTTTGTTTCTCAGTTTTTAAAAACGATACCAAATTAAAATGGATCTGTGAAGATCAGCTGAGAACAAATGAATCTGCCAGCCTTAATGAATTGGCACATTCAGTGTAATAATGCCACAAGTTATTTGGAAACTGCACATCAAAAGCCAGCAGTGTAAAACACCCGCAGCAGTCATAAAAGAAAGCTTTGTTTTCAAGTACTTCAGTCAACTGATGGCTCTTTTACATAAATGAAGTGGTAAAATTCAACCAGCTGCTCACATTAATTACTCTGTATTGAATGTGGAATGTATGAAACCTTGTGGATACAAGTCTTAGGCTTCTTTTGTACATGATAACTCCTTCAGAATCAAGATTGTAGATTTGTCAATAGAATGGTAAGCTAGAAGAGGCTGGTGAGTGGCCATGTTAATAGAATTTGTTTAGTGTCACTCTCAAGTTCACTTCAATGAGGAAGTTTCATTCACTCAAAACAAGTAATTACAATTAGATAGACACAAAACGCTGGAGTAACTCAGCGGGACAGGCAGCAAGCATCTCTGGAGAGAAGGAATGGGTCAAACCCCTTCTTAATTACAATTAGTTGGGTTTTGTGTGGCCTACGCTCCTTTTGTATAATTATATTTTTTATAAGTTAATCTTAACCCCACTTTGGGAAGCTGCCCCATCTCTATGCTCTGCCAAGTGTCTAACAACGTGCTCAGTATATTGCTATCTTACCATTTTCTCAATACGTGGAATATTTCAAAAAACAAAACGCCTCATGAAATTAAAAATTTAGCAATGTGGAGGTAATTTATCCTCTGCTTTTCTCTCAGTGTTGAAAAATAAATAAACTGTATGTTGCCAATATATAAAAGGCAAAGTTCAAAATGAATCTTGGTCTTTGTGGATTGAACACATTTAAGTAACTTTAGTGTTTAAGAAGGAACTGCAGATGCTGGAAAATCGAAGGTACACAAAAAAGCTGGAGAAACTCAGCGGGTGCAGCAGCATCTATGGAGTGAAGGAAATAGGCAACGTTTCGGGCCGAAACGTTGCCCGTTTCCTTTGCTCCATAGATGCTGCTGCACCCGCTGAGTTTCTCCAGCTTTTTTGCGTACCTAAATAACTTCAGTATCTGCCAGCGAATTCAGCCCATTTCTTGAATTCACAAACTTGTTTTACGCGGGGAGTAAAAACAGTCCTAATGCTCAGTGCAAATCACACATTTTGGAATAGTTTTAAACTTCTACTTTTAATTTGAAGGTTAAATCCATGACGCGTGGCTCGTTTGTGTGCAGTTTTTCAGGCAAACATTTCCTGTTCGTACTGACCATAGCAAATCATTGCCAAAGATTTTGAAATTATGACTGCATTTCCAAAACCATCGCTATCTGTAAAGTAGAACAAGCTTACATAAAAGCAGCAGGCTGCAATGCCCTACATGAAACGCAGCCTCATTTTTAGGAGGCCATTCAAAGATCGCCGCCAATGACAAGTGTACTGTGACATGCTGAGTGCAATTGTGAACAATTATTTGTTATTGCACTTATTATTTATAACTGAATAAAAATTCAGATTTCATGGACCATTTCGTCCATTGAATCTAAACATCAGTATATAATTCTCCGCAGTGTAAAATCTTTCAGACAGTGTCTCAGTGTGAATTGTGCTCCCAACCTGAAGAAAGGTCCCAACCCGAAACATCAGCTATCCATGTTCTCCCGGGATGCTGCTAAACCCGCTGAGTTAGTCCAGCATTTTGTCTTTCCCCGAATTGTGTCAAAGCTTGTAATGTACAAATTGCAAAAACTTTCTCCTGTAACAAATAGTGACATAATCATATACTTATTAAAAGTCTGATCTTGTGTGTGTGTGTGTGTGTGTGTGTATATATATGTATGTGTGTGTGTGTATATATACATGTGTGTGTGTGTGTGTGTGTGTGTGGTGGTATATATATATATATGTGTATATATATATATATATACATATACACATCTTCGCAAAAACACTACGCGGTAACGATAACATTTTTACATATTCCGATTGACATTTTTCCCATCGAGGCCGGGATCACCTTATCTGTACATTTTAAGCTTTATTTCTTGATTTATTCTCGACTCATTACTGATTAAAAGTCTAAGAGTCAAAAGACTTTGAAATTAAAACGACCAGCTTCAACTGATGACATCACAATGGCTCAGCTACCAGTGACCAGCCTCAACGAACATTTCATCCTATATTTGACACGTTATTCACGATTAAAGCTTTAAAAATGCCAACTTTCACAAGATTTTTACTTATTCTGATTCACATTTTTCTCCTCTAGGCAAAGATCACTTTCACTGAACATTTTATACTTTATTTCTCGACTTATAACTGATTAAAGTTTTTTTTTTTTAAATCAAAATACCTTGAATTTCAAACCGACCAGGTTCAACTGTTGACGTCACAATGGCTCGACTAGCAGGGGGAAGGCGAATTGCTTTTGCAACACGCAGGGCACGTGCAATTGAAATTTTTTTTAAAGAATCCTACTAAGGGAGGCAAGGGGAATGCTGGAATCTTACGTTCCGGAACGGCTTGAATTGGAGGACCACGCCTCCCGTGGGGGCTACGGGTAGGGAACGGGTGCATTGGGGGAGCACACCCAACGGGGTCTGCATTTGGTCTAGTAGCATATAAATGTCAAATTTTATGTATGGCTGCTCTTGAAACTGTGACAATTTCATTCAAAAGGAATGTGCTGACAGCGATGCTACTTGCCTGTAAGTGATATACTGAACATGGAAGGTAGAGTAAAAATACTGGAGAAACTCAGCGGGTGAGGCAGCATCTATGGAGCGAAGAAATAGGTGACGTTTCGGGGGTCTCGACCCGAAACGTCGCCTATTTCCTTCGCTCCATAGATGCTGCCTCACCTGCTGAGTTTCTCCAGCATTTTTGCCTACCTTCGATTTTCCAGCATCTGCAGTTCTTTCTTAAACACCAGCATTTTGTGTCTATCTTTGGTGTATAACCAGCATCTGCAGTTCCCTCCTACACATCAAAAGGATGGTATCATTTCACCTGGCCGGGCAGAATAGGCACACTGCTTGTGTTTTTACAAAGCACTGGCACTGTACTGGCATAGCGGGTAATGAGTTTCAAAAATAGTCTAACGAGAATATTTTTGTAGTTAAGCTGTTACTATCAATGCGATTAAATGGGCCAGATGACCTCTAGTGGCTGGAACACTGAAGTATTGACTGACTAACTTACAATTTTAACTTTTTACAAACATTTTAAAACTAAGATGTAGATACAAGGAACTGCAGAAGCTAGTTTACATAAAAAGGACAGTGCTGTAGTAACTCAATGGGTCAGGCAGCATCTTTGGATATTGTGGATAGCTCATCCTTCGGGTTGGGACACTTCAGACTGATTGGGATAATTAGTATGATCAAGGGTCCCGACTCGACATCACCTATCCCAACTCTCCGGAGATGTTGCCTGACCCGCTGAGTTACTCCAACACTTTGTGTCATAATTGAGCTTGCTAAATCTTTTGCTGAATGTTCTTCAATGTACACTGCTGCAGAAAACCCTGGCCTTTAAGCATTTCCACTGTCCTTTTTGTGAGAATCCTCTTTACCAGCAGCACAGTGGTGCACCTGATAGAGTTGCTGCCTTGCAGCATCAGAGACCAGAGTTTGATCCTGACATTGGGTGCTGTGTGTGTGGAGTTTGCATGTTCTTCCTGTGACTATGTGGCTTTGCTTCTTGAGTTTCCTCCCACATTCCAAAGTTGAACTAGTTTGTAGGTTAATTGGTCCTAGTACGTGGGGAGTGGATGCAAAAGTGTTTGGTTGAATGGATGGATGATCAATGATTGGTGTGGACTTGATGGGCCAAAGACTCTGTTCCATGCAATATCTCTAAATTAAATTTGCTTGAGTACAAAAAATACTTGCCCTGCATGTCTCCTTTAAACTTTCCCCCTCGCCCTATAGTATGCCTTCTAGTATTTGATATTTCTATCCTGGGAGAACAGTTCTGACTGTCCACCTTATGTGTATCTCTCTTAATTTTAGAAACTTCTATCAGGTCTCCTCTCAACCTCTGGTGTACCAGAGAAAATAATGAAAGTTTGTCCAACCTCTCCTTGTAGCTATTGCACCCTAATCCAAGCATCATTCTGGTAAACAAACCTCCTCTGTATGTCACCTCTTTTTCACCCTGCCCTCCCAATTTCCATGTGGCAACACACAGCCACTTTGGTTTTACTCCATGTACTAAAATAAGCTAGTATTCTTGCTCCTTTTACACTCCACCTTCACTATTGTCAGTTCTGCCTTGAACTGCCTGGGTTATTTCATCAGTATTTTTTTCCTGAACCCCACCCCCACTTTGCCCTAGGTTTAAATTAAAGTTATTTTCATTTAACAGTGCTAAATCTGCATAGCTTTTGTTTAACTCTTGAAATTGTATCCATAAACTATGGCTTGAGCAAATGCAATATTGTCAAATTGTAAATCATGGTACATTTTTCCTAACATTTCTTTGGTCATTACTTCTGTTTTGCAGTACCTGAGTCATTCATTCATTTATCCTGCGTTCATTTATGCAAAGATGACTAAGACCATACAAGGTTATTGCTATGTAAATACAATCACGTCAAACTCAAGTACATGAGGTAGAGGAAAGGGAACGATGCAGAGTACAAAATATAGTTCTCAGCATTGTTGTGCATTAGTTCCACAGACAAAGTCCAATGACCACAATGGGGTAGAGGTGAATCAGACACCACCCTAGCTTCTGGAATGACCTTCAGAAGCCTGATAACAGAAGGGAAGAAGCTGTTCCCGAGTTTGGTGGTGTGTGCTTTCATACTTCTGTACCTCCTGAATGGGAGCAAGGAGGAGGAGGAATGACTAGGGTGGGACAAGTCTTTGATTATATTGTCTGCTTTACCCAGGCAGCATGAAGTGTAGATGGATTCAATGGTGGTAAGTCTGGTCTGAATGATGGACTGAGCTACATCAACAACTCTGCAATTTCTTGCGGTCTTAGGCAGAGTAGTTCACAAACCAAATTGTGATGCAACCCAACATAGAAAGTTTGCTTTCTATGGTGCATTTGTAGGGATTTGTAAGAGTCATGTCCTTTGACCATCCACCGTACCAAGACACTTAAAATAGAATAGATACGTTACTGAGTTCCTCCTGGGGAATATCTTTCAAGATGGAAATTGGTCTTTGTTGATTGCTGAAGAAACTGCGACTGTTTCAGTCTGATTCCAGCATTACTGAAAGAAGTGTTGATATTGTGTCTGAAATCTTTTAATTAGTTCTAATGAACCTGAAGTGACTAATGTTTGCCAGGTACTATTTAATATTTTGCTGTTGGTTGTCACCTATTCTCTAATTCTGATGTATGTTTGAGACATCAACATCTGTTCCAGTGGTTAGTTTATATTGTTTTAGAGTGACTAGTAAACTTTAGACTTGGAGTGTTATTCTAGTAACAAACACTGCAGAAGCTGCACCAAAGAGATAAAATACATCTGCAAGAGATTCCAAATAGTAGCATTGCTTTCGATAGCAATAACTGGTGAAAGATAGGATGCTCATTAGTTTTATCTTTATAAACTAAATTGAAGCAGCAACTTTATTGACCCCAGTAATGTCTTCTGTCGTAAGATCTTCACTTTCATTGTTTTGTTTTGAAATCATTGTTTCGTTTCAAGGTATATTGCGTACCATTTAATTTAGTTTAAATCTCTTAGCCGTTTGATCACTGCTTAAAATAAGCCGAAACGTTTGTAAGGGGAGGGCTGGCTCAAAGCGTTTTTTTGTTTTTTGCATGTCTCGTTTTTATTGAGTGGCGACAATTTTAAAAGGTTCCTTTTTGTACGTCGATTGTCGGCATCAGCCACTGCAGTTGTGAACATGTTTTAAGGCTGCTGGGCTTTGCTCCAGTAATGCAATGGAATAGCAACGCAACTTTACCCACATCCGTTTTCTGTAGTTTGTGAACAAGTTTGCCCTTTATACCTAATTACAAAACTGCATTGAGAATGTAAAGAAAGGTGAGTTCAATGTAGATCAAAGACTTGATGTAAAATGTGAAAAATACTGCACTGTCTCTTTTTTGTTAATTTCTCCTTGTATGGGAAATGTTAAAAGATCCTTGACCTTGGTGTGAATTAACCTGACTGAATAGTGAAGGATCATTTTGCAGAGGTGTTACTGCATGGTATGAGAATTACTGCCTGAGATGTGATTTTCTCTCAATGGCTCAAGCATTGAATTGGATACAAGAGCTAAATACAGCTCTGCTCCCCCTGCAAAATTGATTTTTGTGTTACTTCACTCGTGGTACCAAACTGCAAATGTATCTTGCGGTGTTTTCCTCACTGGCGATATCTACCAATGTTGTGCCCTCTAGTGGTCCGATGCACTTTATCTTGCAGTTATGAGAGCTACATTAGGTGTGGCCTACCCGTGGAAATGTTTTCAGCATTTTGCTTTCCATGGTAATATTGTCTAAGAATCATTGCAAAGTTCAGTTCAATACATCACGAAACAGCCAGAACATTTCCTTGATGATTTGTATTAGTTAAAAATATTTACTTCACAGCAATTTTTTGGCAGTTTCTAAATCACTTAAATAAAAATCCTTAGTTTTAAATTCACTTATTATTTAAACCACTGAGAGCTTTGATTCACAACTTTAAGAGATGTTTGGTTAAATACCTGAACAGGAGCAGAGGGATGTCGACCATGTACAGGCAAATAAGATTAGTGTAAATTGGTGTTCTGGTATGCAAATTATTGTGTGCTGATGGGGCTGTTGTGCTGTAATGTTCTATGTAGTTTGGATCTAGAAGAACCTCAAATGAAAATTAATAGAATTCGATTTTTAGTGTAGGAATGAGGAATTGTAAATGCTGGTTAATAAATAAGACACAAAGTGCTGGAATAAGTCAGCAGGACAGGCAGCATCTCTGCAGAACATGGATAGGTGACTTTTCGGGTTAGGGCCATTCTTCAGACCCATCCCAGTCTGAAGAAGAGTCCCGACTCTAAACGTCATCTATCCTGCTTAGTCGCTCCAGTGCCGTCTTTAGATTTTTAGTATATTGGTTTTGAAAAGTAGGTTATATTTTACTGTCTTTCTGAATTGAATCACTCTGTGTGAAAGCTCCAATCTGTCATCCCGGTTTTATCTCCAACTAATTCCCATAACTATACCTGGCCCAGTTTATCACCATGAAAAAAAGTTGGCTTGTTTGCTATTTTCTTTCCCCTCTGAACAAGGGTTTGGCTCCTTTTTAAAGATAAACAGTTCAGCACAGGGTAAGCTGTTCGGCCCTTGACGTTTGTGCCAGCCAGAGTGCCAATTTAAATCGCACATCTGCAATGTACCTTTTGTAAAGACCCAAAACACTAGTTTTCTCTCTCAACAGACGCTGCTTGACTGACTCCGATTCGAGCATCTGCAGTTTTATATTTTCCCCAACGTAAAATCCAGTTCCCTGTTCCCGTTGCCAGAATATTGGCCCAGGAAGTCCTGGTGTAATTTATGCTCCCAAAATAAGAGAGAAATACAGGGTATTGACTCGTGGAATCTGACCTGATTGAGTTGCCATTTTAAGAGGCTTTTGAGGCAAATCCTTATTTGGCAACATTTTAGATCTGTTAGGCTCTCTGAGTTCAGCGTAAGCAGCCGCTTTCAAAATCTGTGCAGCGACATTGGAATTTTTAATAGTTTGCCAGCATTTCTCCTCTTGGATGCCTTCCATCCAGCAGTAGTGTTTTAATCCTCGTTGGCTAGCTCAAAATTTGGCTCTGTTTCTTTGTCCGTGTAGTTGCTCATCTGCCAAAAGTGCCAGAGCAATTTCTCTGGAAGTCATGGACTGATTTTGTTGCATAAGCCTGTTTTGCAGGAATACTGATGTCATTTATTACACTGCATACGAACATCGTGGATAATTTGTGGAAGCAGAATTCTTTCCCTGCTTCACCAATTCTTGTTTTTTGACCTGGTATGGAAGAAGTCAAAAGCAAATAAGACATGTGAATTTTTTTTAAATCATTATTAATCCAATTTGAGTGCATATGATTGAAAAACAAAATAGCCTGACCCAATACATCACCTGACCATGATCTTCTGAGATGCTGCTTGACCTGCTGAGTTACTCCCAATGCTTTTTTTTTTTAACTTAATAGCTTCACTGCCACAGAAGGTGAACAAGTTACCAGTGCAAACCACCACAATTTAACTGGTGGCAACATATTTAAGACAATGGGATCTTTATAAAAATCCACATCTAAAAATAAACAACAGCATGAATTAATATGATACCATCTACATCTCAAAAGAAATCCCAAGAAAGCTCGTGGTATGGGTGTCGGGTTATGGGAAGGCAGGAGAATGGGGTTGAGAGGGAAAGATAGACCAGCCATGATTGAGTGGCAGAGTAGATTTGATGGACCGAATTGCCTAATTCTGCACATATGACCTTATGACATTATGTATATGTGATCATAAATATCCATTGATTAATCAGGTAACTAACTCTTTCCATTAAAACAATCCCCTCGCTGACATGAGCTATTGTGCAGCAGGTCTCCATGGGGTACACTATCAAGTTATTTTCCACCGGTTCCCCACACCATTCTACATCAAGCTATTCTACTAAATGTGTTGAGCTATTTCCCCTTCATGACTGACATTAGTGAGCTAAATGGTTTTTTTTACAACAATCTGGCAATTTTATAAATGTTAACTTTGTAATTTGCAGATTGTTTTCGGAAAAGTATTAAAGAAACCGCCATAATGGGATTTGATTTTTAATCTTTGTCTGAAGTTTTTGATCTGTTAACTCAATAATTTAATCACAAAGCTACCAGTAATTGGCCTGCAATAAGGGATTCTCTTCAAACACAGATTAATCAAATAAAGATTTATTTTGTTTTTGTCTTTGTTCTGCTTTGCAAAAGTTGGCAACAGAAGTGTGTACTGCAATTGTATCAGGCAGTTGTTAGGAGCTCATGTTTCCGTTCTCAAATGGAATAGAATTGTGTTTTCACTTTGTGTTCCTGTTGGCACTTGTCAGCAATAAAATATGGACTGCATTACCACCAAATTAATTTGTGCTCGATTACCACTTGAATTAGTTAGCTGGGTGACTTTCTGAAATGTTATGACCTGTACAAATGAGTGGCATGAAATACTGTGAAGTACCTAGTCTGCATTCGGTAATAGACTTTCGAACACTTAATGTGTTTTTTAAGATTAAAGGTCACAAATTTAGAGTAATACTTTTAAAATGTTTAACTTGAGAAAGAATCACTTCTGAAATAGCAATCCATTTATGCAAAACATGGAGCTGTTGAAGAAATTAACCAGTAGCCTTTTACAGAAAGTGTAGATTTTTTTTGTACGTATGTGAAAAGGCTAGGGAAATAATGCTCTTGGACCTATCAATGCAATCATATAATGCTGTCAGTAATCATCTCTGCTTACGGCGGCAAATCTACCAGCCTCTATAGAAACTATTAAAAATATATATTTATTTTGCCACGTTATCTATACCCCAATGGTCTAAGAACCTGTTATTCTGGAATACTGGATCAATGTATTGGGCCAGCAATCCTGCCAGAGTGTCCACATAAGGTTTATTTATAATCACCGTATTTAGTTGCCATTAGGGTTCTAAAATTGGTTTCACTCGATGGTCTTGTGTGTGGATGCAAAATATGGATGTTTATGTGTAGGCAACAGCTGAGAGGCTTCAGCAAAAACTGTGCAGTGTATTATTTAATTAAATGCCATTGCATCACTGGCATCAAGTGTGTCTTTCTACTCTGGCAGTTGACTGGGTTGGGAATGCCTTGCTTCAAGTCCGTTGCTGAGGTGGCTGAGACCAAAATGAGACCCGCACACTATTCCAAAGGTGCGCAGGAGATGCATGACAGACGGGATGGGCGGGCAAATAGTTTGGTAATCTAACAAAGTGGAATGCAAGTATTAGGCCTCTGATGCACACAAAATGGAGGAACAGTGCTTCATATTTCACTTGGATAGCTTATAACCCAATGGTACGAACAGTGAATTCTCAATTTTAGGTTACTGATCTACAAACGCCCCTGCTTTTTCTTCTCTGCCCCATTTTCTTCCCCCCCCCCCCCCCCCCCCCCCTCCCATCCCACCGCAACTATATTCTGGCTTCATATTTCACACCTCTTCTTACCTCATTTGTTCATCTTAACCCTCGCCTGCTTATCACAAGCCCCCTCAACCACATCCCCCTATCACTTGCCAGGCTTTGCCCCTCCCCCACCTCTCTTCCAGCTTTCTGCCTCTTACTACAATGTCTGAAGAAGGATCCCGACCCAAAATGTCACCTATCTATGTTTTCCAGTGATTATGGTTTACTTCGTCCAAGGACCCCGACAGTCTTTTTTGGTGAGGCAGAGGTTCACTTGCACCTCTTACAAACTCATCCACTGTATCTGCTGTTCCAGGTATGGACTCCTTTATATATCGGCGAGACCAAGTGTAGACTTGGCGATCGTTTCGCTGAACACCTCCGCTCAGTCCACCTAAACCTACCTGATCTCCAGGTTGCTCAACACTTTAACTCCCCCTCCAAATCCCACACTGACCTTTCTGTCCTGGGCCTCCGCCATTGTCAGAGTGAGGCCCAGTGCAAATTGGAGGAACAGCACCTCATATTTTGCTTGGGTAACTTACACCCCAGCGGTATGAACATTGACTTCTCTAACTTCATAGCCCTTGCTTTCCATCTCCATCCCCTCCCCCCTCCCAGCTCTCCGACCAGTCTTACTGTCTCCGACTACATTTCATTTCCGTACCGCCCACTCACCTGACATCAGCCTGAAGAAGGGTCTCAACCTGAAGCGTCACTCATTCCTTCTCTCCAGGGATGTTGTTTGCATGTCTCGCTGAGTTACTCCAGCATTTTATGTCTATGCTGGTTGACCTGCTGAGTGACTCGGCACTTTCATTTTATCTACCAGCACCTGAGGTACTTTGTCTACAAACCTTTGGTAGTTGGTCAGAACTGTTGTATTGTGCACCATTTGCACCCATCCTTTCTCTTCCTTTGTACAATGGCACCTGTATCTCATTGCGAATCGACACAAAATGCTGGAGTAACTCAGCAGGATGGGCAGTATCCCCGGAGAGAAGGAATGGGTGACGTTTCGGGTCGAGACCTTTCTTCAGATTGAAAGTCACGGGAAAGGGAAACGAGAGACATAGACGATGATGTAGAGAGATATAGAACAAATGGATGAAAGTTATGCAAAAAAGTATCTATGATAAAGGAAACGGGCCATTGTCAGCTGTAGCTACAGTGCATTCAGAAAATATTCAGACCCCTTCACTTTCTCCACATTTTGTTACGTCACAGCCTTATTCTAAAATGGATTAAATTCTTTTTTTTTGTCATCAATCGGCACACAATACCCCATAATAAAAAAAGTGAAAACAGGTATTTAGAAATTTTTGCAAAGTAATTAAAAAGAAACAATTGAAATATCACATTTACATAAGTATTCAGACCCTTTACTCAGTACTTTGAGGCACCTTTGGCAGCAAGTCTTCTTGGGTATGAAGCCACAAGCTTTGGTGTACGTACTGCCAATCACCCCACCCCCCCCCCCCCCCGGACACTTATTATTATTTATTCAAATCGTTTGCTATGTCGCTCTTCCAGGGAGATGCTAAATTCATTTCGTTGTTTCTGTACTGTACACTGACAATGACAATTAAAATTGAATCTGAATCTGGTGGTCCTGGTGGTTCCAAAGTTCTTCTATTTAAGAATGACGGAGGCCACTGTGCTCTTCGGGGCCTCCAATGCTGCAGAAATTGTTTTATACCCTTCCCCAGATCTGTGTCTCGACACAATCCTGTCTCGGAGTCTACGGACAATTTTGCTCAATTTTGAGTATTATAGCAAAGGGTCTGAATACTTATGTAAATGTGATATTTCAGTTATTTCTTTTTAATGACTTTGCAAACATTTCTAAATGCCTGTTTTCGCTTCTTCATTCCGGGGTATTGTGTGTCGATTGATGATTTAAAAAAAAAAGAATTTAATCCATTTTAAAATAAGGCTGTAACTTAAAAAATGTGGAAAGAGTGAGGGGGAATGCACTGTAGGTGAGAATGAAAGGTGGTGAGACTTGGGTGGGGGGAAGAGATCTGTCTAATTGTGGATGCATTGTTGCTCTGCTTACAAGTTAGCAATATTAAATTTCAGCTGCCGTTCCCCTGATCTTGTCTGCTTCTCCCTTTGGTAAGGCATGATAACTTTTTCAAATTAGGTTTAGAAATTGTAGAGTTCCCTGGTTGCAAGGCCTTCTACGCCTGCACCTCCAGACTCGGGAACAGCTTCATCCCCAGAGCCATAGCTGCTCTGAACCAGTCCTGCTGAGTGCCCGCACCCCCATGAACTGTCTCCCTCGGATGGTCACGTCGCACATTGACCCGGCACAGACCTATTTGCACTTTATACTGTTTTACTGTTCTTTTTTATAAATCATGTTTCTCTGGGTATCTAAATTTTAGTTGTTTAAGTTATGACATCGGATGGAAGCTGCATACCAAATCTCGTCGCACCTATGTTCAATTACAATAAAATATATTATTATTATTATTATTATTGCTGGGATGGGTGGCATGGAGATAGTTGATGGAAAAGTTTTGTTTTTTAATGGGACGGTAAGAGATGCTTCAAGGGCACATGGATTCTATTGATTCAACATAAGGCATGAGAACCCATAAGCCAGAAGGCCATTTGTGGAGCTGGCTAAGTACGAGGCTATTAAAGTAGGCATGTTTCAAGGATGGAAAAGATATCCATTAATATATACACTCCACCCAATATTCACACCCAGCACCTTCGACCCTGTCATCTCCCATGACTTCACTACTCCCATTTAAATTGCCAGACATGCTTTTCAGGAAATGTGCCAAGAACTGCTTCCAGTAATTCAGGTGTGATTTAACCATTCTATGAAGAATGCCTTGAGGATATTATTCCCTTGTCACCTGAGGGGAAAAAGAATTAATCTCATTCATTGGACGTGACTTATACTTTGGAAAGCAATGCTGGCCGTCACTGCTGTGTGCTAAAAGTTTTCAGTTATTTTACACTGCTTGAAACTCCAGTAATTTCCCAACCACACGTGTTAGGTTATAGTCTATTATCCCTTATATACCCTTCCATCTTTCTTCCAGACTAGGGAAACCATCAATTATCTGTAAGAACTGTTGAATCAGTTTAAACTTGCAGATATTCTGTGCCCTTCCAATGCTATCTCGAACGTCTTCCAGATTTTTACTGGCATAATTTTCTTCATTATTGGTACTTTGCTGATGGAATAATATATTTGCATCCCAAGATTTCTCTGTTCTACAATATTCTCCAGGACCCTGACATTTGCTGTGGGTCCTGCCCTGATTTGTCCTACCAAAAATACTCCTCCAGCACCTTGCATTTATCCGAATTTGAGTCCAACTGCCATTGATTTATATCCTGATGACCTGATTGATAAAGATTATAGAATAGGTGCAAGAATTGGCCATTCGGCCCTTTGAGCCAGCACCATCAATCAATGTGAGCATGGCTGATGATCCAAAATCAGTACCCCGTTCCTGCTTCCTCCCCATATCCCTTGATTTGGTTAACCGTGAGCTATATCTAACTCTCTCTTGAAAACATCCAGAGAATTGGCCTCCACTGACTTCTGTGGCAGAGAATCGCAGAGATTCACAACTTTCAGGATGAAAAAGATTTTCCTAATCTCAGTCCTAAATGGCCTACCCTTTATTCTTAAACTGTGACCACTGGTTCTGGACTCCCCCAAATGGGGAACATTTTTCCTGCATCTAGCCTGCCCAATCCCTTAAGAATTTTACATGTTTCTTAAGGGATATCCTCTCATCCTTCTAAATTCCAGTGAATATAAGCCCAGCCGATCCATTCTTTCATCATATGTCAGTCCTACCATCCCTGGAATTAACCTGGTGAACCTATGCTGCGCTCCCTCAATAACAAGAATGTCCTTCCTCACATTAGGAGACCAAAACTGCACACAATCCTCCAAGTGTGTTCTCACCAAGGCCATGTACAACTGCAGTAGAACCTCCTTGCTCCTAAACTCAAATCCTCTTCTCGCTATGAAGGGCAACATTAGCTTTCTTCACTGCCAGCTCTACCTGCATGCTTACTTTCAGTGACTGATGTACAATGACACCTAGGTCTCGTTGCACCTTCCCTTTTCTTAATCTAACACAATTCAGATAATGTGAAAGAAGGAACTGCAGATGCTGGTTTAAACCCGAAGATAGACACAAAAGGCTGGAGTAACTCAGCGGGACAGGCAGCATCTCTGGAGAGTAGGAATTCTCTCCAAAGATGCTCCAGCTTTTTGTGTATTTACCATTCAGATAATAATCTGCCTTCTTGTTCTTGCCACCAAAGTGGATAACCTCACATTTATCCACATTATACTGCATCTGCCATGCATCTGCGCATTCACCCAACCTATCCAAGTCACTCTGCAGCCTCATAGCCTCCTCCTCGCAGCTCACACTGCCACCCAGCTTTGTGTCATCCGCAAACTTGGAGATGTTACATTTAATTCCTTCGTCTAAATCGTTAATATTTATTGTAAATAACTGGGGTCCCAGCACTGAGTCTTGTGGCACCCCACTAGCCTGCCATTCTGAAAAGGACCTGTTAATTACCACTCTTTGCTTCCTGTCTGCCAACGAGTTCTCTATCCATGTCAATACCCTACGCCCAATACCATGCGCACTAATTTTGCACTATAAGTAACAAGCAATAATGGACCCACCGCCGATCCCTGTGGCACACCACTTGTTGCAGGCCTCCAGTCTCAGAGAAAACCGACGCAGGTCAAGGAGAGAACTCCGTACAGACAAGCACCCGTAGTCAGGATCGAACCTTGGTGTCTGGTGCTGCAAGGCAGTAGCTCTACCACAACGCCACCGTGCTGCCCTTGTATCCATTTATATCCAATTGGGCAGCTCATCCTGGATCCAACGTGACCATAGACTAGAGGATCCTTGCACACTATTTTGAACATATCCTCCATGTCCTGCTAAATATAGTTTCCACATCACATTTTTAAAAGAAAAATAGGTTGACTTTTACCAGAATTTTCATTTGTGGTAGCTTGCTATTCTGTAACTTGTCTGCCCTACTCTGATCATTACAACATTGACTTCCAAATGTGCTTCTATAATTAAGTCCTTGCATGCCCAGAGGTCATGAAATAGAATGATAGAAATTCAGGTTTAAGTTGAGGTAGAGAATCTATTCCCCAAGTATTGAACATGATGCCAAGATAAGTAGCACAGCAGTTAGCATTGTTACCTCCAGACCCTTGGATCAGCACTGATGGGCAGATGAGAGAGAATAAGTTGTGTACAGGGAAATGGGGGGGAAAGAGATGCCTAAATCTGTCATGGACCCAATGTTGCCCCCTGTGTGAGAAGGGGGTTTTATAGAAGATGCAGTATATCCCATAGTTCTCTGCAAATCCTCTCAGCAAAGTAAACTGGCATGAGATGGTTGAATCAGTGGTGTGTGTTGAAGTGGAAGCTAATTGCATGCATGAAGGAGAATGAAATAGTGAGCAGGGAAGTTGGAGGTCATTAGAACGAGTGGAAGATTGATTGGAATATAAACAGCAATGCAAACAATAGATTTCATCCTTTAAAAACAAGTAACAGGATTTTAAGATATCCTTTGATTTTATTAAATCTAGTTTGTCTTTATTCTTTTCCCCTGTTAATCAATTTCTTGAAGATGGCCCTGCTTTTGGCTTGGTAAATATGGAATCATCTCATTGTGCTCAGCGCACTTCTGTCTTGTCAATGGTGAACACATTTGGACTTGTTTTAGAAGAGCCTTGTGGTACTAACCTTCTGGGTTAAATGGGGTCTATTTGTACATTTCAAAATGTGTTTGTAATTTGGTTATTCCACCTGGATATTTCATTTGCTTGGTGTAAAAGCAGCTCTTGAATTTGTAACCTTCTCTGCTATTTTTAGCACGACTATGCATTGCGTTCCTCCGCATAACCTTCTTGCATATATTTTAACGCCTTCTGCAAACTGGGACGTTTTATTTGATGGAGGTAATTATAATATCATAAACATTTGGATCCAGTAATGAGGTATGAAACAACAAACATTCTGCTGGAGGAACTCAGCGGGTCGACTAGTATCGGTGGATGAAAAGGAATAGTGGACATTTCAGGTTTCCACCCGCAGATACTGCTCGACCTGCTGAGTTCCTCAACCAAATGCTTATTGCTCCCGATTTCTAGCACCTGCAGTCTCTTTGTCTCCTTGTTGCTCAAGACCACAACATTACAAGAACCGAAATGCGCAGGAAGGAACTGCAGAAGCTGGTTTAAACCAAAGATAGATACACAATGCTGGAGTAACTCAGCGAGACAGGCAGCAACTCTGGAGAAGGGTCTCCACCTGAAACGTCACCCATTCCTTCTCTCCAGAGATGCTGCCTGCCTCGCTGAGTTACTCCAACGTTGTGTCTATTACAAAAGAGCTGACATAGATTGCTACACATGGCTTTGTGATTTTGTTTTTTCCCCCAAAGCTAATCAAGTCTGTCTGTACAGACTAAATCGCCATCTTGACCATATCAATTCACTAATAGTGGATGATCTGCTTTTCACAAACCTGCTCAATCTGAGAAATGTTGCCTTGGATCTTGCGCAATGCTCCATAAATTCTTCATTCCTATTGCGCATGGATGTGAAATTGGGATTGTTTTGTTCATTCTTCTTTTAGAAGCAACTTGTATTGGGAGGCACAAAATGCTGGAGTGTTAACTCAGGGACCCGAAACATCGCCCATTCCTTCTCTCCAGAGATGCTGCCTGTCCCGCCCACTGAGTTGCTGCAATATTTTGTGTCTACCTTCGATTTAAACTAGGATCTGCAGTTCTTTCACACACAACTTGTATTGGTACCTGGATAGTGTCCTTTATGTAATAACTTGGTAAGTGATACTGGAGAGTATTCTGAGGAATAGGATATACAGGCATTTGGATGGGCAAGAGCTGATTGGCGATAGTCAGCATGGTATTGCACGTGGGAGGTCATGTCTCACAAATATGATTGATTTTTTTTGAAGATGTGACCTAAAATATCTTGTATTAATGATTGGCCTGGAATTGGTGGGCTGAAGGGTCTGTTTCCATGCTGCATCTCTAAACACCCTTCCCTTGGAGTTAAATGTGTTGAGGTAAATATGAATCAGAAATCCTGTATCTTTTAACGAGCTTCGCAATGTTTCCAATTCCACAGTGCCCTTGACCCTATCAGAAGTTCCTCCGAAAACCCAAATACACTGCATCTACTTTTTGTCCTCATTTATTCTATTAAACACTGCAAAACTCTGACGAACTCCAGACCCATCAGAACTTTTCAGGACTGGTAGATCTCCAAGGCTCTTGCATTTTACTCCATATACTATACCATTTTTTATTAAAAGTGGTATTACAATAGTATAATTTTTCCAGGGAGCTAAATGAGTTTAAAGTGGGTGCTGCAAACATGGACCAGTGTAGTTTAGAGTTCACATTGGGTTAGTTTAGAGATGGAGCATGGAAACAGGCCCTTCAGCACACCAAGTCTGTGTTGACCAACGATCGCCCGTTCACTAGTTCCGTCATCCCAGTTTTACATCCTACACAGGGGCAATTTACAGAAGCCAATTAACCTACAAGACTGCACATCTTTGGAATACAGGAGGAATCCAAAGCACCCGGAGAAACCCCACACGGTTCAGACAGCACCCATAGTCAGGATCAAACCCAGGTTTCTGATGCTGTGAGGCAGCAACTCTACCGCTGGGCCACTGTTTAAATGTGGGCAATAGGGAATGTGGGTAATAGAGTAAGCTTAAAGGAACCAAATAAAGCCCGAGCTGATGAGCCGAGTCGGAGCCATTGTGATTTCCTAACATATGCTTTATTGTATGTCCTCAAACTCCAGTAAATTAGTCAAACATGATGTTCCAGGTAATTTTTCTTTCTGTAAATCATGCCTTAAGCACTTTCAGGTAGCAGCAGCAAACCTATTTCTGCTCCATAACATATTTATGGCCATTGGGCTTACGTTTCTTAATAAACTACTTCTTCACTAGAAACTATCCAGTGATTGTTTCAAGTTGGGCCTTGAAAAATATTGTTAAAATGTTGTTTCTTTTGAAGCGGTTAGAGTTGAGGGTCTCTATGAAATATCATTTGACAGCTTCAACTGATTTAACAGTGAGTGATTGAATCATATTTTTCCCCAGCCAGTTCATGGATCTTAGAATTGTACAGCACAAACAGAATTTCTGGCATGTTTGCCCAAGTAAGCTGTTGGAATAAAGACACAAATCAATCTCTGCTCCTTGCATTTCCCCCCCATAGTCCTGCAATTTCATC
This sequence comes from Leucoraja erinaceus, assembly GCF_028641065.1. Taxonomy (NCBI): domain Eukaryota; kingdom Metazoa; phylum Chordata; class Chondrichthyes; order Rajiformes; family Rajidae; genus Leucoraja; species Leucoraja erinaceus. The sequence continues at coordinate 1,352,058 of NC_073386.1, read as the reverse complement.
AAGTATTTATTTACTTCAGGTAAATATCAAAACGCTGCTATTTTGATACTGTTAAATTCCCCAGAATGTTCACTGTTCCGCTGTAAGTTATCCTTCACTCGCCTTTCCACACAACTTTATTCCCTAATCTCCAGTGCTTAACTGTTAAACCACCACAAATGCATTTCCAGCACACGAGCGGCCTTTTTAAAGCATGAGCCCAGAGCTGTCGGCATCCGAAGTCGGTCATGGGGATCTGATCAGCCTGCTCCAGCCGGGCTGGAGTTCCAGAACCCTGGCCGCAGGAGGCAAATTCAATTTCTTCTTTCCCAGTATCTCTCACATACTCCATCTTGGAAGCAGCAGTAGCAGATGAGAGGGGAGGGAGCCCCACGGTGACCGAGTATGTCTTGTCGTTGGCAGCGGCCTGCAGAAAGCGCTGACGGCCAGGAGATACCACGTGAGGGTTTCTCTGGTACAGACCAAAGATCCTATGGCGGAGCAAGATAGATCACTCCTGCTAAATGCAATGGGCACGTAACGGAACGGAACGTGGGCCTTTTTTTCCCATCCATTTCCATGTAGCGCCGCAGAAATTGTGCACCTATCTCCCCCCCCCCCCCCTCCCCTTCTCCCTTCTGTTTTTTGTTTTTCTGTCTCTTGTTTTTTGTGCTAAATTGTATGTATGTACCGAGTACGAGCAGCTTTCAGTTTCACTGTACATGTATAGTGACAATAAATGGCATATCATATATCATAACTAGACACGACCCGACTCGCAGTGTAATCAACATTGCGGGGGAACAGTTTGTGTTAATAAATTTAAATTCTGAAAATGAGGAGAAGATTTTTACCAAGTAACTTTTTATTTTTACGAGGATGTTTCCGTAACCGGCTTCCGTCTCAGCACTAGTATCTTTGGGATCTTTGGTGCGGAGACAGAAGCCGGTTACGGAAGTGGGGCCGAAAATTACCCATGAATCTGCCCATGACCGTACTACGTCTTTTTCGTCGAGTGGACTATCTTGCTCACTATAGGATCTTTGGTACAGACCAGAGGCATCAGTGCCTAGTTTTCAGGTGAAACAATGTGCTGGAGTAACTCAGCAGACTGAATCAGTCTGAAGTGGAATCCCGACGTTACCTATCGTGCTGAGTTATAACGGACAATCCTTCCCCACCCCTCTATGGTCCACGAGGGTTTACAATATTTAAGGGGAACTTTGCAAGGTTATGGAGTGTGAGTAGTGGGAAAACAAGGCTAACCAAATGCCTCGAAAAAAGCAAACCCAAATTTGGGCTAGATGACATTCTCAGAGAAACTAGAGGAAACGTAGCTGACTGGAGGGTTTGTCATGAAGAGTAACAGGAAAAACTTTAAACAAAAATGCTGGAGAAACTCAGCGGGTGCAGCAGCATCTATGGAGCGAAGGAAATAGGCAACCCGGAAGGGTTTCGGGCCGAAACGTTGCCGATTTCCTTCAGTCTGAAGAAGGGTTTTGGCCCAAAACGTTGCCTATTTCCTTCGCTCCATAGATGCCGCTGCACCCGCTGAGTTTCTCCAGCATTTTTGTGTACCTTCGATTTTCCAGCATCTGCAGTTCCTTCTTAGACAGGAAAAACTGTACACACTGGCTTCAAATTAAATAGGGCCTCTGGCAGGAGTGAATGATTCCCTGCTGCGCATTGTTCCAAGTCATGTAAAATTACAAGTAACATAGTCAATAACATGAAAATGATATGGAAGATATTTTGTAAGAAAAAAAAAAGTATGTAATTCACTCACCTTAACCACAAGAAATAATTTTATACCACATACTTATTGTGATATTAAACAGTTTCAATTGCAATAAAACAAATTTAAAAATGTCAAGTGCTATGTATCTGGGTGTAAGGAGGCAGACAAAGCTGTCACCCTTTATTACCTTCAGAAAAGTCATTATGTATCACCATAAGATTGTGCTGCAGGGAAGAAAACAACAACATTTTGCTTGATAGCAATTAAAATTAATTGTTAGGGAGTGAACAGGGAGACCTATATTTATTGGCAGTGTACAGTGTAGTGAAGGAGGAAATGCCTAGTAATGCATCATTAAAATGAAAAGCTTAAGAATATAAGGTTTGATATTATATTTTGTGAACCAACCCTATTTAATAATTGACGTGAAGAGAGATTTTTTTTAATGTGCACTTAGAGAATCTGAATTGAAGGGTTCCACATCCCTCCTAAGCCTCGGGTCCTATGGTGCTGGTGGATAATGTGTATGGTTTTACAGGTGGCACAAGTCTCCCCCCCCCTTGGTGGCAGGCAATTGGCTGTGGTTGATATTCAGGGCAAAGGTCCGAGTGAGATTCACTTGGTTATACAGCAAAGCTGGAAGGGCAGCTGAAGCGAACATCTTGTCATCTTGCACAGAGTCTCTTGCCCGGACTAGGTGAATCGAGGACCAGAGGACATGGGTTTAAGGTGAAGGGGAAAAGATTTAATAGGGATCTGAGGGGTACCGTTTTCACACAAAAGGTGGTGGGTGTATGGAACAAGCTGCCAGAGGAGATAGTTGAGGAGGCTGAGGCTATCCCAATGTTTATGAAACAGTTTGACTGGTACATGGATAGGACAGGTTTGGAGGGATATGGGTCAAATGCAGGCAGGTGAGACTATTGTAGATGGGACATATTGGACAACATGGGCAAGTTAGGACGAAGGGCCTGTTTCCACACTGTATCACTCTATGACTATCTTTTCTGCATTCAAGGATGATTGGCGTGTCCCAGCAAGGTGTGTTACCACATAAAGATCATAAATTTTATTTAATGGATGTGTTCACATAGGTCACACTAGTGTTTCTGAATTTTTTTAATACTGTTTTACACCATAAAACATTGTTTACGAAAGAATTGCAGATGCTGGTAAAATAGAAGGTAGACAAAAATGCTGGAGAAACTCAGCGGGTGAGGCAGCGTCTATGGAGCGAAGGAATAGGTGACCTTCGCTCCGTTTCTCCAGCATTTTTGTCTACCATAGTACAAAAGAGGATCAGGTCCTTCGACACACAACATCATTGCCAATCATGATGCTAAGTTAAATTTATTCAGCTTGCACATGACCTGTACCCCTCCATTACCATCATACACATGTGCCTATCTAAAAGCCTCTTACATGCTGCTATTATATCTGAGTCCACACCACCCCACAGCAGCACTTTCCAGGGCACCCTCCATAGTTCTTTTTAAATCGCCATGCACATCTCTTTAAACTTTACCCCTCTCACCATAAAGCTATACCCTCTACTCCTTGACATTTCCATCCTGGGTAAAAGATTGACTGTCTTGCCAAACTAAGTACCCCATTATTCTAACAGGTCTCCCCTGAGCCTCTACTTCAGAGAAAATAATCCAAATGTGTCCAAATTCTCCAGGTAGTTAATATCTTCTAATCCAGGCAACATTCTGGTAAGCCCAACAGAGACACAAAATGCTGGTGTAACTCACTGGGACAGGCAGCATCTCTGGAGAGAAGGAACGGGCGACGCTTCAGGTCGAGACACTTCTTCAGACTGGTTTGGGATAAGGGAAACGAGAGATATAGGTGATGATGTAGAGAGATAAAGAACAATGAATGAAAGGTATGCAAAAAAGTAACAAAGGTGAAAACGAGGAGCTGGTGCGACTTGTGTGGGGGAGGGATAGAGAGAGAGGGAATGCCGGGGTGGCCTGAAGTTAGAGAAATCAATATTCATACCACTGCTCTGTAAGCTGCCCAAGCGAAAAAAGATGTTCCTCCAATTTGCGTTTAGCCTCACTCTTACAATGGAGGAGACAAAGGACAGAAAGGTCGATGTGGGAATGGGAAGGAGAATTTAAGTGTTCAGCAACCGGGAGATCAGATAGGTTCAGGCGGACTAAGCGAAGGTGTTCAGCGAAATGATCGCCCAGTCTATGTTTGGTCTCGCCGATGTACATCTGGAACAACGGATACAGTAGATGAGGTGCGTGAGGAGGAGGTGCGTGAACCTCTGCCTAACCTGAAAGGACTGTCGGGATCCCTGGACAGAGTCAAGGGAGGAGGTAAAGGGACAGGTGTTGCATCTTCTGTGGTTGCAGGGGAAGGTACCCAGGCAGGGGGTCATTTGGGTGGGAAGGGATGAGTTAACCAGGGAGCTGCAGAGGGAACTGTGTGTAAGAAAGAACTGCAGATGCTGGTTTAAATCGAAGGTAGACACAAAATGGTGGAGTAACTCAACGGGACAGGCAGCATCTCTGGAGAGAAGGAATGTGTGGCATTTCGGATCGAGACCCATCTTCAGTCTCCAGAGATGCTGCCTGTCTTGCTGAGTTACTCCAGCATTTTGTGTCTACCTGCAGAGGGAACGGTCTCTGCGGAAGGTGGAAAGGGGTGGAGATGGGAAAATGTGGCTGGGATCCCATTGGAGGTGGTGGAAATTTCAGAGGATTATTTATTGTATGCGACAGCTGATGGGGTGAAAGGTCAGGACTAGGGGAGTCTCTCTGTTGCGACAAGGGCGGAGCTGTGGGGTACCAAGGAGACACGGGTGAGGGCCTCATCTATGATGGGAGAGGGGAGCCCCCATCCCTAAACAATGAGGACATCTCAGATGTCCTTGAATAGAACACCTCATCTTTGGCGCAGATGCGGTGTAGACAGAGGAATTGGGAGTTGGGGATAGAGTCTTTGCAGGAAGCAGGGTGGGAAGAAGTGTAGTCGAGATAGTTGTGGGAGTCTATGGGTTTGTAATAGACGTCAGACGATGGTCTATTTCCTGTGATGGAGACTGAGATCAAGAAAGGGGAGGGAGGTGTCTGAGATGGTCCAAGTAAATTTGAGTGCAGGGTGAGAATTGGTGGTGGTATGGTAGAGGGGAAGCCATCTTCAGAAAGAAGGAAACTATTTTGGAGGTACCTGTTCAGAAAGTATCATCTTTGGAGCCAATATGACTGAGACAGAGGAGCAGGGACAATGGAAGGGAAATCTTACAGTAGGCAGGGTAAAATAAAATAAAATTAGGGTAGCTGTAAGATTTGTTGTTGATTCTATATTAATACAGTTTGACTAGCAAACACATCCTATAACCCTGCAACTGGCTATAAAAACATACACAAGCATAATTCTTCTCTAACTGCCCCATGAAGCATTTGACTTCTATCCTATATTTCCATTCCTCCAGACACTTTATCTGCAGCTCAAAACTATTCTTTCCCAGATAGGATGTAGCTCTGACCTAAAATGTCAACGTTGCTTTTCTTTTCAAAGAATTGTGAATTACTTACTAAACGTTCTTTACAATCTATTGCAAAGCTATTCTGTGTGACTCTTGCATACTTCAAGTGTAGCTAAATTGGATGCCATCCTCCAGTTGTGACCAGTGATTCTTACCAGTTCAATGTAATTTCCCTGCTTTTGTACATTCTGCTTCTACTTTTACGAGTTTTGCTTTCTATTTGAATTTGAACTGATGCTTGGTATATCTGATCTGATTGAATACCATGCACTTCAAAGCTTTTCACTGTACCTTGGTACATGTGCCAATAATAAACCTAAATCTATTAGTTTCCACTTCATGAATTCATAGGAACAGATGCTTTTCATTAATTCAAGGTATTTTCTGATGTTGATGAATTCATTGAAGCTTTAAATTTGAGTCAAAATCTGGAGCAGCGCTGCTTTTGCTCAATTTCTGGGTAAATGTTGGTGGTTATAACTTTAATCAAAAGCTCAGTAAACTCGGTGGCCGTTGAGTAGCTTGATTTTAATCCATCCCCTCGGGTCACCTGTGTAACCTCCAGAAGATCATTTTGATTTTTAATTATGCCAGAATATGATCTGACGTTGTTTTAGCTGGGTCACCGCTGCAGCGGGTTTGAGAGCTGTAGACTAGTTGCGAATACAGCACATGCTTCTGATCGGGGTTGGTGGTTTGCTGTAGACAAGCAAATAAAGGCCATTCTCCTGAGCAATTGCCCCAACCTTTGAAATCACATGTGCCAGAGGGGGACCTCCGCGTCATCCTTGGAAAAGCGCGTTGAAATTCACAAGATAGGGAACCCGGTGTTTCTGGAGCACATGAATGCCAAGGTCGGAAAAGATGAAAGGCATGATTGGTGAGGCAGATGGAGCTACCTCCATCAAAGTTGTCATCCCCACAAAATGTTTTGAACAAGGTCTTGCCATAATTAACGAGCAGTTTCACCATGAAAGCAAACGCAAGACCCTCTGGTAACACCCCTAATTAAAGAATGGCTTTTAAATATAGCATTTATTTATTAGATTATATCATCATTACTGCAAGGGGATAGAGAGATGCTGGGTAGGAAGGAACTGCAGATACTGGTTTAAACAAATGATAGAGACAAAGTGCTGGAGAACTCAGCGGGACAGGCAGCATAGCTGGAGAGAAGTAATGGGTGACGTTTCAGGTCTCGACCTGAAACGTCACCCATTTCGTTCTCTCCAGAGATGCTGCCTGTCCCGCGGAGTTGTAGAGGGACTGATATCATACCGGGGATTACTAGCTGGCATCAAAATAATGTGGTAACAAAAACCATGCTGCAATAAGATGAGTGCTGAAGATTTCACAGACCCTGCCAAGGTCGCTCTTAAATGCGTACTCTCACCTTGCCGTCCCCTATCCTGTAGCAGTCACCGTGTGTCCTGTGTCTGACCGCCTTCGTCCGCTGTAACTGCCACCTAGGCTTCTAAAGAAGGGTTTTCTGTTGTGCTAGAATCTTTTTGATGCCGTACTCCATGCATCTGCAGTGCAATGAACAATTTGAATTCATGCAGGCACACTTCATGTCACATTGTCAGGCTGGTAGAATGTGATAGAACAGGTACATGAAAGTGGTACTTAACAGCATCTTTTCTGAAGGGTATGAAAATTGAAAGTAAGGGAATATAGCTTTAAAATGCATTAAAATCATCTTGGGAGTCATCTTGCAGGATCTCGACTCAACAATGTCCACCATCCCAATGCTTTCACAAATGTAGTCTGACCAATCTTTCTCCACCAATTTGCTTTTAGCCTAAAAATCACATTATGGACACCGATTCAGTGTTGCTCATTCATTGTTAATATTTCTTTGAGTGAACTGCATTAATTTAAGTGTGAAGATAGACAAAAAAAAGCTGGAGTGAACGTCCTGTCCCACTTGGGCGACATGGTCGGGTCATGACGTGCGGTAGTGCGTGATGTCTCCCTGCCGTCCCAGGATTTTGGAAAGTTCAAAATCCTCGTGCGACATTTGTGTGTCTTATCATGTCGTGCGCCCTTCCGCACGATGACGTATGGATGACGCACGATCATTGCCTATGCTAATTTATTTTGCATCACAACGCGTCACCCGTACGTCGTCGTGCGTCAAGATGCGTCGCGACACGTCCCCCGTTTATAGAGAAGCTGGTCAATCAAATGACGTCTCGCGCTCCAGATGACGCAACCTGTCGTATCTTGCCGTATCGTGTCGCGGGTGGACGTACAATGACGCCGCTTGATGGCTGTGACATCACAGGCGTTGTCCTATGGTGACGCATGTCCTGTCCCATGGTGATGCGTGGAAATTGGTGATGCATGGTGACGCGGAGTGACGTACCTTGTCGCATCCTGTCGTGCTACTTGGCGGTTTTCAGGCGACATCAGGCGTCCGTCACTGACGGCCGTCGTTGCCCATAAAATCGCAAAGTGGGACAGGCCCTTAACTCAGCGGGTCAGACAGCATCTTTGGAGAAAAGGAATGTTTTGCGTCGAGACCTTCCATTTGGGTGTGTTGATTTACATTTTTCTAAGGCTTGATTACAAATGGATTTTGTTTTGCTTTCGTGGAATCTAATTGGTTGGTTCTGTAGTGTTTCCTCCGTGAAAGAGTTTCAAAAAAAAGTTGAAGAATGCTGAACGTTTTACAGGTATGTTAACCACATTCTTCCCTCTACCAGATCAGATGAATCTATCATAGAAGTTCATTTCGGGTCCCATTTTTAAGAGACCTTGTGTTCAAATTGTTTACAGCTTTTGCCTGCTGATGATAAATGTACTTTTGAAATAATTTGAACAGTTTTGAGGTTTCCTGGTATTCATATAAGATATTTTTGAAAACTAACAGGAATGTCAGCTTTGAATACATACGATAGTAAAATACCGAAGCAGCAGTTACACAATAGACAATAGGTGCAGGAGTAGGCCATTCGGCCCTTCGAGCCAGCACCCACCATTCAATGTGATCATGGCTGATCATCCCCAATCAGTACCCCGTTCCTGCCTTCTCCCCATATCCCCTGACTCTGCTAATTTTTAAGAGCCCTATCTAGCTCTCTCTAAAAAGCATCCAGCGAACCTGCCTCCACCGCCCTCTGAGGCAGAAAATTCCACAGACTCACCACTCTCTGAGAAAAAGTGTTTCCTGGTCTCTGTTCTAAATGGCTTACTCCATATTCTTAAACTGTGGCCCCTGTTTCTGGACTCCCCCAACATCGGGAACATGTTTCCTGCCTCTAGCGTGTCCAAACCCTTAACAATCATATATGTTTCAATGAGATATCCTCTCATCTTTCTAAACTCCAGAGTGTACAAGCCCAGCTGCTCCATTCTCTCAGCATATGAGATAGTTAGTAGATCTGCTGCCTCACGGCACCAGTGGACCAGATTAATTCCTGGACTCCACTGCTGACTGCAGTTTATGACATTTAAAATGCACTTCAAAGGGTACATAGATAGGAATGCTTTGGAGGAATATGGTAGGAAGGGACTGCAGATGCTGGTTTACACTGAAGATAGATGCAGAATGCTGCAGTAACTCAGTGGGACAGGCAGCATCTCCTGAGAGAAGGAATGGGCGACGTTTAAGGTCGGACCCTTCTTCAGACTTGAGTCTGAAGAAGGGTCTTGACCCGAAATGTTATGCATTCCTTCTCTCCAGAGATGCTGCCTGTGCCGCTGAGTTACTGCCGCATTTTGTGTCTATCTTTGGAGGAATATGGACTAGGTGCAGATAAGTGGGACCAGCTCAGTTAGACAACTTGATCAGCATGTTAGAGTCGGGTGGAAGGGCCTGTTTCCGTGCTGTATAGCTGTAAGGCTTCCAGATATGTACACTTTAATTTAAAAGCAGATTCAACGTCTAATTACTTTTCTATGTTCCTGTCTGCAGAAAGTTTTTTAGCGGATTGGAGATAGCTTTCTAACTTTATTTCCTAATGACAGACATTTTTATCAGATTTGCATTTACAATACCAGGAATAGGTTTCATCAACTTTGTTTAGCTCAACAGACCAATACAGTTGTTGCTGCTCATCATTAGTGATTTAATCTCAAGATCTTTTAAATGGTCCTGTTAAGAATATAAAATAGCATTCATTGAACATATTGATCGCATCACCAGACTCATTGTATATTCCAATACAATTCTGGATAAGTGAATGCCACATTGTCTATATTGACCAAACTGGCATACTGGGCTAGTCCCATTTACTTCATTTGGCCCATAACCCTCTGGTCACTTCCTATCCATATGCCTGTCAAGATGTATTTTATAAGTCGTAATTCTATCTGCTTCTATAGCTTCCTCTATCATCTCATTCCAGATGCAGACTCCCCTCTGAGTGAGAAAGATGCCCCTGAGGTCCCTCATATCTTTCCCACTCACCCTGTCACCTCACGTACTACACAATTGTTAGATCCATACATTCAATAGACAATAAGTGCAGGAGTAGGCTAGTCGGCCCTTCGAGCCAGCACCGCGTTCCTTACCAAGCCACTGAAAGCTCAGGTATGCAAACCAGAATGCCTAGAGCCTCGCATTTGTATTAAACTATTTAGCTTAAATGTTGCTAGGTCTAAAATTGATTTGCAGTACATGTTTGCAAACATGAAGTGCATTGAGAGAGGCTGAGCTACAAGTGCCATTTAACAAGAGATATTATGATATTTGCGATTGAGACCTGGCTGAAATGGGTTCTGAACATTTCTGTACACAGGATACTGGGGAAAAGTAACAAAGCTGTTGGAAATGTTCTGAGGTGCAAATGTACAAGGAAATTGATGTCATGGGGAACGCCAGCCGTTGAAATAAAGACGGGTGTTTATGGCATAGGGCACATTATCTACAATATTCAAGAGAATTCTCTTGATTACTACATGTTGGCCCGACATGAGTGATAATATTGAGCACAGCTACGCTGGAATAACTCAGCAGGTCAGGTTAAAGGTCCTTGTCCAAAACTGCCTGTTCATTCCTCTCTGCAGATGCTGTTTGACCCACCAAGTTACTCCAGCACTTTGTTTTGCTCAAGATTCCAGCATTTGCGGTTCCTCGTGTTTTCATGAGTGGTAACATTGCTGGACTTGTTATTTTGGAAGAGAACAGATCCAGTTTAGGGAAACTGGAATAGGGGCTTTTGGTACAAATGTAGCTGAACAATAGGAAGAATGGAGATGCTTCAGCAGAAGTTCAGGAGTATATTCATGAGGGGCAATGGAAGAAAAATGAAAGCATGGATGATGAAATAAAGATACGCTAAGGAATCGTGGTATATGACAGACGACGGGTTATTAACACAAGTGAAAACCAGGATTACCTGAGGCTCAGAGGGGAAGTGAAAAAAGGAAATGGACAAGACAGCATGAGGAAATAGCAAATTCATTATCAGTGATCATGTGGACAGGATAAGAGTTGGAACAAAAGTGGAGCCAATTTGAATAGTGGTGACAGAGAGTGTGGGTACCGTGTTATATGAACACTGCAAATTCAAGTGGATATTGCTAGAGTCCCAGCAAAGGGCACAGTGGTCCAGCGGTAGAGTTGCAGCCTTGCAGCGCCAGAGGGTGCCATCGGTATGGAGCTTGTACCTTCGCCCCTGTGTGGGTTTTCTCCGGGATTTCCGGTTTCCTCCCACACTCCAAAGACAGACAGGTTTGTCGGTTAATTGGCTTGGTGTAAATGTAAACATTTTCCCTATTGCAGGATAGTGCGAATGTGCGGTGATCGCTGGTTGGAGTGGGCCCAAGGGCCTGGCTCCGCGCTGTAATTCTAAACTAAACTAAAAATATATATAATTTGAGATGTTAGGTTGTCTAAAAATAAGAAAAGTTATCTGTACAAATGGACGGATCACTTGGTCTAGAGATAGGCTGCATCCTGAGCGAAATAAGGAAGGAAATTTCAAAAGAAGGATAAACCCAGTATCCACAGAGCAGTCAGTTTAACCTCTTGTTGGTCAAATGTAAAGTTTTTGAGGGAGTGCAGGGGAGATTCAACAATGGAGTAAAAAAAACTGCTGGTCAGTCAGCATCTATGGAAGGAAATGGCAAGTCAAAGTTTCAAGTCAAAAATCTTTCAGTTGAGAGAGAGCGAGAGAGAGAGAGAGAGAGAGAGAGAGAGAGAGAGAGCAAGAGAGAGAGAGAGAGAGAGAAAACTTTGACTCCCTACTTAGCCCATAGATGCTACCTCTCGTGCGTTGGTGAATTAATAAGAGGATATGGAATGGTGACATGGAGGAAAATATTTTTTCATAGTGATAGGTTACTATCTAGCATAAAATTACCATGGTAATTATTAAAGCAGATTAGATTAAAATTGGAAGGGAAGTGGAAAAGTGTTTGAAAGAAAGGTTTGTAGGGCTCGGGGGTGAACTAACTCGATAACATCTAAGTGGAGCTAGTATAGACTCAACAAGACTCCTCAACGGAGAGGATGTTTCCACTGGTGGAATAATCGAGGGCAGAGCCTCAGAATTAAAAGATGTGCCTTTAGAAAGGAGATGAGTCAGAGGGTGGTGTATCTGTGGAATTCATTGCCACAGACGACTGGGGGCCTAATTATTATTTCTAAAGCGGAGAATGACTGATAATTGATCAATGAGGGTGCTATGGGGAGAAGGCAGGAGAATGGGGTTGAGAAGGAAAGATAGATCAGCCATGATTGAATGGCGGAGTTGACTTTATAGGCCAAATGGCCTAATTCTGCTCCTGCGACTTATAAACATGAATAGACCAGTGGCTGCCTCGTGCTGTCATTATTCTGTCATTCTACAAAATTGGTGGGGAGAGGGGCGCTGACATTTTGTTGATCATTCAGTAACATCTCTGTGCTGTGAGAATCGCACATGAAGCCTCGAAATGGGCTCTGATACCTACTAATCTAACGTTGCAAAACAAGATCGGATATTTGGGAAATTCATAGAGACCCGCTAGACCCAAGCAGGACTCGACATCTTTCAGAAGAGCGAAAATTGATTAAAAAAAAAAACAAACTCTCAATTTAGTCTTGTTTGGTTAGAATCCGTGGGCTCTGAATATTTCTGAAGTATTTTCAGAATGCATTGTGGTTTCTCACAGGCTCAGTTACAGGAAATACTATTTTGGCTTAAATGTTTCCGTATTCAAGTTGTTTCTTTTCAGAAAAAAACGTGTTTGATCTTCAGAGAATTCTACTTAGAATATTTGTTTCAATTAAAAATATTTTAGCTGTTTGGTAAAATGTTTTTAAATGAACTGGAGTGGACATTATGAAATGTGCTGCTTCATGTAGACAGGAAGCTGCCGCAGTGACTCTGCCCGTGGTCAAACTGCTGATTGGAGTGAGTCTTTTTTGGTTACAAACAGGAAGTTTGCTCAATTTACAGACCCCAGCTACTTTTAGAAGTATAATGATGTGCTCCACATTTGCAACGGTTATTAATTATCAAAATCTTTAATGGGACCCAAAGAGGCTGATGGCCCAACCAAATAATGTGATCGGCTGCCAGCCCACAGGGCCAGAGTCATCAAAGACCTCATCTGCGCTGGTTAAACTGGAAGTCTTGGCCAGCAAAATCTTTCACAGGCAACCAAAGGTGCAAAGTCAGTATGTGGACAATGAAGGTTTCTGTGTGTCTGGATTTACACTCATTTGGGATGATTATAGTAAGTTTACATTTAATATCATTTCTGTATAAGATCACCTGAAATATGGAATCTAACTGTGTCTGAGTCTTGCCGCTATTAAATTGCCCTTGAAACTTTTGTGTGCACAATTAAAAATGGCCTCATTCTAACATCATCTTGTAACGGGGAAGGCATTGAGGTATTTGGGCCCTTGTAACGGGGAAGGCATCGATGTATTTCTTCGCGTTTCGATGTTGGGAAGTTGTCACAAATTGTATTCTCCCAGTGTTCACGCTCTGTTTCCCCTTCTGCTACAAGTTCTCGTATCTCACCCAATTCTACCTGTGTTTGTTCTATTTAGATTTAGTTAGTTAGATTTAGCTCTTCAGGCTAAAGGAATTAAGGGATATGGGGAAAAAGCAGGAACTGGGTACTGATTTTGGATGATCAGCCATGATTATATTGAATGGTGGTGCTGGTTCGAAGGGCCGAATGGGCTACTCTTGTACCTATTTTTCTATGTTTCTATAGAAGTAGATTAATAAGCAGTGAGAAGCTGTCTAATATTTATGTGAGCAGTTCATTAGCAGTAGCAGATCATAAGTAATCTGTTTTTCGTTAACTCTACCTATTGATGTTGGATAGTTTTCCTTACAAGTGCCTATAATTGACTCAAATGTGACACTTTGGAATCCATAGATTTATTTACATGTACAGATGCATTTATCAATTGTTCCAAATCTGAAGTAAAAAGGTTGAAGAGAGAAAGTGGATCAGGCCTAGTTTTAATCAGCATAGTTTCACTTGCTATAATGCAGTCTGGTGCACATTATGCGATCATTTTGAAGGTTATGTTTGGACAATTTTAGTGTAGAGTGCATTATTAAAGATTATATCATTAGTTCCCTTTATAGCATTCAGTGAGATTCATTCCCTCCGCTGTCCATATACTGTGGCTGCTGTACGTGTCAGCCCCTAGCAATAGTTCCCAAGTCCATGCCTCCTGCTATTAAGAAGATGAGGCAGAGAATGAATAGGTACATCAATTCTAAATGTTCTAATTTGCATCCATTCCAGCTTTGAATTTTATTTTTGTTGCTCCCTCATCATTGTATTTCAAGGAGACCGACATCATCATGGCTACTAAATGCCTGCCTTGTTTGATAATGACACCATCCCAAACATGAATACTGAAAAGCAAAACCTCTCATTGCTCAAGAGGTTTAGTCGAGAATGCCTGTTCTTGAGTATTATTTATTCCAGGGCTGAGAACATCATTACAACAAAATGGCTTGATAATGTGATGAACTGGGACACTTGAGCTCAGATATTTAGTGGGAAATGTTAAATCAGGAATGTTGGCTTCGGCCCCTCTTGGTTAGGGTGTTGGAGGCACTGAGCAATTATCTTGCAATGGTTAAGTTTTCGCAACACTAGTTCATGACATTTATCTTTGATCTGACTGGTGCACAGCTTCCTATTTTTGGGGTTATTTTTATTGTTGCAATTTACGACCAAGTATAGTAGTAGAGAATAAAAGTATTTCACTACGTTAAAACCTATCATTGATTCAAAACAGGTCTCGAGCATTATGCAGGTAGAAATATTGTATTTGCAGTCATTAGTTCATAAAAGCAGAATGTTTATTTCTTAAATTACTATATTGGCTCACCATTGGCATTTCTCAGGCTCTGTATTTTCCTTTGAAAGTTTGCCCACAAACAAGTGTGTAAAGTCCAGAGAAGCTGTTACTACACCAGAGTTGGTGTAGAGACAAATATTGGTCAGACTGTGAGGAACTCCTTTCACTCGATAACGAAAGGGCTGGCTCATTGTAGGACTGAGATCAGAATAGGATCACTATTTTAGTTTAGTTGATTGTCACTTGTACTGAGGCACAGTGAAAAGCTTTTGTTGCATGCTATAAAGTCAACGGAAAGACAATACATGATTACAATTGAGCCATTCACAGTGGTTAAAGTAAGAAATGTTGTTGTAGGAATAGAGATTTAAGAGTGTGGAGCGATTGTACTGAGTTTGTAGATCTTCTGTGGCTAGCACGCAAATAGTCGCCTGGGTTGGGCGCCATCTTGGAAGCTGACATTTGACGTCTTGCCTGAACGATGCCACTATTGCCAGTGCAGAATCTCTTTGTCAGGCATTGATGTGGAATTCAGGCCATGATCGCTCAACCATTTGACTTAGCAAAGGAATAACAAGAGATCAAGTGCAAAGTGACCAACTCCAAAGCATTGATAGGAAATTATTCCTGAAAATTAAAAAAGTTCCAGAATAGAATGAAAGGTTACTTATTTGTATGGGGGGGGGGGGGGATATTTGTGATTTACTCTTTTTCAACAGATTGCTTAGCAAATGAATTGATTTTATTTTGTGTCATACATTTCGCCCCTTCTCCATTTCAATGGCTAATAGAGTTGTGATATGAACAAATGTTCAGCATTATGTGGATAAATGTGAGGTTATCCATTTTGGTGGCAAAAACGGGAAAGCAGACTATTATCTAAATGGTGGCCGATTGGGAAAGGGGGAGATGCAGCGAGACCTGGGTGTCATGGTACACCAGTCATTGAAGGTAGGCATGCAGGTGCAGCAGGCAGTAAAGAAAGCGAATGGTATGTTAGCTTTCATTGCAAAAGGATTTGAGTATAGGAGCAGGGAGGTTCTACTGCAGTTGTACAGGGTCTTGGTGAGACCACACCTGGAGTATTGTGTACAGTTTTGGTCTCCAAATCTGAGGAAGGACATTATTGCCATAGAGGGAGTACAGAGAAGGTTCGTCAGACTGATTCCTGGGATGTCAGGACTGTCTTATGAAGAAAGACTGGATAGACTTGGTTTATACTCTCTAGAATTTAGGAGATTGAGAGGGGGTCTTATAGAAACTTACAAAATTCTTAAGGGGTTAGACAGGCTAGATGCAGGAAGATTGTTCCCGATGTTAGGGAAGTCCAGGACAAGGGGTCACAGCTTAAGGATAAGGGGGAAATCCTTTAAAACCGAGATGAGAAGAACTTTTTTCACACAGAGAGTGGTGAATCTCTGGAACTCTCTGCCACAGAGGGTAGTTGAGGCCTGTTCATTGGTTATATTTAAGAGGGAGTTAGATGTGGCCCTTGTGGCTAAGGGGATCAGGGGGTATGGAGAGAAGGCAGGTACGGGATACTGAGTTGGATGATCAGCCATGATCATATTGAATGGCCAAATGGCCTACTCCTGCACCTAATTTCTATGTTTCTATTATAACAGAGTTGTAATGAAAAATATTCCCACCTTTATTTATGGTAATGTTATAGTTAGTAATCGGTTCCACAGTGAAATGTCAGCATTATTCATTGACTTGGTACAACGCTGCTGAAAATGTCACTTTTACCGCCTTTAAGAGAAATAGCTGGCAAACACTTGATGCAAACATTCTGCAAATTATCAGTTTAATGTGCATGATCACATTTGAAGAATGGACCAATTCATCTGCGAGCCAGATTGTCATTTTGAACAGCAGCTTGGAAATGTCTGGGAAATTGTAGACCTTTACTGCACTGATTTCATTCCTGTAGCTGGAGACACAAGGAACTGCATTTGCTGGAATCCTGAGCAAAACAGTGCTGGAGGAACCTCTTCAGCCAGAAGGGTCCCAACCCAAATCGACATATCTAAAATCTCAACAAATGCGGCCTGACCCACTAAGTTCCTCCAGCACAGTTTTTCTTTCTTTCGTGGCTCTTTTAAAAAAATTAAAAGAACATTCGTTGCCAACGCTGTCAGCCATTGAATTGGGTTTGGAGGGAGAGATAGATCAGCCAAATTTGTTTTTGGGTGTGTATTGTGAAAGCCAACGTGGCATTTGTTGTCAGCCTTTTGACCATGTTGCAAGTTGGGTCAACTCAAAGAACCATAAATCCAGTCACGGGACATTTCCTTGTAAATCAGCTGCCAGCTGATAGGAGATTCTTTCCCTTGCCTGAAGTACCTCGAGTCTGAAGAAGGGTCTCGACCCGAAACATCACCCATTCCTTCTGTCCAGAGATGCTGCCTGTCCGCTGAGTTACTCCAGCATTTTGTGCCTATCTTCAGTGTAAACCAACAACTGTAGTTCCTTTCTACGCTCTTTTATTTACCTACCCTTTCTCTCCAGTTTTGAGGATAGTGTGTTTCTCAAAGGGTGGGTGGAAGCTTACTTTTGGTGTACGTGATAGCATAGAAACGGGCATAATGAAGATCAATAATAAATATCATCGAGGCTCGTGAGATGAAGATTAAAGAGCCATTCATCATTCAGTATTGAATGTCGTTGGGAAAGTGGTCTTTAATAAAGGCAAAACTGACTGCTGAGAAAATGGAGTGCAGGGATGGATCAATAACAACCTTGCTTAACTCCAATTTGGATGACAAATTAATCTGCTAGCAGACCCTACAACAAATGCAGATAACCATTCCTATTGTGAAGAAGCTTTAGGATCGATGAATTTTGGAGCATTAACGAAGGCTTGCTCAGTTTGTAAATTTGTTTGTTTAAATAGTGTAATTTTGTGCTGTGACATATTTTACGGTAATATTTTATTTTCCTCATGTTCACAAGTGATAGGAGGAGAATTAGGCCATTTGGCCTGTCAAGTCTACCCCGCCATTCAATCATGGCTGATCTATCTTTCCCTCTCAACCCGATCCTCCTGCCTTCTCCCCTTAACCCTTGACACCCGTACTAATCAACCATAGTTTCATGCATTGAGCGTTGGTGCCTTTCTTTACCAGTGGGAAATGGAATCGTTGTAGATTTAGCAGACTGCGATCCAACCTCCAGCATTTGCTCCAATTTAAACTCTTAAATGATCCTTTGCACAATGTGACTAATCTGCAGTTGGCTAAACATGTTGATTTTCTTGTGAAAGATTAAAAATTGTACTAAACATAGGCGTTGCCTGCCATTGTTGATTATTTTCCAATTCCGCAGAACTTTTAGTTTTGTTCTTGAAGTACCTTTGCTTCAGATAGAGTAGATAAGGTGTGATATACAGCATGGTTCGGACATTGACCATGTGCAGAACATATGTTTAAGAAGGAACTGCAGATGCTGGAATCAAAGGTAGACATGAAAATGCTGGAGAAACTCAGCGAGTGAGGCAGCATCTATGGAGCGAAGGAATGGGTGACGTTTCCGTTCAAGACCCTTCTTCAGACTGATGAACATAGTCTGCAGAACATAGATACTTTGTACTTGGATTCTGCAGCCCCAGAAGGAATTGCACGATGCACCAGATCATGTTACACCAGCACATTTTGGGAATATCAGCAATTTAAAACTTACAAAACAATCTACACAGGCAGTGTAAATTGCAGAGGCTGTTTCAGTTGCCAGTGTATATAAACTGAAAGCCTGCTGGAATTTGAGCAACAGATTAAAAAGTTGATCAATTATTAGGATTTCCTCTTGCCTAATCTTTCTGTCTTAAGATAGCTGAAACTGTGTTTGTTTTAGATCAGACATCTGCTATTTATAGTGTCATTGTAGACAGACTTCGGCGGCCCTTCAGAGTAAAACATTCTGCGGGGGAGTCTGACTTCATTTTGTTGTCATGTTGGGCACATGCATGGTTTTCTATCACACCAATATTGTCAAAGCAGTACAACTATGCATTGATGACGTTGATGCAGTAAATAGGAGAAACTAATGTTTTAACTCTTGATTAAGAAATGTTTTGTTTTATCTATTAGCATTGCAATTAGATTCAGAGCCAAAAACTGTCCCTTTTGTCCACAATGTCAGTGTGAATCATCCACCCATCTATAATAATCCCATTTACTAGCACTTGGTTCTCCACCATTTCTTTTTACTGTCAACATATTCAAGCTGAAAAACCTGAAGTCCAATCTTTTTATTAAAACTAAATCACTAAGCAACTCTGAGATATTCTTAAAAGACATCTGATAATTTAACAATTGTCAATGAAGTTTCATTTGCAAACCATGCAGCCCAGAATCTTAAGTATATTTGACTTGAGAGCTTGCTAATTGTGCAAAAAGACATGCACATAGATATATTGGATCTGAAAGTAGTTCAGGTTAAGATTAAACATTGAAAGATATTATCTACAGAATATTGTTAAAATGGCTTCTTCTCTGATTGCACCTGCTTACCATTGTGGTCTTGAGACAAAAATGGGTTGATGCATCAGTTACTAAATACAATGGAAATGTGTCTGCTCTTCAGGCATTTTACAGCCAGCACCTCAGCAAAGTTAATTTTCTCGGCGGTTTTGCAGAAGACAGCTTTTAAGGGTTACTAGACCAAGTGGGACCCATTGGGCCCTGTCCCCCAACGCGGGGAGTGGGGGGCGGCATCACACGGGAGGGCTGTTCCCCGAACGTCAGCGCTCACCCCAGAGACAATCACCTCCATCACCATGTAGACAAAAGTGCTGGAGAAACTCAGCGGGTGAGGCAGCGTCTATGGAGCGAAGGAAATAGGCAATGTTTCGGGCCGAAACCATTCTTCAGACCCCCATCACCCGTTCCCCCACCTGTTCCCCCAACGCAACCCGTTTCCACCACTCATTCATTGTGCAGGTCATTTTAAACTTTTTAAAAAATGCAATTGCACTAAGATTTAATGTGATGTACCGCAAGGCCATATTTTGTGATCCAAATCTAATCATTGAACTTTGCTGCGCTGGGTTATGCTGGCAGATTCTACACCATTGTTATCCAAATCTAATCATTAAACTTTACTGTGCTGGGTTAGGGTGGCAGATTCTTTCCCTGAAGGACATTTGCTGTGAAGGACTCGGTGTTCTGGGATAGAAACATTGTAGCCGGTAGGGCATTGTGATGTCATAACTGCCGAACTGCCAGTGCAAATTTGAAGAAATCCAACTTTTAAATGTCACTTTAAAACTTTTAAATCTCCCCCACTACGTCCCTCTCCTTACAACAGAGACCAGCAGCAGAGAGCAGTAGCCGAGTTCCCATTGTGATGTCATTTCTGGTTTTCGGAATCTTCGCGGCAGCTTATGTAAATGAGATCCCATTGTGATTGGACCACTATGAGATGGCATTGTGACATCATCACTGGATGCTGATAGAAAAGTCTCACCCTCACAGGCAGTTATTGTTTTCAAAGTTGGCTTTAAAAAAAACTTTAATCTTCAGTAATTTGTGGAATATAGCATCAAATCTGAAGGGAACCTGATTATGGCATGGACGGGAAAAATGTGCGTAAGAATGTGGAAATTTTTTCAGAGTTACCGCATAGCGTTTTGACGAGGATAGACATGCACAGACACACACATACATACACACATATACAAGATGTAACTTTTATAAGTATATAGATAGATTATGAGTTTGGGGGTAATGTGTCAGTTGATGGGCGTAATGTCTGATTGTGTATAATGTATAGTGACATTATTAGTGAAATAGGCAAAAAAAGAATTTCACTTTACCAATGTACGTGCGACAAAGTTAACTGTGCCCTTGTTCTGTCCATAGCTTATATCTTCTACCTCAAACTGATCCCACAGCCTAGATAAGGAAGTGTTGTAGACTAACTGGGACGGTCTGTAGACTAATTAGTGGGTCAGAGGTGTATTCTATCATTATTATGATACCACTGCTTTCGGCAAGGCTCTGGGACCAAGGGGTGCTGGAAAACCAGTGGTGGACCTGCATCATGTTAAGTCGTATTGCCGGGGGAGGGCAGAGATTCTCATTTCAACCATAAAGTTGATGTGGTTGAAATATATTTTTCTTTGCTCCCTTTTTTAAAATCTTGCCAAGATGCAATTTAAATTCATAATCTGGCTCTTTGGAATAAACCATTTCTCTGGAATGTAGGTATTTCCGAGATAATTCATTAAGGCAGGTGAATGCATATTTTTTCACTATTATAGAGATGTTGCTTCAAATGACTATTAAATTGTCTTGCTGTGACCTCATTAAATAAACTTGTTTGACAGATCGAGCTAAAGCAAGATCCAATGCAGTTCCTTGTGCAAGAAGTGCAAATGAAGCAGCAATTCATTTGCACTTCTGCTTTAGTACCCTGTTCACAGTGCAGCTTCACAGTGACCGACTCCCCTGACTCTCGGCCTGAAGAAGAGCCTCGAAACGTCATCCATTCCCTCTCTCCAGAGACGCTGCCTGTCCCGCAGAGTTAAGCCAGCATTTTGTGTCAATCCTTGGTGTAAACCAGCAATCTGCAGTTCCTTCCTGCACATTAAGAAACCCAGCATAGGTTGAGTGACTGCAGAACACATCTATTCAGTTCATTGAAGTGTCTCTTCAATGTCCCTCTCCCCCTCTGACCTCGCTTAAGCTTCCCACACCATCTCAAGCTTGAGGAGCAGTACCTCATCTTCTGTCGAGGTCTGCTGCAGCACTCGGGACTCAACATTACATCCAACTATTTTGGATAATTATTTTACCATTGACAGCAGACCTGGATGAAACATTAACGCTTAACATTTTAATATTTCCCCTTTGCTTCCCTAGGTATGCAAAACAAAGAATATCACTGTGACATGTCACATGTGATAATAATGTATTCGTTCATTCATTCTGTGCCTCATCTGGGTGCTCACCCATTTCTCCCACAATTCTGCCCCTTCCTTTCCCCCGGCTCCTTATACCTACATCCCTGCCTCTGCCTTCACATTTCACTTCTCTTTCCTTATCTCCTTTTTTATTAATCTCTAGCCTTTGTCCACCCATCTGCCAACTAAAATAAACTCACCAGCACCCACCTGTCACTTGCCAAGCTTTGTCTCACCCCCACCTCTTTTCCAGCTTACTCCTGGATGTTCCTTTAGGAAGGAGATGAGGAGGAATTTATTTAGTCAGAGGGTGATGAATCTGTGGAATTCTTTGCCACAGAAAGCTGTGGAGGCCAAGTCAATGGATTTTGTTAAGGCAGAGATAGATGGACTCTTGATTAGTATGGGTGTCCAGGGTTACGGGCAGAAGAATGGGGTTAGGAGAGAAAAATTGATCAACCATGATTGAATGGCGGAGTAGACTTGATGGGGGCGAAATGGCCTAATTCTGCTCCTATCACTTATAACCTTATAATCAATCTGAACAAGGGTCTGACCTGAAACATCATCCATCCATGTGCTCCAGAGGTGCTGCCTGAGTTACTCCAGCACTTTTTTTGTAACCCAGCATCTGCAGTTCTTTGTTCATTCATCCTTTTTTTCTGCTGGATGCTGCCATCATTCCCTATTGTTGTTTCAGATTTTCAACAATTGCTGTGTTCTGTATTTCTCTCTCCTGTTTTGTATCTCTCTCTACTTTACTCCTCCCTCCGACAGACAAACTGCACGTACAAATCTTCACCTTTCTCAGCTGCCATCAACACTATCTGTCCATCGGGTTCCATTTGTCATTTTCCACCTCCGTTCCCTTCTGCCTAATCGCAACAGCTTCCTTTGTTCAATTAATCCCTCCGCTTTCCATTTACACCAAAGCTTATTTTCAACTGCCTGAGATTTGGTGTTTTCACCGCTTTCTATGTTATTTTCACTTTAGACTTCCAGCATCTAATTTTTGCTTTTTATGGTCTGAACGAGATTATTTGATTAAAACATATACCCGACATCCTGTGGCAAATAAGTTCCTGTTTATTACTCTGTACTATGCATCTTGGGTAAACGTTGGTACAAATACACGTTGGAATAAAAGAATTTGAGCTCGACCTTGGAAAGCAGTTTGAAAAGCTCATTAAATTTAGTTAAACTTGCTGAAGTGATCTAGTTCCTCAGTAAACCCCCCTGTCCCACTGTACGAGGTAATTCGAGAGTTCTCCCGAGTTAAAAAAAAAATCAAACTCATGGTAAGTACGAAGTCTTTACACATAGCGGCTATGTCGGAGCTCGGGACGTCTCTTAGCGGCTCGGAAATCTAACGGCGGGTACCCGGGGAACAAGTTAAGCTCGTGAAGTTTTTTCAACAGTGTGAAAAATGTCCACGAGAGCCCTCCGAGTTCGAATCAGGGGAAACTCGGGAGAACTCTTGAATTGGCTTGTACATTGGGACAGGTGCATAAAGATGTCTGGGAGGGAAAAATTAAACCAGTTTAGCTGGTCACCTGAAGCTGTCCGGCTGAGTGTATTTGAGCTGTGCTCAAGCACACATTGCGAGTACGTGATATAAGCAGCATTTGAAGGGATGCATTGTCGTGAAATAAAAACACGTCAAAACTTTTTCTGTCAGCTAACTCTCATTTAAACATTCACAGTAGTGTTATTTCATCAGGATTATTGCAAAATTCTCAAAAAATTAGTTATATTACAAAATTATTTTTTGCACTGCATAACTTGTTATTGCCTTAACTGAGTTTTTGTTCTTCACTCTCCACTTAAAACTTTCACCTGGAACAGAAGCTGGTATAATTATGTTTCAAGATGGGTAATATAAAAACTGATGAAAGTAATTTAAAGGGTTCCTGCCCCGATAATTAGTTCATCTGGTAAAGCTTTGAGTAACATGATGATTTAAGGGGCTGTCCCACTTGGGCGACCTAATTGGCGAGTTTAGGGGCTGTCCCACGTGGGCGACCTAATCCGCGAGTTCTGCCGAGTTTGCCCTCGACTCGTACTTGCAGCATAGCCTCCACGAGGTCCTAGGAGGTCTTTGTAACGCTCCTTCATGCTCGAGAGTAGTCCCCGTGTACTCGAGGCCTCAGATAGGTCACAGCTTATTTTTCAACATGTTGAAAAATGCCCGCGAGTAAAAAAAGGTCACCATGGAAAAAATCGATACTTTTTTTACTGGTAGGTTTAGTCGTAATAGGTCGGCATATTAGTCGTGGGTAATCGAGGGTAGTCGAAGGCAGTCGAAGGTAGTCATAGATAGTCTTCATCATAGTCGAAGGGATGTCGAAGGAGATCGAAGGAGGTCTTCATTCTCCACTATTCGGTATCCAATTTTCCCGAAGTTAGTCGTAGCTGATCTTCAACAAGGTACAAGGAGGTCTTCAACATGACATTTTTTCAAACTCTTCTAAACTCTTCTAAACACGCCAATTAGGTTGCCCAAGTGTTAAACTGAGTTATTTTGTCAATCTAAAGTCAACTTGACTCAAACGCTTGCAGCTGTCGAAATCTATTCTTTATTCAGCTGAGACGAGTCTCTGAACCTTCCAACACAGAGCTGATGTTCTGGGGCAGGTCCAGAGAAAAGTAACTTTGATAGAACTCATGGCATTTACATAGATATTTGACATTTCAGATACAGAGGGTATGACAAGCTAGTAACCAATCATCTAAGTCTTTCTGGTGATTTACAATCAGTCACACGATCCCCTTCCCCGGCCTCATCTTACAACCTTCGTTTGCCTGTGGTATAACTTTGCTTAGAATTATTTTATTTCAACACAGCAAAACCCCAGTAGGCTCAATTATCAAAGCCCACCCCTCAAAATATAAGATACATATGTAATACAATGATCACACGTCATACACACATTCCATACCAAGAAGAAAGATATTTCTATAAATCTAAACAAAGTCTAATATTTACAGTCCTACTAAGACAATACATTTCATAAATTATTTCACTACAATTTTACACAGTTTAAAATACTATTACCTATGTATTTAAAACATTAATTATATAAGTTTGCCGAATTACAGTTTCTAAGTTCAAATACCTCCCAACTAGGCATACATGGGTCATCAACTTAAGTAATAAGTGTTTGGTGCCAGGATACTTGATTCTAATTTGTAGCCCCTTTCCTGCTATCTATCTGGATTTCTAATCTCATGTACAAGGCAGAACACAAGGTAGATTTACAACTCAGACCATAACATCAGAATTACATCTGCTTCTTCGACTTTCTATAAACAAATCCATCAATCTAATTAATTTATTTTCCATGCATCCGTCCCTTATCACAACCTCATTATAATTTAACATAGCCAAGGCTAACTACAGAGTCGATTATCTCTCAGCCTTGAAGTCTGTCTCGATCTCAGCATAACCTCACAGCTCAAGAATGTGTCATAGAGAAAGAGCAGATGACCTCAGGCCCAAGGAGAGACCCCATTCAGTAATCCATTCTTCAACACAATCTTATCAAATACAATTTCCTCCAGCGTTATAATTGCCTCAAAGCAACAAACCAAGCTATGCGGGTTCAGATTCAGGTTTCTATTTTTTGATTCATCATTTCCTGTGTGTGTTTAGTTGTACTTTATTTAGTTGTTTCGGAGACATATGTTTCTGAAAACCTTAAGCTTTTCTTTTGCAAATTACCTAGCATATAAAAGTCACTATCCGAATGGTTCTATTATATAATATTTCCTCACAAGTGGGACAGCCCCTTTAGTTTATGGCGAATGAAGTCTTGCAATCAATGCATTTGTCTGCGGTTTAACTTTGGGTGAAATGTTTTTGTTTAATCTGGTGATCAATATTTTTCTGATACTTTAAAGGCTATGGCAAACTGAAAGATTAAAAGGATTACTATGTATAGATGTTGATCACTGCCTAGGCTACTCCGCTAATAGGCGCTAAAACACATGAGACTTTTGAATAGGTACAAGGATATGGACCATAGCAGATAAGTGTTGGTCTTGGCATCATGTTCAGTTTAGTATTATGGGCCGAAGGGCCTTTTCCAATACTGTTCTCAAGCTTTGTTATTTTAGGCTTGAGATACAGTGTAGAATCAGGCCCTTCGGCCCACCGAGTCCGCGCTAACCAACAGCCACCCCATACTATTTGCACTATCCTACACAATATTACAATTTACAGAAGCTAATTAACTTACAGACCTGTACGTCTTTGGAGTGTGGGAGGAAACCCTCGCACCCGGAGAAAACCCATGCGGTCACAAGGAGTGATAGTCGGGATAAAACCTGGGTCTCTGGTGCTGCAAGGCAGCAACTCTACCAATGTGCCGTTCTAAAATTGCAACCTCTACCATGATGAAGGCGCCTAGAAATGCCATGACCTGCAGGTTTCTTGTCCTACCAGCCGGACATGAAGTAATTCACTGCTCCCTAATCGCTGCTGGGTGCAATACTCAATAGTGCAAGCGGGAGTACCTACCCCAGAAGTTGGTTCAAGAAGGTGGCTTGTCACCACTTTCTCGAGCAATTACAGATGGGAGATTAAATGCTGGATTCACCACAGGTGCCCGGTTTACAAAACAAATAAACAAAATAGAAAATACTTCAGCATATTCTCAGTGTATAAATGTTACTGAGGACAGGATCAAACGCAAGTCTCTGGCGCTATGAGGCAGCAGCTCTACCAGCTGCGCCACTGTGCCATCTGTGTTAAAGCTGGAGTTGCTGATAGTTTTGCCAGATTGTTCAAACATCAAAGTATCATTTAATATATTGTTTGTCACCAGTTCATAGCCGATCGATAGGTATCTGGGTAATATCTGGGACTAGAGACGGAAATTAGCTACTGATTGGCTACAATATCGCATATTTACATGCAAATGTTAATTAATATGCACTGTCCCTATAAACAAAACATTATTATTATTATTATTATTAATAGGGAAATGGTGGTATATAGGAATATTGTGGGGAAATGATGCTGACATCGAGGATCAGCCATAATCGTGAAGAACAGCTCAAGCACAAAGGTCACTCCTGCTCCTAATTATCCTAATTATATTATCTAAAAGCAAAACTAAAGCTGTTCAACATGACATTGTGTGTGGCCTGTGGCTATCAGCTTCCAACGTTCGAAACAAGTGCAAGATAGGAGCTGAATTAGGCCAGGGTTGCAGCATCCATCAAGTGCTGGAACTACTCCGCTTCAGTTCAATCATGGTTGGGGCATCACACCATTATCTTTGCCCTGGTCTAGTATTATCCCCTAAATTCTGACATTGTGTGTGGCCTTCTCTTTCGTTCACAAGTGATAGGAGCAGAATTAGGCCATTCAGCACATCAAGACTACTCCGCCATTCAATCATGGCTGATCTATCTTTCCCTCTTAACCCCATTCTCCTGCCTTCTCCCCATAACCCCGGACACGTACTAATCAAGAATCTATCTGTGCCTTAAATATCCATTGACTTGGCCCCCACAGCCTTCTGTGGCAATGAATTCCACAGATTCACCAAGCTCTGACTAAAGAAATTCCTCCTCATCTCCTTTCTTAATTCTGAGGCTATGACCTCTGGTCCTAGACTTTTCCACTAGTGGAAACATCCTCTCCACATCCACTCTATCCAAGCCTTTCACTAGTTTAGTTTAGTGATACGGTGTGGAAACAGGCCTTTCGGCCCACCGAGTCCGCACCGACCGGCGATTCCTGCACATTAACACTAACACAACAGGGACAATTTACATTTATACCAAACCAATGAACCTACAAACCTGTATGTTTTTGGAGTGTGGGAGGAAACCGAAGATCTGTGAGAAAACCCACACGGTCACAAAGAAAACG
The DNA here is from genome assembly GCF_028641065.1 of Leucoraja erinaceus. Lineage (NCBI taxonomy): Eukaryota > Metazoa > Chordata > Chondrichthyes > Rajiformes > Rajidae > Leucoraja > Leucoraja erinaceus. The sequence continues at coordinate 1,324,780 of NC_073386.1, read as the reverse complement.
TACAAACTCCATACAGACAGCGCCCGCAGTCAGGATCAATCCCGGGTCTCCGCGCTGTAAGGCAGCAACTCTATCCCATGCCGCCTATTCAGTAAGTCTCAATGAGGCCCCTCCCCCTCATCCTTCTAAACTCCAGCGAGTACAGGCCCTGTGCCGTCAAATGCTCATCCTATCTTAAACCACTCTTAACACTGACGGCTTTGTGAGGCGCAGATGGTCGGACCAGAGTTTCATTGGGATGCAGCCCTGGAGATGACATTGTGCAGGTCAACAATGGTGGACTCTTTATGGGTAAGAGAGCAGCTGACAGCTAGAGTGGTGGTGTGAGGAAAAGGGCTGAAGCAGGGCTGGGGGAGGTGGCAAAGATCTTTAAAGGAGACTTGGAGTGAAAAGAGTGTAAGTCCTTTTGGAAGTGCTTAGTCATAAATTGTCTTGGGCCTCCTTGTCCTTGGGCAAGATTTTGCTTTGTCTACACCAGAGTGGCCCTTCTAGGCTATTAAGTGCGGCCTTTTGAATGAATCCAAATTTTGTAGAACAAATCCTTTTATTTTTATTAATATGTTTTTGTTCGTCTTTTATTATTTTAATTTTGATTTAAAATGAACATACTTAAAACACCAAAGAATATAAGAAGATTCAACAAAATAATCCTATATCTAATTGAAGTTTCTTGGATGCGGCCTTATTAGATTACGGCTAACTTAATGCGGCCTTCCAACATGAAAAGGTTCCCCACCCCTGGTCTACACAATTAGAAGAATCCAAGCTCTTGCATTCCCCTCCTCAGAACTAAAGGATAAATAACGAGGAATTGCAAGAAACAGCAGATGATAGGATCTTGAGCAAAAAAACAATGTGCGGGAAGAACTCAACAGTACAGGCAGCTTCTGTGGAGAATCATGGACAGACATTTGGGGTCGGGACACTTCAGAAGTTGAAATAAGTCATCCTTCACGCAAAGGGATTGCTTAAGGAGTGGTTATGGATTTGGTTTCATTCTTGCCTGTATGAGTCTTTGCAGAGATAAACTTGCACATAACTGATTTAAATAAATGTAGCCCAAGTATACACAGATTTCTCTTTTTCCAGGGAATTCAGCATGTAATTGTCCTTTGGTCTTGGGATCCAGGAGCTTCATTATATCTCTAAACACATTTTAACAATTTTCCAAATGCTTTGAACTAATTTTTGAATCCAAATATTTGCAATTGCAAAGTGGTGGCCTCTGAGCAGAATGTTCAACTCGTATCTCACTTTAGCTGCTTGATGTAGTCCTTCAAACAAGAAGGTTTAAACTAAATTGTGTGTGGGGGGGGAGGGAAGAGAGAGAGACAATTTAGAAACAAGATGTAGTGAATGGTGTATCTTATGAGTATAGGGAAAGGTAAGAAAGACACCAGAATTAACGGGATTGAAAGCTCACGATAAGATCGGAGAGTATGGCCAAGTGAAATAGGAATCGATGTGAAAGGTGAGGTGAGTAATGGATTAGAAGTATTATATATGAATGCGCAAAGTATAAGAAGTAAAGTAGATGAGCTTGAGGCTCATTTATAGATTGGTAGATATGACATTGTGGGGATTACAGAGACATGGCTGCAGGGGGATCAGGACTGGGAGCTGAATATTCAGGGTTATACATCCTATAGAAAGGACAGGCAGGTGGACAGAGAAGGTGGGGTAGCTCTGTTGGTGAGGGATGAAATTCAGTCCCTTGCGAGGTGTGACGGACTGACAATGTCGAGTCGCTGTGGATAGAATTGAGGAATTGTAAAGGTAAGAAGACACTAATGGGAGTTATCTACAGGCCCCCAAACAGTAGCCTGGATATAGGGTGCAAGTTGCAGCAGGAATTAAAATTGGCATGTAACAAAGGTAATGCTACTGTGGTTTCTCTGTGGGAGATTTCAATATGCAGGTAGACTGGGGAAAATCAGGTTGGTTCTGGACCCCAAGAAAGGGAGTTTGTAGAGTGCCTCCCAGATGTATTCTTAGAGCAGCTTGTACTGGAGTCTATCAGAGAGAAGGCAATTCTGGATTTAGTGTTGTCTAATGAACCAGATATAATAAGGGGATTCAAGGTAAAGGAACCGCTTGGAGGTAGTGACCATAATATGATAAGATTTAATCTGCAATTTCAAAGGGAGAAGAGAATCAGTGTGTCTGAAGTGTCAGTGATGAAGTTGAACAAAGGGAACTATGAAGGCATGAGAGAGGAGCTGGCCAAGGTCGACTGGAAAAGGATCCTAGCAGGAATGACGGTTGAACAGCAATGGCAGGCATTTCTGGGCATAATCCACAAGATGCAGGATCATTTCATTGCAAAGAGGAAGAAAGATTCTAATGGGAGTAAGAGGCAACTGTGGCTGACAAGGGAAGTTAGGGATGGAATAAAACTAAAAGAAAAGGTGTATAACACAGCAAAGAGTAGCAGGAAGCCAGAGGTTTGGGAAACCTTCAAAGTACCGAAGGTGACAGAAAGGGTAATATGGGGTGAAAAGATGAAGTGCGAGTGTAAGCTTGCCAAGAATACAAAGAAGGATAGTAAAAGCTTCCTTAGGTATGTTATGAGAGGAAGATTAGTAAATACAAATGTGGATCCCTTGAAGGCAGAAACAGGTGAAATTATTATGGGGAATAAGGAAATGGCAGAAGAGTTGAACAGGTACTTTGTGTCTTCCTTAGTGAAGACAGAACCAATCTCCCAGATGTACTAGAGGACAGAGGATCTAGTAAGACAGAGGAACTGAAAGAAATAGGATTGGGTAGAGACTGATGGGACTGAAGGCTGATAAATCCCCAGGGCCTGATGGTCTGCATCCCAGAGGAGATGGCTCTAGAAATTGTGGATGCATTGGTGATAATTTTCCGATGCTCTATAGATTCAGGATCAGTTCCTGTGGATTGGAGGGCAGCTCATGGACAGGTAGGGTATTGACATGGATAGAGAATTGGTTGGCAGACAGGAAACATAAAGAGTAGGAATAAACCGGTCCCTGTCAGAATGGCAGGCAGTGGCGAGTGGAGTGCCGCAAGGCTCGGTGCTGGGGCCGCAACTATTTACAATATATATTATAGCATATATATCTTATACTAAGCATGTAAGATTATTAAGGGTTTGGACATGCCAGAGGCAGGAAACATGTTCCCGTATTGGGGGAGTCCAGAACCAGGGGCCACAGTTTAAGAATAAGGAGTAAGCCATTTGGAATGGGGATGAGGAAACACTTTTTCACAGTTGTGAGTCTGTGGAATTCTCTGCCTCAGAGGGCGGTGGAGGCCGGTTCTCTGGATGCTTTCAAGAGAGAGCTAGATAGGGCTCTTAAAGATAGCGGAGCCAGGGGATATGGGGAGAAGGCAGAAACAGGGTACTGATTGGGGATGATCAGCCATGATCACATTGAATGGCGGTGCTGGCTCGAAGGGCTGAATGGCCTACTCCTGCACCTATTGTCTATTGTCTATTGTAATAATATTATTGATTTAGATGATGGAATTAATAGTAACACTAGCAAATTTGCAGATGACACAAAGTTGGGTGGCAGTGTGAACTTCGAAGAGGATGCTAGGAGGTTGCAGTGGGTCTTGGACAGGTTGAGTGAGCAGGCAGATGCATGGCAGATGCAGTATAATAATGTAGATAAATGTGAGGTTATCCACTTTGGCGGCAAGAACAAGGAGGCAGATTATTATCTCAATGGTGTCAGATTAGGAAAAAGGGAAGTGCAACAAGACCTGGGTATCTTTGTACACCAGACACTGAAGAAAGCTAATGGCACATTGCCTTCATAATGAAGGATTTGAGTATAGGAGTAAAGAGATCCTTCTGTAGGTGTACAGGGCCCTGGTGAGACCACATCTGTAGTATTGTGTACAGTTTTGGTCTCCTAATTTGAGGAAGGACATCCTTGCTATTGAGGGAATGTAGCGTAGATTCATGAGGTTAATCCCCGGGATGGCGGGACTGTCATAAGAGGAAAGATTGGAAAGACTGGGCTTGTATTCACTGGAATTTAGAAGGATGAGAGGATATCTTATGTAGAAACATATAAAATTATAAAAGGACTGGAAACGCGAGATGCAGGAAAAATGTTCCCAATATTGGGGGAGTCCAGAACCAGGGGCCACAGTCTAAGAATAAAGTGGAGGCCATTTAAAACTGAGATGAGAAAAGGCTTTTTCACCCAGAGAGTTGTCAATTTGTGGAATTCTCTGCCACAGAAGGTTGTAGAGGCAAATTCACTGGATGAATTTAAAAGAGAGTTGGATAGAGCTGTAGGTGCTAGTGGAGAAGGCAGGCACGGGTTACTGATTGTGGATGATCAGCTATGGTCACAATGAATGGCTCGAAGGGGCAATTGGCCCCCTCCTGAAAACATTTTGTATGTTTTCATGTTTCTAAGACTTCTTCCCATGACCAACAACATCACAGCTTTCATTTTTAACATTTTCTGTCTTCCAATTAATGTGCAATCGCGTAATCTGGATCAATCTGTTGCTGTTTAACTGGTCCTTTTAAATTGCTGCAAAGTATTTGTGGTAAGTGTGACCATGTAAGGGTCTCCTAAAATATTATGCAGTCTATTGCACAGCCAGAAGCTGATTAAGTGCCCAAGAAGTCCTTTTTGTATCTTAAGCAGAATGGTCAACGTTTTGAGATATAGAACATAGAACATAGAAATTAGGTGCAGGAGTAGGCCATTCGGCCCTTCGAGCCTGCACCGCCATTCAATATGATCATGGCTGATCATCCAACAGTATTCCCGTACCTGCCTTCTCTCCATACCCTCTGATCCCCTTGGCCACTATGAGCAAATATGAGCATTTTTTTTTGGAAAGCATATTTCTCCCAGGGTCTGACCACTGGCATTGCTGCTGGTCATTGTTTTAGTTTTGGAGATGCAGCATGGAAACAGATCCTTCGGCCCACGTAGTCCACACCAACCATCAATCGCCCGTTCACACTAGTTCTGTTGGTACTTTGGCCCCCACTCACTGCATTCCAGGGGCAGAGCCCAATTGACCAGCAAACCGCACGTTTTTGAGATGTGGGAAGAAATCGGAGAACTGGGGAGAACGTGCAAACTCCACAAGGACATTTGCCAAGGTCAATATTGAACCCATTTCTCTGGCGCTGTGAGCCATTGAATTTATATTGGGCGTAGGCTGTACCAGGTTTATATTGCTGTCTGTGATCTCTGGTGGGTAGCTGCAAAATAAATGTGCCCTTAAACTGTGGTATTCTTATCACTAATAATCCCTAATGATCAGAAATTATATAATTGGGTACAGTTAAATTATCCAGAGGCCTGAACTTTTGACCAGGTGATGTGAATTTAAATACTACTGCAACTGCCCGGGAACTTTAATTCAAGTAAGTAAATGTGGGGTAAAAAGATAACGGAGCAATAAACGATATTGGATTCCTATGAAGAAGAATAATTGGTTCACTAATTTCTATAGAGAAAATAAATCTAGCATCATTGGCCTTGTGTGGCTCCACAATAGTGCGATTGACTCTGAGGGACCGCTCTCTTATGATAGAATGATCATAAGTGATAGGAGTAGAATTAGGCCATTCGGCCCATCAAGTCTACTTCGCCATTCAATCATGGCTGATCCATCTTTCCCCCCCAACCCCATTCTCCTGCCTTCTCCCCATAAGATAGAACCATAGAAAATAGTTGCAGGAGTAGGCCATTCGGCCCTTCGAGCCTGCACCGCCATTCAATATGATCATGGCTGATCATTCACTCACTATCCTCTGACACCCATACTAATCAAGGATCAAGAATGGTTCCGTTACTTCCCTCCTGCTCCACCTTTACTATTAGCCCTTTACATTCTTACATGCTTAAGAACGCTTCACAACATTCACGCAGAGAGTTGTGAATTTGTAGAATTCTCTGCCACAGAAGGCAGTGGAGGCCAATTCACTGGATGAATTTAAAAGAGAGTTAGATAGAGCTCCAAGGGCTAGTGGAATAAATGGCTATGGGGAGCGGGCAGGCACGGGGTACTGATTGCGGATGATCAGCCATGATCACAATGAATGGCAGAACAGGCTCGAAGGGCCAAATGGCCGCCTCCTGCACCTATTTCCTATGTTTCTATGCTTCTAATGGGACTCATTACAATAGGTATGGTTACTACATCAAGTGATTTTAATGTACATTCTGACAGTACAAAATCAACTCGTAGACATCTGCGAAAATGGAAACAGTTTGTCACCCAAGGACGGACTGTACATTCTGATTCATACACTTGGTTTGAAAAGCTCGGCCTCCTTTATTGTAGCAGGCAGCAGGACTTGTCCTTAAATTACAACTGTTGCATTTGGAGAGAGAGAACAAGTCATTTGTATGACAGTGCTGATGGGTTGTTGAGGCCACTCTACTTTGAACACAAAGTGCTGGAGTAACTCAGCGGGACAGGCAGCATCTCTGGAGAGAAGGAATGGGTGACGTTTCGGTCAAGACCCCAAACGTCACCCATGCCTTCTCTCCAGAGATGCTGCCTGTCCCGTTTACTCCAGCCTTTTGTGTCTATCTTTGGTTTAAACCAGCATCTGCAGTTCCTTCCTACGCATCTCTTCAGCATTGATGGGTGATGTTTTGTGTCGGGCCACCGCTTCAGACTGATGCTGCCTGACCTGAGTTACTCTAGCACTCTGAACCACAATCGGAATGTGGACGCAGCCCAGACCATCACACAAACCAGCCTCCCTTCTATTTACTCCATTTGTACCTCTTGCTGGCATGGCAAGGCCAGCAGCATAACCAAAGACGAGTCGTACCCTCTTCTCCCCTCTCCCTTCAGGCAAAAGGTACAGAAGTGTGAAGACACAATCCTCCAGATTCAGGGACAGTTTCTCTGTTCTCATGCAACTGAACCATCCTACCACAACCAGAGATCAGTGTTGAAATACCATCTACCTCTTTGGGGACCCTCAGACTATCTTTGATCGGACTTTGCTGGCTTTATCTTTCACTAAACGTTATTCCCTTATACACTGTAAATGGCTCGATTGTGATCGTATTGTCTTTCTGCTGACTGGATAGCGCGCAACAGAAGCGTTTCACAGTGTACAATAAACCAAACTAAATTAAATGTTGTCCTTTTTCATAAACCTGCATCTGTAGTTCCTTATTTCTACACTTTGACTCGCTCTACTTGGCCTTGGATATCTTTAGCTCTTTAAAGTGAAGTTTTGGCACTGCCCAACCTCCATTTCCCTCATCAGTCTGAAGAAGGGTCTCGACCCGAAACGTCACCCATTCCTTCTCTCTAGAGGTGCTGCCTATCTTCGGTTTAAACCAGCATCTGCACTTCCTTCTTATTCCATTAAAAAAAAATTGTTTTTTGTGTTAAGTTGCTTAAAAAGCATCTCGTGCTTTGTGATGTAACTGGGATTACTGTGCAATAGTACCACTGTAGGGAAGAGTTTAAATATATGGACTTTTCAATCATTTGTTGCTTAATCTTGTAGCACTGTATAATTGTCCTTCATGTCCTATTATTTTGAAAGTTCCTTTACTGGAGCATAATGAATGAATTACTTTAATATTTAAACGCCGTAATGAGTAGCAATCAATTATGCAGCCAAGTATTCTTTCGTGATATTATTGTCAGTAATTTAAATAGTGTCAGGATTTTTAAGGAGATTCTCAAAGGGTTGATAGTCAGGTAAATCTGTAGATTAATACATTCAGCATTTTCCCTCTTCATACAGATATGTAGTTGATACAGGGAACAGCCTTGTTTCTTGTTTATCCATGCTAAATGGTTCCCACCAATACAACTACTGTTTAAGAAGGAACTGCAGATGCTGGAAATTCGAAGGTAGACAAAAGTGCTGGAGAAACTCAGTGGGTGCAGCAGTATCTATAGAGCGAAGGAAATAGGCAACGCTTCGGGCTGAAACCCTTCTTCAGACTGATCTGTCTGAAGAAGGGTTTCGGTCTGAAGAAGGGTTTCAGCCTGAAACGTTGCCTATTTCCTTCGCTCCATAGTACAACTACTGTGACAGGCCTGTAATGAGGAGTTCTTCACCCTGGTGTTAAAGAGCTTAAAATCATCGCCATATTTGTAATTAAGCCTTAAAAGATTGATCTATAATTGTACTGTTGGAGGTTTTTTGGCAGTTCAAGAGGACATTGATTAAAATATCTTCTTCTTGCGTATGGCATGCTCAGCCTAAAGTTGGAGGACAACTTGTTCTATATGATCTTACTTGATTGTGCACGCCAGGTTGATTGCATTAGTCGAAACAGGGCGGACCCGTGTGAAGGTTGTAATCTCCCACCCCGATTAAAATATGACATGACTAGTTTTCCTGAAATCTTTGTGACAATTTGAATCTACTCCTGGTTTAGAGATTGACAGACACCTCAAGCCATCTAAAGTACTTGTGAGCTTTGCATCCTCTCAATGCCTGTTCACTTTTTTTTACTCAGTAATACGTATTTTGTGAAATTAAATGTTACTTGCATTATCCATCAAAACCCACACACATGGTCCTCTTGTTTCAAGCATGGATATACTTTTTCAATGGTGTTAAGCCTCACTTTCTGTAATAATGTAGAATCCAGGAGACAAAACGGTTGAGTTTTTATCTCACCTCAACCTCATCCTTTCCCCCCCCCCCTCAAATTCACTACTACTTTAGACTTTAGAGATACAGCATGGAAACAGGCCCTTTGGCCCACCAACTCCGCACTGACCAACGATCACCACGTCCACGAGCACTATCCTACATAAAGGGGCAATTTACAATTTTACCAAGACCAATTAACCTACAAACGCATGTCTTTGGAGTGTGAGGGGAAACCAGAGCACGCATGTAGTCGAAGGGAGAACGTACAAACTCCATACAGACAGGGCCCATAGTCAGGATCAAACCTGGGTCTCCGGCGCTGTGCCACCCAAATGGCTCAACTTCCCAGTGACTCCCTCCCAATCACGATGACCTGCCCTCTCCTATTTGTTCCCATGTGTATCCTGACCATCATTCTCTTTGCTCCTATGGTCTGAATTAACACTCTTCCAATTCTGCACCTGGGCCATAACTTGGATTACAGATGCATTTGCCCTGTTTTGGTTTAAGGTCACCAGCTCACGTGACCTGTCTTCATTATCCATTTGGCCCTCAAATATTGTCCAATGTTCCAAATATTTGGCGCATCTTATGAATGTCATGAACAAATGTGTCATTTTTTCATAGTTGGCCAAAAATGCAGTTGAAAGCAGAAAAAACTCGATCATGGGTCATAATTTCACTGGGGCACCAATGGTTCTAATCTCCATTACAATCTCCTTTTTATATGATTGATGATGTCCAGAAAACACTGGCTGAAGAATTGTAATAGGGCTTGGTATTAACATTGGTGAGAGATTGAGCCTGTGGCAGCTAGATCTGCTGTCAGGGATTGCCATCAAATCATTGGAGTGCTTTTATGCCTCCTGATGAGTCAGTGATATGAATTATCCATTGAAGTCCCCATTAAAGAGAAATTCTACAAATATATATTGTAATTGTGGCTGATCTGATTTGTTTGTACTTTGTTCTCTAGCGGCTAGTTCTTGTAACCCTCCCTCCCTTAAGAGCCTGACCCACTTGGTGATTTTGCCAGCATCATATCAGTGTCGCCAAAAGATTTTGAACATTTCAAAATCCAGCGGCGACAAAAAAAATGTTGCGACAATTGGGGAAAAAAAACGCGAGTCAATACGTCATCACGCCGCGTATTTTTCGGTGACCTGATACATCAGTCGATGGTGCCGGCCGTCGCCGAAAAAATCCCCAAGTGGGACAGGCCCTTTAAGGGCCCAACTATCACTTGCTAGGATAGACACAACAAGCTGGAGTAACTCAATGGATCAGACAGCATCTCTGGAGAAAAGGAATAGGTGACGTTTTGGGTCGAGACCCTTCTTCAGACCCCTTTTCTCCAGAGATGTTGTCTGGCCCGCTGAGTTATTCCAGCCTATTGGGTCTATCTTCGGTTTAAACCAGCATCTGCTGTGTCTTCCTGCAAATAAAATTAATTTGACTTGTCTGCTGCCTAATAGATACTAACTATCCAGATTTTACTTGATAAAGAGTAATGAAATGTAGATATTGTAAACTTATAAAATATCATTGCACATCAGCTATCATTCTATAACTTCTGAATTTCAAAGTCGATAGTGTCATTTGTACTGGCATTGGAGCAATGAAGTTCTTACCTCCATTCTCATCAGGCCCATTTACACAATTACACACAAATATACACTGATCAAAAGATATTTGCCAATGGAACGATCTACTGTAACTTTATTTCAACAAATGTACCCTTCTATTGATTCTTATAAACAGGTTATTTTCTTATCACCTTTTTACTTAAAAAGATAAATGCATTTTAAAGGTTGATGGTCAGAATCCATCACTAAATGCTTAAATATTTAATGCATGCCTTCAATTGAGGAGGATTTGGCTGAAATTAATGTACTTAGAATTTGTTAGACGAGTCCTGCTTTGGAACCAAATAAGAGGTTTCTGAAACATGTCTTTACATTGGTGTAACTAAAATGTAACACGCTTCAAATGTGTTTGTAACCTTGTGGATAGTCAGTCTGCTTCTGCTGAACTTGCCCTGAGACTACCTGTAAAAGTCTTGTGTTTCATGTTGTAGAAATTAACTTGTTTTTGCACCTATGTGTGTAGGTGTGTTTTCTTTTCCTGGAATGCCATCCGTAATTTGCATTGTGCAGGGATGGAAAAAAGATGATTTCCTGGGAATTAACTGTTGGACCAACCTCAATTTTGTTCACTCCATTCTTGGGACATAGAGAGGGGCCTGCAAAGTTGAAACTCAGCCATAACCTGCATTCCAGTTGAACCTGGAAGTTGGCCAAATGCTGCATGTTCCTCCGATAAGATGCAATAAAACTTGACTCATCCCCGGAGGGAAATTGTTCTGCCGACAGTCACAACCCAAAACAAGGTACACAAAAACTTGAAATTAACAGTGAACACAAAAAGAAAAAGACAAGCGACTGTTGGCTGGCTGCCGTGTGCACAGCACCTTCGCCAGAACGAACAAACAAACAAGCAAACAAACAAGCAAACAAATTATTAATATTTGTTTTGCATCCGTGAAGTTGCAGCTTGAGGAAGTATAGCAAGAATTTTTCAAGAAACAAATTGCCATCAACAAAGATGGCCTCCTTTTTTAACCAATGTAATGTTGGCATCTTAACTTAACCATGGCTATTCATTGAGCACAGATTCATTGAATTACTCACCTTGCCAAGAAATAATGTTGTCCCTCCCTCTGGACAAAGTCTTAATATTTCACTTGTGGCACTCAATGCCTTGTAAATAGAGCTTTGCTTCTTGTTCGTTGAGTTAAAGTTTCGAGATACAGCGCAGAGCAACACCCTTTGGCCCACCGAGTCCACGCCGACCAACTGAGTGTACGAACACTATCCTACACACTAGGAACAATTTACAATCTTACTTAAATCAATTAACCTACAAACGAATATATATTTTGGAGCGTGGGAGGAAACCGGAGCATGCGGAGAAAACTCACGGGGAGAACGTACAAACTCCGCACAGAGAGCACCCGTGGTCGTGATCGAACCCGGGTCTCTCCTGCTGTGAGGCAGCAACTCTACCGCTGCACCACCACGCCACCCTGCATGACTAGAGAGAGAGTTCAAGAGAGTTTATTGTCATGTCCCTGATAGGACAATGAAATTCTTGCTTTGCTTCAGCACACAGAACATAGTAGGCACGAATACAGAACAGATCAGTGTGTCCATATACCATTGCACATATATATACACACATGAATAATTGAACTGATAAAGTGCAAATAAACAGATTATCGGCTATTAATGTTCAGAATTTTGTCCGAGCCGAGTTTAATACCCTGGTGGCTGTGGGGAAGAAGCAGTTCCTGAACCTGGTCATTGCAGTCTTCATGCTCCTGCACCTTCTACCTGAAGGTAGTGGGGAGATGAGTGTATGGCCAAGATGGTGTGGGTCTTTGATGATGCTGCCAGCCTTTTTGAGGCAGCGACTGCGATATATCCCCTCCATGGACGGGAGGTCAGAGCCGATGATGGACTAGGCAGTGTTTACCACATTTTGTAGTCTGTTCTGCTCCAGGGCGCTCATGTTTCCGAACCAAGCCACGATGCAACCACTATGATCGCCCTCCTGAGATAATGACTGCCCTTTGTTCCCAGGTTCTCACTTTTTTCCACTTCCTGTTTGCGTATGGTCATCGTTTACTAATTCAAGTGGAAAGATGTTATAACTTGTACTTTTGGGAGCGTGAAATGTATTGTATGTTCTATTTGTAATTCATCCTTTCTACTGTGGTTAAATTCATGGACTTTTTTTCTCTCCTTCTTTTCTTCTCGTCATCTCATGCCTTTGATTACTTGGGGTGATTGTCCTGAAAACCCTTGATGAACTGTAGAGACCTTTGGTATGCGCGTTATTTCATAAGAAGCCCAAAGTCACAGAAGGTCAAATTTTAACATTTAAAAAAATTCAAACCGTGACACAAGGCACATTTAGTTTTAAATGTAAACACCTTAACAAACGGAGACGTGTTGAAGATGTTAATTGCAAAATGCAATCATCACCAAAAATTATAATTTTTAAGTTTGGAGGCCTGAGACCTATTGTCAGTCTGCTTACGGTTTGTAATCCTATCAATGATTCGGATGACAATATTGCAAAGTTTTCAGATTACACCAAAGTTGGTGATATAGTGCATTGTGAGTAGGGTTATCTAAGATTATAACAAAATCAAGAGCAGCTGGGAAATCGAGAACCAGAGGGCCAAATAAACGGACAAACCTTTTAGGATGAAGAGGAATTTCTCGAACCAGAGGGTGGTGAAACTGCAATTCATTGCCATAGACGGCGGCTCTGGACATTGACATTGCGTATTTTTAAAGCAGAGATTTATAGTTTCTTGATTAGTAATGATGTCAAAGGTTACGGGGAGAAGGCAAGAGAATGAGCTCGAGAAAGAAAAACAAATCAGCCATGATTGAATGGACATGATGGGCCGTATGGCCTAATCCTGCTCCAATGTCTTTTGTCTTGTGGAGAAGTGAGACAAAGAGTGGCAGGTGGAATTTAACTCAGACATGTGCAAGTTATTGCAATTTGGTTTATTAAACCACGGCAGGACTTGCACAGTAAATGGTAGGGCCTTGGGGAGTATTGTAGAAAAGAGACCTAGGGTACAGAAAGTGGAGACACAGTTCGGCAAGGTGGTGAAAGCAGTGTTTGGCATGCTTGCCTTCACAGGTCTGGACATTGAGTACAGGATCTCGGCATCATGTTTCAACTATACAAGATATTGGTGTGACTACACCTGGAATATTGTTTGATTCTGGTTGCTTTAGGAAGGATGTCGTTCAGCTGGAAAGGGTACCAAATAAAATTCACAAATGATATTAGGGACCAGAGGACATTGGTTGAAGGTGAAGGGGAAAATAGGAATCTGAGGGGTTACTTTTTACAAACAAAGGGTGGTGGGTGTATGGATCAAGCTGCCTGGGGAGGTAGTTGAGGCTGGGACTATCCCAACGTTTAAGAAACAGTTAAACAGGTACATGGATAGGACCGGTTTGTAGGGATAAGGTCCAAACGCAGGCAGGGACTAGGGTACCTGGGACATGTTGGCCGGTGTGAGCAAGTTAGGCCGAAGCGCCTGTTTCCACGCTGTATTACACTGCGACGCTAACTGAATGGCTGGAGTTTTTTCCCTGGATCCTAGGAGGCCAGGCATGACCTTGGAGTGGCTTAACCAAGATGATGTATATGTCTGTGAGAGGGGAATGATTTACAAGGGACATGAGGGTCAACTTTTTGAGACAGAGGGTAGTCCCTATATGGAACGAGCTGCCAGAGCAAATGTTAGGGACAATTGCATTGTTTAGAAGACATTTAGAGAGGAACATGGATCGCAAAGGTTTGGAAGGATAAGGGCCAAATCCTGGCAAATGGGACTAAACAGTGGCATGAATGAGTTTAGCAGGAGGGCCGTTTTCCATGCTGCATAACTCCAACACTATATGCAAATCGAATAATGTTTCATGTGATATCTGGAAGTGTTCCTGGATTTTGCAAGAACTTAATAAAACTTTAGAAATAATCCCAAACAAAATGATGTACTCTCTGATGAAGGTTCAATGTGGTTATTATAAGATCACTTCCGAATGGCGATTTAGTTTCCCAACTTCAAAGTCCCCACAAAACACAGTCAGATCGGCCTCTTAAAACTGTAAATTCAAAACTCAAAAATTCAACCTTCTGTGACTATGAGCAGCTTTGGTTTGCATTATTTTACAGCTTTTGTGTGTTTGTGCCTATGGTCATTTTGCATTTCCCTCCATTGCTTTGTAGTCGTGTAACATTAAACCTGCGTGCTTAGTTGTTGCCTGGATTTTATTTTACATTTGTTTTAAGTTGTTGCGAACTAGTAGCGATAGCTACAAGTTCTGATAAAACTCCTCCACTCAGAAGCTTTCAGTTTGTGCCACGGAAATGTTGAAAAAATATTTTTGTATATTGTGTACAAGTCGTTTTGCATATTTTGGCCACCCTTAAAGGTTTGATTTAAAATTTTTGCAATGGTTTACCACTTGCACACCTGATAGATTCAACTATATTGCCTTCGCACGCCATACGTTTGGCCCTTCCGCTGGTTTTGTTTCTAATCTATGCATCTCTTTGCTTTTTTTTAGTGAAAGAGTTCTTAGCAAAAGCCAAAGAAGATTTCTTGAGAAAATGGGAAAGTCCACCACAGGTAAAGTTAACATTTTTAGACCTCGGGGCAACGTTACATTTGGAGAGATAAATGAGAGAGCAATCATGTTTTACGTCATCAACCCAGTCAAGATTTGGGATCAGATCCATTTATAAAAGTTGGAAGTAAGCTATTAGCTCCACCTGACGTGAATCAGGCAAATAATCATTCGTCTTCCAACGGACTGCAAGCGGCTCCCCTCAAGGTGAAAAATACATGTTGAAAATGGAAAATATCACAAATTTATGTGGAATTGGGTAAGCGCAGTCTTTTGCCCAGAGTAGGGACATTGACCTGCTGGAGGAAGTAGTTGAGGCAGGGACTTTCTCAACTTTTAAGAAACATTTAGACAGGTACATGGATAGGGTCAGTTTAGAAGGATGTGGGCCAAGAGCAGGCAGGTGGGATAGGTTCAGATGGGGCATGTTGGTCGGCGGGACAAGTTGGTCCAAGAGCCTGTTTCCACACTGTATGACGTGAGTCATACAGTGTGGAAACAGGCTCTTGGACCAACACTAAGTTCTTAAGTGTTAGGAGCAGAATTAGGATATATGGCCCATCAAATCTATTCCGCCATTCAATCATGGTTGATCTATCTCTTCCTCTCAACTCCATTCTCTTGCCTTCTACCCATAACCCCTGACACCCGCACTAATCAAGAATCTGTCTACCTATCTCTGCCTTAAAAATATCCATTGACTTTGCCTCCATAGATTTCTGTTGCATGAATTCCACAGGTTCACCACCCTCTGACTAAAGAAATTCCTCTGCATCTCCTTCCTAAAGAAGCGTACTTTAATTCCGAGGCTATGACCTCTGGTCCTGGACTCTCCCAGTAGTGGAAGCATCCTCTCCACATCCACTCCATGCAGGCCTTTCACTATTCCGTAAATTTCAATGAGATTCCCCCTCATCCATCTAAACTCCAGCGAGTAGAGGCCCGGTGCCATCAATCGCTCATCATATGTTAACCCATGTTAATGTGATTTCTATTTATTTTCATTATCATATAAGAAAATGATGACATCGTGAACAGTGACGTTTAATCGATCAACATGGTTTATGAAAGGTAAATTATATTTGACAGATTTAAATAGGACTTCCCGCTGGTGGTGGATAAATTCTTGGGTTTCAATCGTGTCCTATTTACATCAATGATCTGGAAGAGAGAACAAAATGGAAGCTATATAAGATGGTGGCTATATGGAACGATCTGCCAGAAGTAGTTGAGGCAGGTGCATGGAGGGTTATGGGCCAAACATGGAAGGTGGGACTAGTTTAGATAGGGCGTCTTGCTCAATATGTACGAATTTGGCCAAGGGATTTGTTTCCATGCTGGATGAGTCTATGATGCTACTCTCCCTCCAGTCAAGCCAAGTTTGGATTGAGTTTGCCAAAACTCTTGGAGCCAATGTGTCTTAACATTCAGTCCCAGCCATCCATGCGCATTGACTACAAGAGTGGTCAGTATTTCTGGTCACTGCCCTGTAGGAAGTCTTTTAGAAAGGATGTGGTAGCAAAATGCAAACGAGATTCACCGGGAGATTGGAGTGGAGGGCTTTAATTACTAATGAACTGGATAGGCTTGGGTTCTTTTCACTGGAGCCCAGGAAACTGAGGGGTGAAAAGGTTTATAAAATTGAGGCACATGACTCAACAGTTGCTGGCTTCTTTTCAAAGGGTAGATTAGTCTAAAACTAGACATTTGGAATCGATTTAAGGCAGTGGTTCCCAATTGGGGGCAAGATTTTTTCAGGGGGCAAGATTTTTAAGTGGGGGCATTGTCATGCGCAACTGAGGTCTGGGACCAATGATTTTCCTACTATTTGCAGCTTAACCATCTGTAAATGCATACGTAGATATTATAATCAGAAACATTTTCAGTAAATAATTTTTTGTAATAAAAAGGTCTTTTTAACTGTAGTTAGTGCAAAAATCAAAGTTGGCAGTGCAACCGAAGACACCATCCCTAAACGATCCAAGTTGCTGAGCTTAGTGTTGTGTTGCGTTCAAGAGCTTGTGAAATAAGAGCGTGGCCAAGGTGGTGGTGGTCTCGACCCACATTGCCACCCATTCCTTTTCTCCACTGATTTAAGGCAAAAGGCCGAATGATTGGACTCCAGCATTTTTTTTCTCCCGGTGTCAAGAGCCAAGTGTTAAATTGTCATGTGCACCAACAAAAGACCAATGAAATTCCTACTTGCTGCAGCTTAACGGGCCTGTAAATGCAATAACGCAGATATTATAATCAAAAACACTGCAATTAATCAGTGGGATTAGTTAAAGGCAAGCGTGCAAAAATGATGAGTTTGGCTGAAGGACCAGTAGAACATTCCTAACTGACTCTCCAAGTTGCTGAGGTTTGTTGTGTTGCGTTCAAGAGCTTATGAAATGAGAGCGTGGCCAAGGTGGTTGGGTTTAATTTAGTATATGCCATACATTATTCCTGGCGAACTTAGTGCTGATGTACTGAATGTGAGATGATCATTACTGATGAGCACAATAATTTTGCGTTCACCCAGTCTTTTGTGAATCTGTGGAATTGGCTGCCTCATAGGGCACAATAGTGGCAGTTGAAGTTTCTCTGGATGCAGGTTCTGAGAGAGGGAACATAGGGAAGCTGCAGGTCAAGCGATATGGGTAAAGGCAAGCGTGATTGGCAATGATGAGTTGTGCTGAAGGACCAGTAGAACTTCATGACTGACTCTCCAGAGAGGTGAGACATTTTACTAGGGGCGGTTTGCTTGCTTATGATGGTAACTATCAAAAAAATTGGCCAAGTACCTCTGGATTAATTTAGTAATTGTACATTATTCCTGTCCATTGACCTCTGTAGAAGATATACAGAATGCTGTGCCAGATGTTTTTTACTGTGGTTGATGGTGACACTACATTTTTACATAACTTGCAATCTCAGAGAAGTGAAGACATGGAACTTCTGCCTCATAACACAGTGCGAGAGGACCAGTGAGGCATTATCTGTGGATGGGAAATGGAGAGTTAGATTTGGGCTCTTATTCACACGGAGCCTCAGAGATCTAAAGAAAGGTCCTGACCCAAAACGATTGTGGATGTCTCTTTCATAGAAACATAGAAACATAGAAATTAGGTGCAGGAGTAGGCCATTCGGCCCTTCGAGCCTGCACCGCCATTCAATATGATCATGGCTGATCATCCAACTCAGTATCCCGTACCTGCCTTCTCTCCATACCCCCTGATCCCCTTAGCCACAAGGGCCACATCTAACTCCCTCTTAAATAAAGCCAATGAACTGGCCTCGACTACCCTCTGTGGCAGAGAGTTCCAGAGATTCACCACTCTCTCTGTGAACAAAGTTCTTCTCATCTCGGTTTTAAAGGATTTCCCCCTTATCCTTAAACTGTGACCCCTTGTCCTGGACTTCCCCAAGATTGGGAACAATCTTCCTGCATCTAGCCTGAACCCCTTAAGAATTTGTGTAAGGGATAGATCCCCCCTCTCAATCTTCTAAATTTGGAGCCTTATTCACACATCGCCTCAGTGTAAAGAAGGGTCCTAACCCAAAATGTTGCCTGTCTCTTTCCCTCCACAGATGCTGCCTGACTCGCTGAGTTACACCAGCACTTTATTCTAAATACGTTCCCTCTCTGTGGTGACTTTCATAATCAATTAATGTCCCCCCCCCCCCCCCCCCCCCCCCAAAAAAAAGGCAACACCGGAAAGGAATAAGTGGCGTTCTGGAAGCAAGATGCTGGTGAAATATAGTGAGAAGACACGCCCATAAATCTACATTTAGAAATCCAGACTAGACCATCTGGATGCAGAAGAAAATAAATACATGGAGATAAAAAAATAATATTCTGTATCTTTCAGAACACTGCAGGCCTAGATGATTTTGAAAGGCAAAAAACACTTGGAACGGGTTCTTTTGGAAGAGTTATGTTGGTGAAACATAAAGGCACGGAACAGTACTACGCCATGAAGATACTGGATAAACAAAAAGTAAGTATGCCCGTTCATACAAGGCAGCAGACCAGAGAGTGAGTGTTTTTTATTTCCCATTGACTTAATGTCACTGTACCTAAAAATGTTGTGGGATATTGTAGATTGCAATTTGTCATTAATATATACGTTGTAATGTTTCATTTAGAGATGCAGCAAGGAAACGGGTCCTTTGACCCACCGAGTCCGCTCACGTCAGCGATCCCCACACACGAACACGATCCTACACTCACAGCTCGGTATAAATGCAAATTGTCCCGAGTGTGTGTAGGGTAGTGTTAATGTGTGGGGATTGCAGGTTTGTACGGGCTCGGTGGGCCGAAGGGCCTGTTTCCATGCTGTATCTAAACTGAATTAAACACACTGGGGACATTTTATAAATATACTAAGCCAATTAGCCTACAAACCTGTACATTTTTGAAGTGTAGGAGGAAAATGGCTTGCTCCTTATTCCTAAACTGAGTCCAGAACCAGGGGCCACAGTTAATGGCCTACTCCTGCCTATTGTCTATTGAAACCAGAGATTCCGGAGGAAACCCATGCAAGTCACGGAGTAAACGTACAAACTCAATACGGACAGCACCCATAGTCGGGATCGAACCCTGGTCTCTTGCGCGGTGAGGCAGCAACTCTACCGCTGCGCCACCGTGCCACTCTAAATGTGTTGACAAGCAATACTTACTTGCTGGACTAGGCACTGCCGCTTCCTGCAAAGATGTGCCCGTTCCAGTTTGATCTTCACACAGAGAACCAATACTTCTGATAAATACAAAAATGCCTTGAGTAAACTTTGAGCTTTAGCCTTTGCCTACGTAACTGTACACAGATGCTGTAAAGGTCAGCTTAAGATAACGTCAGAAATATAGCAGTTTCAAAGACCATTTCCTTTTTAAGTTTGAGTAAGTATGACTGCAATGAGTAGATAGTTTAACAATATCAAACCACTGACTACATATATAGAACAAGGCAGGTTTATATTATTTGCAAATCCATATTTAGATGTTCGAGATGCAGTGTGGAAGCAGGCCCTTCAGCCCACCTAGTCCGAGCTGACCAGCGATCACCCGTACACGAGTTCTCATCCACCCCATACACACAAGGGAGTGAATGCGAAAGTGGGATAGCATGGACCGAGTGTGAACGGCTGATCGATGGCCGGCATGGACTTGATGGGCTGAAAAGCCTATTTACATGTTGTATCTCTCAAATAAAAACTAATCCGAATATGTTCTCTAGATAAAAGGCTGGTGGATAAACCTAGTTTAGCAGTGAAAGGCCCGTAATGTCTGATGCATTTTTAAAAATTATCCTGACTACGGGTGCTGCCTGTACGGAGTTTGCACGTTCTCCCTGTGTCCACGTGGGTTTTCTCCGGTTTCCTCTCACACTTCCAAGACGTTTGTAGGTTAATTGGCTTCTGCAAATTGTAAATTGTCCCTAGTGTATAGGATAATGTACAGTGCGAACACTGGTCAGCCCAGACACGACGAGCCAAAGGGCCTGTTTCCACGCTGTGTCTCGCAAAAGAGTCTAATCAAGGTAAATCAAGCGGTTTTAATGCTATAAGTGGAAAGTATGGTTTTACAAAATAATGTAGCTCAACCTGAACCGATTCTATTATGTGGTCAGGAACCAAATCAAGCATTAATCCCACACTAGGAGGCATCATAAGCCCACGGGCAGACAACACAGGGAAGGTAATGCTGACCTGATTGCTGAGTACTCTGTTAACCATAGCAGCCTTTGGGCTACAAATTAAATGTTACATTTGGACATTATTTCAAATATGTGAAATATGGTATGAAATGAGAGTGCGTTTTTATTTCCTTTATTAAATCCCTGGAAGATTCTGGGCTTGCGGGGATAGAAACAATGTTACATTTGGACATTCAATATTCATGGCTGATCATCCAACTCAGTATGTGAAATATCTGATATGAATGAGAGTGCGTTTTTTTTCTCTTGTATTAAATCCTAGGATTTCCCCCTTATCCTTAAGCTGTGACCCCTTGTCCTGGACTTCCCCAACATCGGGAACAATCTTCCTGCATCTAGCCTGTCCAACCCCTTAAGAATTTTGTAAGTTTCTATAAGATCCCCTCTCAATCTCCTAAATTCTAGAGAGTATAAACCAAGGATAGTGTTTTGTAGATCATGGAAGAGCACCAGAACAGAATCTTCAGCCCATCTTGTGCGTGTCCATCACAATGCCAATTTAAATTAATTTGATCTCCTGAACATGCTCTTTCTCCTTCCATTCCTGCCTGTCCATGTGCCTGTTTAAATGCATCTTGTGGAACTATAGTATGTGCTTCCACCACCTCCCATGGCAGGCGTTCCAAGCATCTACCATAATGCTTTCAATTATTAATTGTTTTAATTTGCCCCCTCACACCATAATGCTATGCCCTCTAGCACCCCCTCCACACACACTTGGATCTCCTGCCATCAGGCAAGAGATTCCGTAGCATCAAAGCCCGGACTACCAGACTGCTAAACAGCTTCCTGCCACAGGCTGTGAGGCTGTTAAACAGTCACTCCACCTGATTCTGCGGCTCAGCACTGACATTTTAATAACTCTGGCACTGGCCACTCAAATCAGCTGCCCTGGACATTTTAATGACTGTTTTTACTGTATTTTAATGTTGCTGTTTTACCTGCTTATAACTATTTATACTGTTTCATCAGGGACTGGATTGTTTTTACTGTTATTATGTGTGAAATGGTTTAAGTTAAACGTCTGCTCATTTTGCACTGTACAACTGTTGCTTTGCAAGATGACAATAAAGGTTGGTTGATTGATTGATTGATTGATTGATAGTATGTGACATTTCTACGCAGGGAAAGGATTCTGATACTATCCTATCCATGCCTCATAATTTTATAAACTTCTATCAGGTCGCGCCTCAGCCTCCGATGCTCCAAAGAAAACAATACAAGTTTGCCAAACCCCTCCTTGTAGTTTGTAGTTAAAACTTTCCAATCCAGGAAACCTGCTGATGAACCACTTCTTCACCCTCTCCAAAGCCTCCCCCACATCCTTCCTACAGCGTGGCAACCAGCACTGCCCACACAGTGCTCCAAATGCGGCCCAGCTGATGGTTTATCCATCTCTAATATGACTTGCCATTAGTGCCCCGACGGATGAAGACAAGATATCATATGCTTTCTTTGCCACCCTATCGACTTATTTTGTGCGTTCCATGCAGGTACGGACTTGCATCCTAAGACTCCTCTGTACACCACTGCAATTTATTATCCACGACTTGCATTTCAAAGTTCAGCATCTTGCACTTGGATATTGCAATAACGTTGAGGCGTTAAACTTTGGAAGGTTAAATGTAAGAAGAAACCCGTGTTGAAAGAAGCTACATCTTTCATTACTTTTCATATTGTGGGTTTAATGATGTTATCGTTATAAGAGGCTTATTATAACCTCTACCTATCCCAGCAAGAAGCCCACACCAAACAAATGTATCAACACTAAAATATGCAATATTTTTTGGTCGTGGTGATTGGGATAGGGTTGTCTATTAGATAGACATAAAATGCTGGAGTAACTCAGCGGGACAGGCAGTATTTCTGGAGAGAAGGAATGGGTGACGTTTCGGGACAAGACCCTTCTTCAGACTATTGTTCTCTAGTGTTAAGTGAATGCTGATGATAAATGTTATAAATTGCATAGAGTACCTCGGCTAAGTACATCTAATATCTGGAGTTAATTGTTGCCTGTTAACTCATTGATTCTTTTTTTTGTTTTTGTTATTGAGTAACCCAGGTGAAAAGTGAAAGGCCAGGGCCACAGTGCAGGACACTATGCAGGACCAGTGTTGAAAAGAGTAGTAGCGAAGACGAGATAAATCAAGACGCAGTGGTTAGGTGATGCCAGGATTGCGTTTTAAAAGCCTTATAGATTATAGAAGGAAGGGAAGCCGGAGAGGTAAGAAGCTCTACAGTTTTTAGGTCCTATATAAGAGTGAGCTAGTGTAGGAGATAGTGCGATGAGTCTTGCTTTCAACGTTCCCTCTTCAGCACAAGAGGTGACAAAGTGCAGAATGAAATTTTTCGATCTTGCCATATTTTCGCTCTCTGCCCCAACCAATTTGAGCCAAATTAGATCCTTTATGGACAAGACTCATTTCCCTTCTCCCACCCTTAAATGGGTAGCAATCAAATAAGCAGAATTCTTATTCCGAGAGAGTAATCACAGTTGAGACTTGGTGGTTATTGCTGATGTAATTACATGTTTTTTTCATGCTGCCCCATGCATACTTACCCCCCTATGCATAAATTAGCCATGTCATCCCTTCATCATGCATGATCATTAATGCGCTCTTTTTGTGCAGGTCGTCAAACTGAAGCAAATAGAACACACACTCAATGAGAAGAGAATATTGCAAGCAGTCAATTTCCCATTTCTGGTGAAGTTGGAGTACTCCTTCAAGGTAAATGGCCTTCATTTTGGAAGACTAGGTGAGACGCACCATTCCATATCTTTAAAATGGGTTTGAAACCTTCACACACATCAGCCTTCGAGTTGAGCTTTTTCTGGGAATTTCTGAATTTTATGATGTGCTAAAAGGGCCTGAATAAGATTTGGACAGGACTTCAAAACGTTTCATTATTGGAATTGAAGACGATTGATGTCTGGAAGCTATCAATGTATTTGTGCACTATTAAAACATTGCCACTATTGATACAGTGTTAGCACTTGACAGCCAAAATAATTGTTTATATTGCACATTTATTCTCCTTCATTCCTGCTTCTGAGAGTTGTTTTAATACTAAATAGAGCAACACAAAACCTTGGTTAGGCCATACTGCACGTAGATTCAGATTCAGATTCAATTTTAATTGTCATTGTCAGTGTACAGTACAGAGACAACGAAATGCATTTAAAGGATCTTAAAGGATGTGATTAGTTTGGTTTATTGTCACGTGTACCGAGGTACAGTGAAAAGCTTTTGTCACGAGCTAACCAGTCAGCAGAAAAGACAATACATCATCCAGCCAAGTTGGCGAAGATGCAAAATAGATTCACAAGGATGTTGCCTGGATTGGAGAGATTTAGTTATCAGGAGAGATTAGGCTGAGTAGGAAAGAACTGCAGATGCTGGTTTAAATCGAAGGTGGAGTAACTCAGCGGGACAGGCAGCATCTCTGGAGAGAAGGAATGGGTGACGTTTCGGGTCGTCTGTTTTTCCCTGGAGCAAAGGAAGCAGAAAGGTGACGTGCAAAATGTTTTTAAAATTACGTGGCTTAGATGGTGTCAATAGCCAAAGTTTCTTTCCCATAGTAGAGGTGATTAAAACCAGAGGGTAGAATGAGGAGGGTTTAATGGAATCTGAGGGGTATATTTTTCACAGATGTTGGTATCTGGAATGCCAGGGGTGATGGTGGAAGTGGGGGAAAATGGCAACATTTGCGTTATCTTGACAGACGCCCAGCAAGACAGAAGGATATTGAATTAATGCAGGCAGATAAGGTTAGTTTAGTTCAGCATCATGTCTGGCACTGACATTGTGGGCTGAAGTGGCCTGTGTTGTTTTATTGTGTAGGAAGGAACTGCAGATGCTGGGGGTTTTTTTCTCCTGAAGATAAACACAAAACGCTGGAGAAAATCAGCTGGTCTGGCAGCATCTCTTGAGAAAAGGAATAGGTGACGTTTCGGGTGGAGAACCTTCTTCAGACTGTTATTGTGTTCTAGGTGGGATTGGTCTGATGCTGAGCATAGATACAGAGGGTCGAGGGGCCTGTTTCTATGCTGTACATCTTTGATGCCCTGATAAATCAAGTCATCGACACATTAACCTTTTAATTGGATACCGGCAGGATATTAATTAAAACTACATTATTAATCCCCTTTCAGGCACAGCTGATAACTTTTCTAATTTGAATTGTTGTATAATAGCACTAAACTGAACAAATGTATTGTACTTAAATGTGGACAAGATTGATTAATGACCCATGCACTGACTGCCTTATTTTAAATTTAACAACTATTAACTTGCATTGAAGACTCGCCAATGGGAATTTAAATAAAGACTTCCATTTCAGGCAGCACACATTTTGTTTCCTAGCATCCACAATGCAATCTCAGTACCAGCTGTGGCAGGTAGGTTCTCTACCAGAGGATACAACCATTGAGTATCTGAAGCTTACAATCTGTGCAAATGGACAATGGGTGCTGGAGTGAACTTGCCCTGTTCATATTGAATACAGGAGCAAACATGAATGGACATGTGGACACAAGGAACTCGTCTAGTTTACAATAAAAAATCACTGCTGGAGTAACGCAGCGGGTCTGGCAGTATCTCAGGAGAACATGGATAGGCGACATTTCAGATTGAGACCCTACTTCAGATTGAACCTAAATGTCACCTATCCATGTGTTCAAGAAGGAACTGCAGATGCTGGAAGATCGAAGGTGCACAAAATTGCTGGGGAAACTCAGCGGGTGCAGCAGCATCTATGGAGCTTCAAGAAGGAACTGCAGATGCTGGAAGATCGAAGGTACATAATACTTGGTACATAAAATTGCTGGAGAAACTCAGCAGGTGCAGCAGCATCTATGGAGCTCCACAGTATCGCGCACCAACCACCAACACTGCAGCAGAGCCACTGTCATCGATGTTTAGTAGAGAGTAGAGTGTTTAATTTGTTCATGATATATGTATTTTTATTTCTATTTATCTTTTACTGCACACTGAATGGACACTGGTTGAGCAACGTTTTTTTGTTTCCTCTGGGTATGTGAATACTCAGGAAAATGACAATAAAGATATACTATACTATGACATGGGATCATGACAGAAGCCTCCTGGTGGCGATCCCCGGAAGCGATGCACTCTGTGACGCGTCTGGCGACGATTCTGTCAACATGTTGGACGATGACAAAAGCCAACAGCGAGCAACATCGTCTGACACACGCGCGAACGAACGAGTGTCAGAACAATGCCTTCGTATCTGACCTTTTCCGGTATAGGTGGCTAAGGGATGTCCCTGTAAAGGTTGCTAATATCATGAAGGGTGTAGTTGAGGTGAATTGCCACAGTATTTTCCCCAGCGTAGGAAAGTCTAGAGGCCATGGGTTTAATGCGAGGGGTGAAAAGATTTAAAAGGGAACTGAGGAGAAAGTTTTTCACACACAGTGTGGTGTGTCCATGAAAGGTGCCAGAGGAAGTAGTAAAACTGGGTACATAGAAACATAGAAAATAGGTGCAGGAGTAGGCCATTCGGCCCTTCGAGCCTGCACCGCCATTCAATATGATCATGGTTGATCATCCAACTCAGTATCCTGTTCCTGCCTTCTCTCCATACCCCCTGATCCCTTTAGCCACAAGGGTCACATCTAATTCCCTCTTAAATATAGCCAATGAACTGGCCTCAACTACCTTCTGCGGCAGAGAATTCCAAAGATTCACCACTCTCTGTGTGAAAAAAGTTTTCCTCATCTCGGTCCTAAAAGATTTCCCCCATATCCTTAAACTATGACCCCTTGTTCTGGACTTCCCCAACATCGGGAACAATCTTCCTGCATCTAGCCTGTCCAACCCCTTAAGAATTTTGTAAGTTTCTATAAGATCCCCCCTCAATCTTCTAAATTCTAGCGAGTACAAACTGAGTCTATCCAGTCTTTCTTCATTTGAAAGTCCTGACATCCCAGGAATCAGTCTGGTGAACCTTCTCTGTACTCCCTCTATGGCAAGAATGTCTTTCCTCAGATTAGGAGACCAAAACTACAAAACTGAGCAACTGTACAATTAAGATATTTTAAAGGAGAATTGAACGGGTATATGGATAGGGACGGTTTGGAGGGATATGGGCCAGGCAAAGGCAAGTGGGACTAACACTGTTAGGCAACATGGTTGTCATGGACGAGTTAGACTGAAGGGCCGGTTTCCTTGCACCATAGGGGCCACCGTTGGAGATTGACAGGTTCTTGATTAGTACGGGTGTCAGGGGTTATGGGGAGAAGGCAGGAGAATGGGGTTGAGAGGGAAAGATAGATCAGCCATGATTGAATGGCGGAGTAGTCTCAATGGGCCAAATGGCCTAATTCTGGTCCGAGAACATGAATTGATAGCTCCTTGATACTATGGCTTAAAAAAAATGTTTCTGGAGCATCCATCTGTGGGAGAGGTGCTTTGTCCAAGGGACAGACATGATTCACTGGAATGACGGCAGACGTTACAAGATCATGTAATGTAGCCTACCTCAATTTACTGATGTATTTGTGGCTTTTTCGCTCTGCAACCTTAATTCCCACAATTAATCACTATTTTCTCCCTCAACTTTCTTCATTTACTCGTTTTCTTTCTTCACACACTATATATTTCACATCTTTCTATCCTTTACTATCTAACTTCTTTTTCTTATTCTCATCTTTTTTCAATGTAACAAAAAAAAAAAAAAAAGAAGTTGTACATAAAATGTATTATGAAAATATATATTAGGCACGTTGGTGCCATATGACTGTACTTACTTCTAATAAAATAAAATATTTAAAAAAAAAAAAAAAAAAAAAATTCCCGCAAGTGGAATCTGGAACAAAGGGGTAGAATCTTAACATAGTCAGCCACACAACAGTAAAATTCCTCGAGCACTATTTTCATGAAAATCTGAAACTGGTTCTGAAAGACATTGTGGATGCAAACCAAATCTTCTTTTCAGTAGAGCAACAGATGTATTGGGGGTGCGATGCTTTTTCCTAAAATGGTCTATTGGTCAGTCAGGATTTTATTCACCAGCTGGATCAACGATGGAGCTCGGCAGCTGCTTTGTTTCATTGTGGAACGGAAGGAGGTGTGAAGAAAGTTAAATCTCAAAAGTTGTTGCAGCTTGTAGTTTTGAGTTCATGCAATCAGTACAGTAAAAGCCAAATGTTCTCCTGCATGTCATAGCGTGCAAAACGTTTCATGAATCGAGTGCGCAATAGAGCTCTCTGAAGGCCAGAAGTGGTACTGTACCATCAAATGTCTCTTCCCTGCCTTGAGATGAACGAAAGTAGCATCAGAAATTGAAATTGGGGGAAAGAAATACAATTTGAAGCCATCATGTGCGATTGACCTTAGTCATCATATATATTCCCCTTCCAAAAGATTCTGTCAGATCCTCTGAAGATGTTAATTAATACCTTGATTTTAACAGGCAGTTGTACTTACATACCATTCGCCAAGTTGTGTTGGAAGGAATGGGGAAGGGAAATTATTTTTACTGCATAATCCTTGCTATTATTTCATGTTGATCAAAGGTGAACAGAAAATTACCTGCAGTGTACTTGATCACATCACCCATGATCACATTGAGTGGCGGTGCTGGCTCGATGCACTGAATGGCCTACTCCTGCACCTTGTCTACTTGGAACCATACAGCACAGAAACAAGCCTTTTGGCCAACTTGTCCAGTCCCATTTTCCTGCCTTTGGCCCATGTCCCTATCCACGTACATATCCAAGTGTCTTAAATGCTATTATAGTTCCTCCCTCAAAACTAACTCCTTTGACAGCTTGTTCCATATTGCCACCCTCTGTGTGAAAACATTTCCCCACAGATTCATATTAAATCTTTTCCCTCTCATCTTAAACTAATGTCCACTGGTTCTTGATTCCCCTAAAATTCACTGTGCATCCACCCTATCTATTCCTCTCATGGTTTTATACACCCCTGTAAGATTGCCCCTCAGCTTCCTGCACTCCAAGGAATAAAGTCTACAGGACTGTAAATCTTTGCCCTCTGGTATTTGATTTTTCCATCCTGGAAAAAAAAAGGTTCAAATTGTCCACCCTATCTGTGCCTCTCATTATTTTATATACTTCTATCAGGTATCCCCACAATCTCTGGCATTCCAGAGAAAACTATCCAAATCTGCCCAACCTCTCCCTGTAGCTAATCCCACAGCCTCTTATCCAAGCATCATTCTGGTAAAACCTTCAACTTGGATGCCATTTCCAATATTCAGTGAAGAATGTTTACATATAACTAATATTTGCTCGTTAAGGGGATGTAACCATTGGCTGTCAATGTATCACTTTAATTTTTCTTTAATTGATGGTCTAATTTTGTGTTTTAGGACAACTCTAATTTATATATGGTAATGGAGTACGTGCCAGGGGGTGAAATGTTTTCGCATCTTAGAAGAATTGGAAGGTTCAGGTAAGGCCCGTGGACTGATTGATTAAAAAAAATCTTGCTATTCGTTGCATTGAATCAGAATTTATCAAGGGCCAGGGAACATGGGTTTATGGTCGTAAGGAATAGGAGTAGCATTAGGCCATTCGGCCTATCAAGTCTACTCCACCATTCAATCATGGATGATCTATCTCTCCGTACTAACCCCATTTTCCTGCCTTCTCCTCATGACCTCTGACCCCTGCACTAATCAAGAATCTATCTCTGCCTTATCCACTGACCGCCCCCACAGCATTCGGTGGCAAAGAATTCCACAGATTCACCACCCTCTGATTAAAGAAATGTCTCCATCTCCTTCCTAAGAGAACGTCCTTTAATTCTGAGGCGTTGACCTCTAGTCCTCGACTCTCCCACCGGTGGAAACATCCTCTCCACATCCACTCTATCCAAGCCTTTCACTATTCTCTATGTTTCAATGAGGTACCCCTCATTGTTCTAAACTCCAGCGAGTACAGGCCCAGTGCTGACAAACACTCATCATGGATTAACCCACTAATTCCTGGGATGCCTTTATTCCTTCTACCAAAATGCATGACTCCACACTTTGCTGCACTATATTCCATCTGCCACTTCTCTGCCCACTCTCCCAGCCTGCCCAAGTCCTCCTGCAGAGTCCCTGCTTTCTCTACTCTACCTGCCCCTCAACCTATTTTCGTATCATCCGCAAACTTGGCCAGAAGGCCCTCAATCCCCTCGTCCAAATGATTAATATACAACGTGAAGAGTAGCGGCCCTAGCACCGACCCCTGCAGACTTGACTCCTCTAGTCACTGGCAGCCAACAATAAAAAGCCCCCTTCATTGCCACTCTTTGTCTTCTGCAATCCAGACAACCTGCTATCCATGCCAGTATCTGCCCTTCGATACCGTGGGCTCTCATCTTCCTTAGCCACCTCACGTGTGGCACCTAATCAAAGTCCAGAACCAGGGGCCACAGTTTAAGAATAAGGGGTAAGGCATTTAGAACGGAGATGAGGAAACACTTTTTCACACATAGACAATAGGTGCAGGAGTAAGCCATTCGGCCCTTTGAGCCAGCACCGCCATTCAATGTGATCATGGATGATCATCCCCAATCAGTACCCCGTTCCTGCCTTCTCCCCATATCCCCTGACTATCTTTAAGAGCCCTATCTAGCTCTCTCTTGAAAGTATCCAGAGAACCGGCCTCCACCGTCCTCTGAGGCAGAAAATTCCACAGACTCACAACTCTCTGTGGTTCTGGACTCCCCCAACATCGGGAACATGTTTCTTGCCTCCAGCATGTCCAAACCCTTAACAATCTTGTATGTTTCAATAAGATCCCCTCTCATCCTTCTAAGCTCCAGAGTGTACAAGCCCAGCCGCTCCATTCTCAGCATCAGCATATGACAGTCCCGTTCCCATCCCTTTCAAGAGAAACCGTTAAACCTATGCTGCACTAAAGATAGCAGAAGTCCTTCCTCAAATTAGGGAACCAATACTGCACACAATAGAGGTGTGGTCTCACTAGGCTCTGTACAACTGCAGAAGGTCTTTGCTCTGAGGGACTCCTCTTGATCAGGCCATGATTCGCTTTCTTCACTGCCGCTGTACCTGCATGCTTACTTCATAGATGATGCCATGGACTGGATCCCTTGTACTTGTTTTCCCAAACTTGACGCCATTTAGATAATATTGCTTTCTGTTTTTTATACCAAAGTGGATAACATCACATTTATCCACATCAAACTTCATCTGCCATGCATCTGCCCACTCCCCCAACCTGTCCAAGTCACCCTGCATTCTCATAGCACCCTCCTCACAGTTCACACTGCCACCCAACTTTGTGTCATCTGCAAATTTGCTAATGTTACTTTGAATCCCTTCATCCAAATCATTGATGTAT
This sequence comes from Leucoraja erinaceus, assembly GCF_028641065.1. Taxonomy (NCBI): domain Eukaryota; kingdom Metazoa; phylum Chordata; class Chondrichthyes; order Rajiformes; family Rajidae; genus Leucoraja; species Leucoraja erinaceus. Next base: position 1,293,922 of record NC_073386.1, on the reverse strand, counting down.
ATTGTAAATAGCTGCGGTCCCAGCACCGGGCCTTGTGGTACCCCACTAGTCACTGCCTGCCATTCTGAAAGGGGCCCGTTTATCCCTACTCTTTGTTTCCTGCCTGCCAACCACTTCTCTATCCATGTCAGCACTCTACCCCCAATATCCATGTGCCCTCATTTTGCCCACTAATCTCCTATGTGGGACCTTATCAAATGCTTTCTGAAAGTCCAGGTACACCACATCCACTGACTCTCCCTTGTCCATTTTCCTAGTTACAGAGAGTGGTGAGTCTGTGGAATTCTCTGCCTCAGAGGGCGGTGGAGGCCGGTTCTCTGGATACTTTCAAGAGAGAGCTTGATAGGGCTCTTAAAGATAGCAGAGTGAGGGGATATGGGGAGAAGGCAGGAACGGGGTACTGATTGGGGATGATCAGCCATGATCATTGAATCGCGGCGCTGGCTAGATGGGCCGAATGGCCTATTCTGGCCCCTATTGTCTATTGCTTTCTGAAAATCTAAGTAAACAATATCTATTGGCTCTCCTTTGTCTTTCCTGCTATTTACTTCTTCAAAGAATTCCAGCAAATTTGTCAAGCAAGATCTCCCCTTCACAAAGCCATGCTGACTTTGATCTTTTTTATCGTGAACATCTAAGTACTCCATAACCTTATCCTTTATAATGGACTCTAAAATCTTACCAACAACTGATGTCAGACTAAAAGGCCTGTCCCACTAACGTGACTTTTCAGCGACAGTCTTCGACCATCAAGCTCGAGGGCGCTCGCCTGAAAAACCTCGAGCTGGATCGACCGTTTTTGAAAACCGCGAGCTGGAGACCGTGGTGAAGTGTGTGTGTGGAATTCTCTGCCACAGAAGGTAGTTGAGGCCAGTTCATTGGCTATATTTAAGAGGGAGTTAGATGTGGCCCTTGTGGCTAAAGGGATCAGGGGGTATGGAGAGAAGGCAGGTACAGGATACTGAGTTGGATGATCAGCCATGATCATATTGAATGGCGGTGCAGGCTCGAAGGGCCGAATGGCCTACTCCTGCACCTATTTTCTATGTTTCTATGTAATATTAGCTATTTTCCAATCATCTGGAACCATTCTTGACTAGTGATTCCTGAAATATCACAATCAATGCCTCCACAATCTCTAAAACCTCTTTCTGAACCCTAGGGTGCAGTCCATCTGGTCCAGGTGACTTATCCACCTTCAGCCCTTTCAGCTTCCCAAGCACCTACTCCCTGGTAATAGCCGCTCCACTAACTTCCACCCCCTGACTCTCTTGAATTTCAGGCACGTTGCTGGTCTTCCACTGTGAAGACTGACGCAAAAATGTTATTCATCTCCTCGGCCATTTCTTTATTCCCCATTATCACTTCTCCTGCATCATTCTCCAGTGGCCCAACATCCACTCTTGCCTCTTTCTTGCTCTTTATATAACTGAAGAAACTCTTGCTATCCTCTTTTATACTACTGGCGAGCTTACCTTCGTATTTCATCTTTACACCGCATATTGCCTTTTTAAGTTACCCTCTGATGTTCCCAATCCTCTGGCCTCCCACTAATCTTTGCTATGTTGTACGCCTTCTCTTTGAGTTTCATACTGTCCTTGACAAAATAGAGAGAGTACAGAGGAGATTTACTAAAATGTTGCCTGGGTTTCAACAACTAAGTTACAGAGATAGGTTGAATAAGTTAGGTCTTTATTCTCTGGAGCGCAGAAGGTTAAGGGGGGACTTGATAGAGGTCTTTAAAATGATGAGAGGGATAGACAGAGTTGATGTGGACAAGCTTTTCCCTTTGAGAATAGGGAAGATTCAAACAAGAGGACATGACTTCAGAATTAAGGGACGGAAGTTTAGGGGTAACATGAGGGGGAACTTCTTTACTCAGAGAGTGGTAGCAGTGTGGAATGAGCTTCCAGTGGAAGTGGTGGAGGCAGGTTCATTGGTATCATTTAAAAATAAATTGGATAGGCATATGGATGAGAAGGGAATGGAGGGTTATGGTATGAGTGCAGGCAGGTGGGACTAAGGGGGAAAAAAGTTGTTCGGCACGGACTTGTAGGGCCGAGATGGCCTGTTTCCGTGCTGTAATTGTTATATGTTATATGACTTTCTTTGTCAGCCGTGGTCGCATCTTTCTCCACTAGAATCTTCCTCTTTGGATCCTGCGTCTTCCGGATTATTCCCGATAATTCCTGCCATTGCTGTTCCGCCGTCATCCGTGCTAGGGTCTCTTTCCAGTCTACCTTGGCCAGCTCATGCCTCTGTATTTCCCACTGCCCAACTGCGATACCGACACATCAGATTTCACCTTCTCCCTCTCAAATTGCAGATTAAAACATTTAGAAAAAACAACTTTTAAAACGTTTCAGGCAAAGGAAAAAAACCTGAAGGGGCAACATTTGTACACAAAAGGCGTTAGTGGTAAGGAATGAGCTGCCAGAGGAAGTGGAGCCAGATACTGTCACAACATTAAAACAAATATTTTAGACAGGCACATGAATTGCATAGCTTTGGAGGGATATGGGCCAAAAAGATGGATCCCTTCATCCAAACCATTGGAGTAAAGCGTCTCATTGAGGGAGTTGGCACCATGCTCGAGGTGATGGGTGGAGACCGTATCTGGGCGTTCTATCAACATACGGATGGATTGTTGGATCAAGGTGCGGCCCTGAGCTCCATGTCTCAGTGTTGAGCAGCTGCACAGTTGGCTCTGCTCCACCCAACACCAACCCTTGCAGGAAACTTCTCCGCACTATCCCGCGGCAATTCCTTGGGCAGAGGTCCACAGCCTGAGCAGACATCTTGGAGTTCAGCAGGGTGATCTTATAGACATGTACAAGATCGTAAGGGGAATGGATCAGGTCCCTTGCCCAGAGTTGGGGAATCGAGAATCAGAGAACATAGGTTTACGGTGAAAGGGGAAAGATTTTAAGAATCTGAAGGGTAACGTTTTCTCGCAAGGGGTGGTAGGTGTACGGAGCGTGCTGCCGGAGGATGTAGTTGAGGCAGGGATAATCGGAACATTTAAGAACAAATTAGGCAGTACATGAATAGGACAGGTTTAGTGGGATATATGGGCCAAACCCAGGCAAGCGGGACTAGTGTAGATTGAGCATGTTGATCGGCGTGGGCAAGTTGGGCCGAAAGGCCTGTTTCCATGCTGTATGACTCCATGTACCTTTGAGTGGATTACCAAGTGCACAGAGTGCTTCCTGCCCATCTCTTAGACCAGCAGAGACCAGGCATTAGTGGGTGACACAAGTTGGCCCCATGTTTTGATATAAAGTTTGCTATGTAAACCAACTATTTTGAATCCACCATCAGCCAGAAGATCAGTGTCCATAGAACAGTGCAGCACAAGAACAGGCCTTTCGGCCTACAATGTCTGTTCCAAACACGATGCCACACTAATAATGTTATATGCCTGGACATAGTCATAGAGCCATGCAGCGTGGAAACAGGCCCTTCTCCATAGATGTCCACCCCTGACCAACATGTCACCCGCTGCAGTTTCTCCAGCATCTTTTATCTACCTTCGATTTTTCCATGAGCATCTGCAGTTTTCCTTCAGAAAGGTGAAGGGGTGAGAGAAAAAAATTTCCTTCAGCTCTGTTTGTGTTTGGAACACACTGCTTGAAGACGAGAATCAAAAGATTTGCTGGCAGTTTTCACTTTGAAATTGGTTACTTGAAAATATACATCGGAAAGGATCAGAAAAGTGGAACAAGAAAAGTCAGAAGAAGGGTCTCGACCAGAAACGCCACCTATTCCTTCGCTCCATAGATGCTGCCTCACCCGCTGAGTTTCTCCAGCATTTTTATCTACCTTCGATTTTTCCGGCATCTGCAGTTCCTTCGTAAACAGAAAAGTGGAACAAATAAGATTGCTCTTTCAAAGAGCCAGAACCAGCAAAGTGGACCGAGTGAATACTCCCTGTGCCATACGACCGAGTTCCCTTGTTCTGGATATCCAGGGTAGCTACAGCACATTGGGTACCTGCTTTAGATACATTATTGGCATGGGTGCCACGGTACAATTTGTTTAGTATGCCTCCAACACGATACATCGTCAAACTCAAGCACAACAGGTAGAGTAAAGGGGAAGATACAGACTGCAGAAGATACAATGCCCCCATAATGTTTGGACTCCACAATTTGAGTTTTGTAATTGAAAAAAAATCACATGTGGTTAAAGTGCACATTGTCAGATTTTCCCATTTTTATACATTTTGGTTTCACCATGTAGAAATTACAGCAGTGCTTTATACCCCCCCCCCCCCCCCCCCCCCCCCCCCCGCCATTTCAGGGCAACATAATGTTTGGGACACAGCAATGTCATGTAAATGAAAGTAGTCATGTTTAGTATTTTGTTGCATATCCTTTGCATGCAATGACTGCTTGAAGTCTGCGATTCATGGACATCACCAGTTGCTGGGTGTCTTCGCTGGTGATGCTCTGCTAGGCCTGTATTGCAGCCATCTTTAGTTTATGCTTGCTTTTGGGGGATAGTCTCCTTTAGCTTTCTCTTCAGCAGATAAAAGGCTTGCTCAATTGGGTTCAGATCAGGTGACTGACTTAGCCACTCAAGAATTGACCATTTTTTAGCTTTGAAACACTCTTTTGTCGCTTTAGCAGTATGTTTGGGATCATTGTCTTGCTGTAGAATGAACCGCCGGCCAATGAGTTTTGAGGCATTTGTTTGAACATGAGCAGATAGGATGTGTCTATACACTTCAGAATTCATTATGCTACTACCAGCAGCAGTTGTATCATCAATGAAGATAAGTGAGCCAGTACCTTCAGCAGCCAGACATACCCAGGCCATAACACCCCCACCACCGTGTTTCACAGATGAGGTGGTATGCTTTGGATCTCGGGCAGTTCCTTCTCTCCTCTATACTATGCTCTTGCCATCACTCCGATATAAGTTAATCTTCATCTCATCTGTCCACAAGACCTTTTTTCCAGAACTGTGGTTGCTCTTTTACATACTTCTTGGCAAACTGTAACCTGGCCATCCTATTTTTGCGGCTAAGCAGTGGTTTGCATCTTGCAGTGTAGCCTCTGTATTTCTGTTCATGAAGTCTTCTGCGGACAGTGTTCATAGACAAATCCACACCTGACTATGAAGAATGTTTCTGATCTGTCATGCAAGTGTTTGGGGATTTTTCTTTATTATAGGGAGAATTCTTCTGTCATCAGCGGTGGAGGTTTTCCTTGGCCTGCCAGTCCCTTTGCGATTAGTAAGCTCACCAGTGTTCCCTTTCTTCATAATGATGTTCCAAACAGTTGATTTTGGTAAGCCCAAGGTTTGGCTGATGTCAAACTGTCCATATGGTGGCAGCACAATAACCTGGCCCTCAACACCAGCAAAACCAAGGAATTGATTGTGGACTTTGGAAGGAGTAGGATGGGGACCCACAGTCCCGTTTATATCAACTGGTCAATGGTTGAAAGGGTCAAGTGCTTCAAATTCCAGGGCGTGCACATCTCTGAAGATCTTTCCTGGTCCGAGAACACTAATGCAATCATCAAGAAAGCTCATCAGCGCCTCTACTTCCTGAGAAGATTACGGAGAGTTGGTTTGTCAAGGAAGACTCTCTCTATCTTCTACAGGTGCACAGTTGAGAGCATACTGACCGGTTGCATCGTGGCTTGGTTCGGCAATTTGAGCGCCCTGGAGAGGAAAAGACTACAAAAAGTAGTAAACACTGCCCAGTCCATCATCGGCTCTGACCTTCCTTCCATCGAGGGGATTTATCGCAGTCGCTGCCTCAAAAAGGCTGGCAGTATCATCAAAGACCCACACCATCCTGGCCACACACTCACCTCCCTGCTACCTTCAGGTAGAAGGTACAGGAGCCTGAAGACTGCAACAACCAGATTCAGGAATAGCTACTTCCCCACAGCCATCAGGCTATTAAACCTGGCTCGGACAAAACTCTGATTATCAATAACCCATTATCTGTTATTTGCATTTTATCAGTTTATTTCTTCATGTGTGTATATATTTATATAATGGTATATGGACACGCTGATCTGTTTTGTAGTAAATGCCTATTATGTTCTGTGTGCTGAAGCAAAACAAGAATTTCATTGTCCTATCAGGGACACATGACAATAAACTCACTTGAACTTGATGTCTCTAACAGTTTTATTCTTGTTTCTCAGTCTAATAATGGCTTCTTTGACTTTCATTGGCACAACTCATGTTGACAAACTTGAATAAAAGTTTCCAAAAGGTGATGGAAAGACTGGAGGAAAGACTAGGTGCTGAGTGCTCTCTTATACCTGCATTAAGACAATTAAACACACCTGAGCAATGAAACGCCTGTGAAGCCATGTGTCCCAAACATTATGGTGCCCTGAAATGGGGGGCATCATAATGTTTGGGGTCAGCCAGGAAGACAAATGACAATGGAGAACTATTTCTATCATTTTGTAGTGTGAATGGAATGTGCGTGGGAAACGCACTGTTTCAGCATGAATACATACACAAGAAATCTTGGCGATCACAGATGGAAACATGTGGAAAGAGATAGACTACATCTGCATCAGCAAGAGATGGCACAGTGCGATGCAAGATGTACGGAGTTACAGAGGGGCAGACATTGGTATTTACCGCTACCTTGTTAGAGGAACATTACAATTGAAACCGGAAACGTTGGAAGTTCAGCAAGTTATAAAACCATATGACATTGCAAAGCTAAAAGATGAAGAGATGTCAAAGCAATTACAACTTGAAGTGACAAATAGGTTGCAAGTGTTACAGGGAGGAGATGACGTTGAACAACAGTGGCAAACGTTCCAGGAGGCAGTTAGGGAAGCTGCAGATAGATAGATACCACCATGGGCCGATGGCATGGGACCGGGAAAGAAACCATATATAACCATATAACCATATAACAATTACAGCACGGAAACAGGCCATCTCGACCCTTCTAGTCCGTGCCGAACACATAATCTCCCCTAGTCCCATATACCTGCGCTCAGACCATAACCCTCCATTCCCTTCCCATCCATATAACTATCCAATTTATTTTTAAATGATAAAAACAAACCTGTCTCCACCACCTTCACTGGAAGCTCATCCACACAGCTACCACTCTCTGAGTAAAGAAGTTCCCCCTCATGGTCCCTTAATTCTCATGTCATGTCCCCTTGTTTGAATCTTCCCTACTCTCAGTGGGAAAAGCTTTTCCACGTCAACTCTGTCTATCCCTCTCATCATTTTAAAAACCTCTATCAAGTCCCCCCTTAACCTTCTGCGCTCCAAAGAATAAAGCCCTAACTTGTTCAACCTTTCTCTGTAACTTAGTTCCTGAAACCCAGGCAACATTCTAGTAAATCTCCTCTGTACTCTCTCTATTTTGTTGACATCCTTCCTATAATTAGGCGACCAAAATTGTACACCATACTCCAGAATTGGCCTCACCAATGCCTTGTACAATTTTAACATCATATCCCAACTTCTATACTCAGAAAGTTGGATAAGATCAGATACATGGGCGATGATTGACAGAAGGAGAGACATAAAGCAGAAGAGAGAGAGAGAGCAAAGACAAAGGAAAAAAATGGCAGAACATTATAGACAAATACACAAACTAGTGAAGAGGAGATGCAGAAAAGATTTTTTTAAAAGCTTGGATAGAAAGCAAATGCGCAGAAGCACAAGAAGCCAGGGAAACAGAAATGACACCCGTACACTCTACCGCATAGCCAGAGATCTGGGAGATCCCGATAGTAGCCATGGTGCCCCCACAAAAGACAAGAGCGGGAGAGTACTTCTGACAGAAGACGAGCCTAGCACGCAATGGGTTGAACACTTCCAAAGAGATATTGAATCACCTTGAACCATCTGAGCTTGTCTTCCCTGAAGAGGAAGATACCCCAGAACTAGAGGTGGGGGTTGGACCAATCACAGAAACGGAAGATGCAAATGCAATTAAGAATCTGAAAAATAACAAAGCAGCAGGCCTCGACCAGATTCCAGCAGAACTACTAAAGAACAGAGGGGAGACATTGAGAGGGAAACTCACAAAGCCATGTAGTAGTGTATGCTGGGGAGAAAAACATGTACCAGAAGATTGGAGGAAAGATGTGATCGTGAAATTGCCAAAGAAATGAGATCTGGAGAGGGATCACGTTGCTCTTAGTCCCAGGAAAAGTGCTTTGTTCTGTCATCTTCGAGCAGCTCTGGATATGAAACTCCGTGATGAACAAGCAGGATTCTGCATGGGAAGATCCTGCAGCGAACAGATCTTTGTGTAGAACAATGCCTGGAATTTCAGAAGCCAATACTAATAAACTTTGTTGATTCGACAGTGTACATAGAGACACCCTGTGGCAAATTCTGAACGTGTATGGCATCCCAGAGGCTTTCATAAACATCTGCCGGCAGTCCTCGGCCCTGCAGTCTACGGTGCTTCTGGCTGCGGCGGGGACTTTAAATCTCAACCGCCGGCCTGCAGCCTACACAATCTTGAAGCCGCGGTCTCCGGTGAGGAAAGACCGATCCTGGACTGGACTCTGGACTCTGGTCTTGTCCACGGGGAGGGGAAATGGAGGAGGACGGCCAAAATTTTTTGTGCCTTCCACCACAGTGATGAATGCTGTGGTGGATGTTTATGTTACATGTTGTGTCCTGTTTATGCATTTTATTATTTTGTTAACCCATCTTTATGCTTTGTATGGAACTGATTTTTAAATTATGTAAAGCACTTTGGGGTCAATGAAAATTGACTATAAATGTGCTATATAAATAAACATTATTATTATTATTATTATTATCTTCAAGAACCTTTACAAGGGATCCACTTGCTGCATCAAGGTTGATTCAGGAGACACAGAATTATTTGACATTGTCACAGACGTAAGACAAGGTTGCCTTCTATCCCCCTTACTGTTTATTGTCGCGATCGACGATGTCATGCAGAAGACAATGAACAAGCCTGACTTTGGAATACCATTCTCTTTGGAGAGCTGGAAGACGCCTCACAGACCTAGATTTTGCCGATGACATTGCACTACGAGCAGAGTCGAGACACACCCTTCAAGAGATGACAACCGCTCTGGAGGAGAATGCATCAAAGGTTGGATTAAAGATCAGCTGCCAGAAGACTAAGACCAAGCTGACTGGAGACCAGCAGCCAATAGACCAACTGATAATCAATGGAAAACGCTACAAGATTTACCCATCTTGGCAGCATGTTCACAGTAGATGGAGATGTAGAGGTTGACATCAACTCCCGAACTGGTAAAGCTGCATCAGTCTTCAGACAAATGCAGCCAATATGGTCTAGTGGCGGGATATCCAAGATGCTGAACGTCAAGCTCTTCGAGTCCATAGTCTTCCCTACAGCCCTCTGTGCCAGTGAGACGTGGAAAATCAATGTGAAGATGAAAAATAAATTGGATGCATCCCAACAACGCTGCTTGGGGAAGATCCTGAAGACTAGCTACAGAGATCACATCACAAACGAGGAGATCTACCGGGAAACTGCAACAAAGCCTCTCAGCCAGGACATAGAGGGACGCAGGATGAAATCTGCAGGGCATGTTCGCAGAATGTCACCAGAACGTGCAGCTAAGATAGCAATGACATGGCGATCTGACGGAAGAAGGAAAAGAGGCCGACCAAAACTCACATGGAGGCGAACATGCCAGATGGATTTGGAAGCCCCGGTACGCTAACCTATCGAGGGTGGAAGACGTCGCACCGAACATAATGGCGAAAGCTTGCTACCCAATGCACTCAACAGTGTGTGAGGAACTAAGTCTAAGTAAGAAATGGGGGGTCCATATAAACACTGCTGTAATTTCTACATGGTGAAACCAAAATATATAAAAATGGCCTTTATTAAAATCTGACAGTGTGCACTTTAATCACGTGATTTTTTTTTTTTCTATTACAAATCTCAAATTGTGGAGTACAGAGGCAAATAAATACATGATGGGTCTTTGTCCCAAACATTATGGAGTGCCCTGTAGTTCTCAGCATTGTAGTGCATCAGTTCCAGAGACAGAAACCAATGTCCTCAATGGGGTGGAGGTGAATCGGACAGTACTCTAGCTTATGGAAGGACTGTTCAGAAGCCTGATAACAGAGGGAAAGAAGCTGTTCCTGAGTCTGGTAGTACGCGCTTTCAAGCTTCTGTACCTTCTTCCGGATAGGAGCAGGGAGAAGAAGGAACGAAGGGTAGATGTGAATTCTTGTATTCTTGTATTCAAATTTTATTGTCGTTGCCTCACTTTGAGACAACGAAATGAATTTCCCGTACAGCAGTATCGTTAAAAAAAATCACAAGAAAAATAATAAAAATAAATAATAAATAAATAATAAAACATATTAAAAAATAAAATTGAAATTGAATTAAAAATTTAACAAAAGCACAAACACAAAAAGTCCACAACACAACATAACATAAATGGCACCCAGGTGAGGAAGGCACCATAGTCCAGCCAGCCTCCCCTCCGTGTCCATCCGTAGTCGGGGCCTTCCGAGCACCCGCAGTCGCCGCCCCGGGTGGCCCGATGTTCAGGCCCTCACGCCGGGCTGGTGGAACGCTGAATCGGACTGTACCCTAGCTTATGGTATGGCCAAATCCAGGATCACTATACTGCTGTATGGTTAGGTGAAAGAAAGTCTGAAGAAGGGTCTCAACCCCAAACATCACCTATTCCGTTTCTCCAGAGATGCTGCCTGACCCGCGGAGTTACTCCAGCATTTTGTGTCTGACCAGGGTGAAGTTGCCCACAGACTGCCTGGGGCAGGGTGGAGGTGTACTCATTTATACATTTATTACCGCCCGACCCAGGCGACTATTTGCGTACTAGCCACAGAAGCACATCTACAAACTCGTATTACAATCGCTCCACACTATTAAATCTCTACTCCTGCAGCAACATTTCTCATTTAACCAAAGTGTTGTCTTTCCGCTGACTGGTTAGCACGCAACAAAAGCTGAATGTGACAATAAACTAAACTAAGCTATGTGGTTTGAGCTGTCGGTTATATTAATGTGGGTACTTTAAATGGCCCACGGCTGATGTTGATCTAACTAAAAAATTAGTTTGTGTTCCATGGATTTATCTGATTTTTTTTCCTTTTAATGACCGACATAAATGAAGCTAATTGTTTTTCCTTTACAGTGAACCTCATGCACGATTTTATGCAGCCCAGATAGTCTTGACGTTTGAGTACCTCCATTCATTAGACCTCATCTACAGAGACCTGAAGCCCGAAAACCTTTTAATTGACCAACAGGGGTATATCCAGGTAAGGCGATCAGACGAAGGAAGTTCTGAAATTGCTCAGCTTTTTGATCATTTATTTGACTGTATATTCATGTTTAAAATGAGGGGCCAATTATTGGATTGACATTTAATATTTACTGCATTGGTAACTTCACTTTTTTTTTTGGAATAAACAATTGAATGTCATAGAAACATAGAAAACAGGTGCAGGAGTAGGCCATTCGGCCCTTCGACCCTGCACCGCCATTCAATATGACCATGGCTGATCATCCAACTCAGTATCCTGTACCTGCCTTCTCTCCATACCCCCTGATCCCTTTAGCCACAAGGGCCACATCTAACTCCCTCTTAAATATAGCCAATGAACTGGCCTCAACTACATTCTGTGGCAGAGAATTCCAGAGATTCACCACTCTCTGTGTGAAAAATGTTTTTCTCATCTCGGTGCTGAAAGATTTCCCTCTTACCCTTGAACTGTGACCCCTTGTTATGGACTTCCCCAACATAGGGAACAATCTTCCTGCATCTAGCCTGTCCAACGCGTTAAGAATTTTGTAAGTTTCTATAAGATCCCCCCTCAATCTTCTAAATTCTAGCGAGTATAAAGCCGAGTCTATCCAGTCTTTCATCCCAGGAATCAGTCTGGTGAACCTTCTCTGTACTCCCTCTATGGCAAGAATGTCTTTCCTCAGATTAGGAGACCAAAACTGTACGCAATACTCCAGGTGTGGTCTCACCAAGACCCTGTACAACTGCTATTGAATGAATTGAATGTGAATACAATAGACAGCTCATTTTCACTGTGTGAACTGACCTCACTCCAATATAAGGACACCTTCCAGTAAGCCTTTTGGTTGCGTGTAGGAAAGAACTGCAGATGCTGGTTTAAACCGAAGATCGACATAAAAAGCTGGAGTAACTCAGCAGGACAGGCAGCATCTTTGGAGGGAAGGAATGGGCGACGTTTTAGGTCAGACTGTCTCGAAGAAGGGTCAAGACCCAAAGTGTCACCCGTTCCTTCTCTCCAGAGATGCTGCCTGTCCTGCTGAGTTACTCCAGCTTTTTGTGTCTTATCCTCGGGGATATGTGAAAGGTGTGTTTCAGTATCTGCTGACTTTAGTCAGTGACGCACCGTGGCTCTGTACATGGTATCGCTGCCTCGCAAGTCCACTGCCCTGTTTTATCTTGACCGCCAGTGCCCTCTGCAGTAGAGCTTGCACGTTTCTCCCTCTGACTACGTTTCCCAGGGTGCTCTGGCTTCCTCCCACATGCCATAGACGTGTAGTTCGGTAGATTAATCAACAACGTTAAGTTGCCATGATTCAGATTCAGATTCAATCAGATTCAGATGAATGTAGGCAGGTGAGAGGTTGGAGTGACACGGTGGCGCAGCGGTAGAGTTGCTGCCTTACAGCGTCCGAGACCCGGGTTCGATCCTGACCTTGGGTGCTGTCTGCACGGAGTTTGTACGTTCTCCCCGTGACCGCATGGTTATCCCTGGGATCTCTGGTTTCTCCCCACACTCCAAAGTCATATACGTTTGTTGGTTAATTGACTTGGTATAATTGTAAATTGTCCCTAGTGTGTGTAGGACAGTGTTAGTGCGCGGGCATCGCTGGTCGGCGCTGGGCCGAAGGGCCTGTTTCCGCGCTGTATCTTTAAACTAAACTAAAGAGAACATAGAACTGTACTGCGCAGGAACAGGCCCTTTGTTAATATTACACCAATGCCTGTATCTGCCCGCACATAATCCATATCAGTCCAATCCCTGCATATCGAGTGCTTATCCAAATGTCTCTAAATATCGCTATCGTATCTGCCTCCATATTCACTCCTGGCACTGAGTTCCAGGCACTCACCAGCCGTTATGTAAAAAAAAATTGCCCTGCTCATCTCTTTTAAGCTTTGCCCCTCACACCTTAATTCACACAGAGAGTTGTGAGTCTGTGGAATTCTCTGCCTCAGAGGGTGGTGGAGGCCGGTTCTCTGGATACGTCCAAGAGAGAGCTAGATAGGGCTCTTAAAAATAGCGGAGTCAGGGGGTATGGGGAGAAGGGCTGAATGGCCTACTGATACGGGGTACTGATTGGGGTTGATCAGCCATTATCACATTGAATGGCGGTGCTGGCTCGAAGGGCTGAATGACCTACTCCTGCACCTATTGTCTATTGTCTATAATGCTATGCCCACTAGTATTTGATATTTCCATCCTGGGAAAAGGATCTGACTGTCCACCTTATTTTATAAACTTCTACCAGGTGTCCCCACAGCCTCTGACTCTCCAGTTTCCGTGCTGCAGTGTGACTCCCCTCTGCCTTCCATGACTGGGAAAAACATCTGCCAACAAACCCGAAACTTCTGCTTTCCTACTAGCGTGCCAAAATTCCAAAGTTGCTGGCAATTCCACGGAGAAATGCACGATGCAGCTGGTATTTGCCTGCAAAATGTGGCCCGTTGTACCTTTGAAAGGGCGGCTAAGATCCAATGTGTCCCTTTTTAGAAACATAGAAACATAGAAATTAGGTGCAGGAGTAGGCCATTCGGCCCTTCGAGCCTGCACCGCCATTCAATATGATCATGGCTGATCATCCAACTCAGATCCCGTACCTGCCCTTCCATACCCCCTGATCCCCTTAGCCACAAGGGCCAATCTAACTCCCTCTTAAATATAGCCAATACTGGCTACCTCTGTGCAGAGAGAGTTCAGAGATTCACCACTCTCTGTGTGAAAAAAGTTCTTCTCATCTCGGTTTAAAGGATTTCCCCCTTATCCTTAAGCTGTGACCCCTTGTCCTGGACTTCCCCAACATCGGGAACAATCTTCCTGCATCTAGCCTGTCCAACCCCCTTACCCCATTTAAGAGGAGACGGACATAAACAGCCTTCCTCAAACTGAGCAATGTAGGAAGCAACTGCAGGTGCTGGCTTAAACCGAAGATAGACACAAAAAGCTGGAGTAACTCAGCGGGACAGGCAGCATGTCTGGAGAGAGTGACCTTTCAGGTGTAGACCCTTCTTATTCAGATTGACGGGTGTAGGTTTATTATTGTCACCTGTCATGGTACAGTGAAAAACTTTGTTTTGGAAGTTATGCAAACAGCTTAGATATACCATATATGGATATGTTTAAAAAAAGAACTGCAGATGCTGGAAAAATCGAAGATAGACAAAATTGCTGGAGAAACTCAGCTGGTGAAGCAGCATCTCTGTCTGAAGAAGGGTCTCGGCCCGAAACGTCACCTATTCCTTCGCTTCCTCACCCGCTGGGTTTCTCCGGTAATTTTGTCTACCATACATGGATACAGTATAGCAAAGGGCAAGATATAGAGTGCAGAATATAGTTCTCAGCACCAGTTGCACAGACAATGTCCACAATGGGGTGGAGGTGAATCGGCACAGTACCCTAGCTTATGGAAGGCCCGTTCAGAAGCCTGATAACGGAGGGGAAGAAGCTGTTCCTGCGTCTGATGGTGCGCACTTTCAAGCTTCTGTACCTTTTGCCGAAAAGGAGAAGACGGAATGACTGGGGTAGGAGTCACAGTCATGCCCAACCCATCCATGCCGACCCACATGCCACATCTCAGCTAGTCCCATTTGGCCCATACCCCTCTAAACATTTTCTGATTGTAAAACTTGTCCCTCGGGTTCCTAACTTGCCCTTCTCACCTTAAAAGGGTTTTGATTCCCCTACCCTAGATACGAGATTATCTAGAACCGTAGAAACATAGAAAATATGTACAGGAGTAGGCCATTCGGCCCTTCAAGCCAGCACCGCCATTCAATATGATCATGGCTGATCATCCAAAATCAGTACCCCATTCCTGCTTTTTCCCCATATCCCTTGATTCCGTTAGCCTTAAAAGCTCTATATAACTGTCTCTTGAAAAAATCCAGTGAATTGGCCTCCACTGCCTTCCGTAGCAGAGAATTCCACACATTCCCAACTCTCTGGGTGAAAATGTTTTTCCTCATCTCAGTCTTAAATGGCCTACCCTTTATTCTGAAACGGTGACCCCAGTTCCCCCAACATAGGGAACGTTTTTCCTGCATCTAGCCTGTCCAATCCCTTAAGTATTGTATATGTTTATGAAATCTAAGCCCCTCGTGATTTACAGCTATGTAAGATCACACCTTATACTCCTGCGCTACAAGGAATCGAGTCCAAGCCTGCTCAACCTCTCCCTGTAGTTCAGGCCCTTTTATTCCTGGAAACATCCTCATAAATCTTCTCTGCACTCTTTCTAGCTTAATGACATCCAACCTATAGCACGGTGACAAAACTGAATACAGTCGTCAGAATGTGGCCATAGCAACATCTTGTACAATACTAACATAACGTCCCAAGTTCCATTCTCAATGGAATAAAGTTGTTTATTTTGCTCTGGCTTCAATGGCTCCAGTAGTTAGAATTTTAACATTCAATCAGCGACCAAACTTTGCGAACTGTTGATTAGTCCTGACAGTATTCCATGGTTTGTGTGTGTGTGTGTAGTTTGTGTGTGTGTGTGTGTGTGTGTAGTTTGTGTGTGTGTGTAGTTTGTGTGTGTGTGTGTGTGTGTGTGTGTGTGTGTGTGTGTGTGTGTGTGTGTAGTTTGTGCACAACTCGACCATTCCCATCTTCTGCACTGCCTGGTTTGTGGAGGAAGTCCAGGATTTTTACATTTTGAGGATCTCCCCTTCAACAGTCCCGTGAAGTCATGAGGTTTACTCATGAGGGCGGCACAGTGGCACTGCGGTAGAGTTGCTGCCTTACAGCACTAGAAACCCGGGTTCCATCCTGACCATGGGTGCTTATCTGTACAATTTGTACATTCCCCCACCCCGTGGCCTGCGTGAGAAAGGGATCTTAACGAAACATATAAGATTATTACGGGTTTGGACAAGCTAGAGGCAGGAAACATGTTCCCGATGTTGGGGGAGTCCAGAACCAGGGGCCACAGTTTATGAATAAGGGGTAAGCCAGTTAGAGCAGAGATGAGGAAACACTTTTTCTCACGGAGAATTGTGAGTCTGTGGAATTCTCTGCCTCAGAGGGCGGTGGAGGCTGGTTATCGGGATGCTTTCAAGAGAGAGCAAGACAGAGCTCTTAAAGATAGCGGAGTCAAGGGATATGGGGAGAAGGCAGGAACGGGGTACTGATTGTAGATGATCAGCCATGATCACATTGAATGACGGTGCTGGCTTGAACGACCTACTCCTGCGTCTATTGTCTATTGTCTATTGTTAATTTCCTCCGGGAGCTCCGGTTTCCTCTCACACTCCAAAGACGCACAGGTTTGGTGGCTAATTGGCCTGGTATAATTGTAAATTGTTCCCAGTGTGTAGGATGGTGTTTGTGTGCGAGGATCGCGGGCCCGGTGGATCGAGGGGCCTGTTTCCACGCTGTATCTCAAAACAAAACGAATCTGAATTAAATCTGTTTTCCATTCATGTTCCTTGTGTAGCCCAATGAACAAGTCATGAACTCCAATTTCAGCGTAACAGAAATAGAGCACTTGATCTTGTGATTAGCAACCTGGCACTAGATAATTGGAGCACATTTTCTGAACCCATCTGCCCCGCTAATGACCTCTGGGAAAGAAATGAAGCCAGTCTAATCTGGTGGTCTGTAATTATCAACCTTACAATCAGAGTTTTTGTTTGATCGATTGAAAAAATGCAGCATGGAAACGCACCCTTCGGCCCATCAGTTCCCTGCTCGCCATCCATCACCTTGTCGCACTATACCAATGTTATCCCACTGCGTACACACCAGGGGCAATGTACTGAGGGGTCAATTGAGCTGCAAACCCGCACGTCTTTGAAATGTGGGAGGAAACTGGAGCACCCAGAGAAAACCCACGTGGTCACAGGGAGAACGTGCAAACTATCTGTGGAATAATTTGCCACAGACGGCTGTGGAGGCCAAGTCAGTGGATATTTTTAAGGCAGAGATGGACAGGTTGTTGATTAGTACGGGTGTCGGGTTATGGGGAGAAGGCAGGAGAATGGGGTTAGGAGCGAGAGATAGATCAGCCATGATTGAGTGGCAGAGTAGACTTGATGGGCCGAATGGCCTTATTCTACTCCTATTCCTTATGACCTGGTGTTTGGCGCTGTGAGACAGCAGCAGTGCCACTGTGCCACCCATTAAAATAGTGTCCGCTCTACACATGTACCAAAGACAAAGTCGTGATCTCTGCTTGGTCACATGCTGTATTAATCTTTATACAAATTAATTAATCTCTTGTTATAAATTGCAGCTGCTGGAAATGAAAATAAAAATTGCAAACACTGAAAATACTTGTCAGCTCTGGGAAGACAGAAAGTGCATTTTAAGTGATCTTTCGGGACTGTTTTAGCCAGTGGTTTGATGATTAACTTTGTTTTTCTGGGACCTGCTGGTGTTTCCAGCAACCAGTTTTTATTTATCATTTGAAGCCAGGGTGGTTTGAAACAAGCATTAACTTTGTTTCGGCCCTTTGATCCTGCCCAGGTGCCATGCCCCCCCATTCTGGATCATGGCTGATCATCCAACCAGTATCCCCGTACCTGCCTTCTTCCAGCACCCCCTGTTTAGCCACAAGGGCCACATTAATCCCTCTTAAATAAAGCCATGAACTGGCTTCAACTACCCTCTGTGGCAGAGAGTTCCAGAGATTCACCACTCTCTGTGTGAAAAAAGTTCTTCTCATCTCGGTTTTAAAGGATTTCCCCCTTATCCTTAAGACGTTTGACGTTAACGTTTGCCCCATGTTCTTGCAGGTCACCGATTTTGGTTTTGCAAAAAGGGTAAAGGGCAGAACTTGGACACTTTGCGGAACTCCAGAATACTTGGCACCAGAGATTATTCTCAGCAAGGTAAGCTTGCGATAGGATTGTACCTCTCGGGGCGCAGGTTTAGTTCAGTTGTCGGGGAGGTTCGGATGTCTCGTGAAAGAAGAATTGGGGAGTTGTTGCAAAGGGGATTGAATGTTTACAGTGAAAGATGAACTAGCAGCCACTTCTCAGCAGCCACAAGTATAAAAGTCATGCAGAAACAGGCATGCGACAGATTTAACAGGGCACATGATAAATCCAAGTTTGAAGACGGACACGAAGTGCTGGGGTAACTCAGCGGGTCAGGCTGCACTTCTGGAGAGAAGGAATGGGTGACGTTTCAGATCAGGACCCTTCTTCAGACTGTTTAAGAAGGAACTGCAGATGCTGGAGAATCGAAGGTACACAAAAAAGCTGGAGAAACTCAGCGGGTGCAGCAGCATCTATGGAGCGAAGGAAATAGGCAACGTTTCGGGGCAATAGGCAAACGCCTGAAGAAGGGTTTCGGCCCGAAACGTTGCCTATTTCCTTCGCTCCATAGATGCTGCTGCACCCTTCTTCAGACTGTGATTGTCCTGTATAAACCTGTATTCAGTGCACTTTGCGGCTCAGTACTGAACCATTCTTTAAACGTTGCCGCTGTATGATCTGTGTACCTTCAAAGACGGCTTCTCATAGGATCATTTTCACTTTGCTCCATCTTTTTCAGAAAATGTAATTGACGGTGTGACCTTTGCTCTTACTCTTAGCGGTAGAGTTGCTGTCTTAGAGCATCTCAACATTGTGTGTGTGTGTGTGTGCATTTTGCAGGGCTATAACAAAGCGGTGGACTGGTGGGCATTGGGCGTTCTAATCTATGAAATGGCGGCTGGCTACCCTCCATTCTTCGCAGACCAGCCGATACAGATCTACGAAAAGATCGTCTCTGGAAAGGTAAGACTTGATCATAGTAACCTGGTTCAAGGCACTTCCCTTTGCCTTCCCAGTTGACTTATTGAAACATATAAGATTGTTGAGGGTTTGGACACACTAGAGGCATGAATCATGTTCCCGACGTTGGGGGGAGTCCAGAACCAGGGGCCACAGTTTAAGGATAAGGAGTAATGCCCCTGTCCCACTTAGGAAACCTGAACGGAAACCTCTGGTGACCTGTAAGTAAATAGCAACCCCACTCCACTGGCTTCGACCAAACAGCAACCTATTTTTAGTCGAGGCCGGTTTTAGTTTTTTTGAAATAATCGCAGGAACATAGAAGAAGCCACGACTATGCGGAAACCACTTTCCACCATTAGGGAGAGTGACCAAAACCTCCGGGAACCTCACAGAAACCTTGGGTGGGGCGCAAGGTCTCCAGGGGTTTCCGTTCTGGTTTCCTAAGTGGGACAGGGGCTCAAGCCATTTAGAATGGAGACGAGGAAACACTTTTTCTCACAGAGAGTTGTGAGTCTGTGGAATTCTCTGCCTCAGAGGGCGGTGGAGGCCGGTTCTCTGGATACTTTCCAGAGAGAGCTAGATAGGGCTCTTAAAGATAGCGGAGTCAGGGGATATTGGGAGAAGGCAGGAGAGGGGTACTGATTGGGGATGATCACATTGAATGGCGGTGCTGGCTCGAAGGGCCGAATTGCCTACTCCTGCACCTATTATCTACTGTCTATTGACTGCCCGAATAGTGAAAGGCCTGAATAGAGTGGATGTGGAGAGGGTGTTTCCACACTTGGAAAGTGTGCCCTCCTTAAAATAGCGGTTACATGGCGATCTTATAGGATTTTAAAAATCTGAAGAGATGTAGATGGAGATGAGCGTTCATTTGCGGATTAATCAAAAGTCAGAGGACATGGAATGAAATTTCATCTTGATAAAGAGTTTTTTATTGTCATATGTCCCAGTCAGAACAATGCAATTCTTACGCAACAGAACAATAGAATATGTAAAGGATAGTCTGAAAACAATGTAATAAATGGGGAGAAAACAGTTATCTGTGTGTGTATATGTGTGTGTACACCATATAACAATTACAGCACGGAAACAGGCCATCTCGACCCTTCTAGTCCGTGCCGAACACCTATTCTTCCCTAGTCCCATCTACCTGCGCTCAGACCATAACCCTCCATTCCTTTCCCGTCCATATAACTAACCAATTTATTTTTAAATGATAAAAACAAACCTGCCTCCACCACCTTCACTGGAAGCTCATTCCACACAGCCACCACTCTCCGAGTAAAGAAGTTCCCCCTCATGTTACCCCTAAACTTCTGTCCCTTAATTCTCGTCATGTCCCCTTGTTTGAATCTTCCCTACTCTCAGTGGGAAAAGCTTATCCACATCAACTCTGTCTATCCCTCGCATCATTTTAAAGACCTCTATCAAGTCCCCCCTTAACGCTCCAAAGAATAAAGCCCTAACTTGTTCAACCTTTCTCTGTAACTCACGTGCATATATGAATTTATTTATTATATATACGCGTTTATTTATTATATACGTACACATAAATACAAACAAACAATAATAGTGCAAAATGACAAAACCAATGCCCACAAGTCTATGTAGTTCAGAACCCCTCGTGGAGGTTGTCGTATTCGATAGCCTGATGACTGTAGGGAAGAAGCTGCTCCTGAACCTGGACCTTACAGTTTTCAGGCTCCTATATCATCTTCCCAATGGTCGGAGTGAGATGAGAGTGTGGCAAGGGTGTTGTGGGTCTCTGACGATGCTGGCTGCCTTTTTGAGGCAAAGACCCCAGTCGATGGTCGGTGGGCCCAAGGGCCTGATTCCACACAGTGTCACTGAACTTAAATTCTGTCCACCTTATCTATGCCTATCATAACTTTATATACTTCTCTCAAGTCTCTCTGGGATCCCGGGTGTAATTGGTGATGTGTATTACAGAGGTGCGCCTGAGCTCCATGTTGTAAACCTGGAGAGGTTGCTGTCATCAGGACTGACGCGCTGCGCTGCCTTGTTTTCAGGTACGGTTCCCTTCTCACTTCAGTTCAGACCTGAAAGACCTGCTGCGGAACTTGCTGCAGGTGGATCTGACCAAACGATATGGGAATCTCAAAAAATGGTGTGAACGACATCAAGAACCACAAATGGTTTGCCACCACGGACTGGATTGCCATTTACCAGAGGAAGGTATGTACTTGGATCCAACCTCCTCAAGGAGCTGGGGTGGGAAATATGACGTTCGGCTGCCTTCCAGAACCGTGTACAATCATTCCTCCCACAACTGCTGGGAATGATCAGCCATGATCACATTGAATGGCGGAGCTGGCTCGAAGGGCCGAATGGCCTACTCCTGCACCTATTGTCTATAACTGCTCCTCCTGCGCTTCATTAATGCGTTTATTGTCACATCTGCAAAGTGCTAACACACAGTACAATTCTTTCTCTTACAAACAGTCCAGTAGAATATTGCCATGCCTCCTATCCCTGATTAGCAAACTGTACAGAAATAGTCTACTGTGTCAGCATGCGAGAGACACCATGATTTGGCA
Organism: Leucoraja erinaceus; assembly: GCF_028641065.1. NCBI lineage: Eukaryota > Metazoa > Chordata > Chondrichthyes > Rajiformes > Rajidae > Leucoraja > Leucoraja erinaceus. The sequence goes on along the minus strand of NC_073386.1, from coordinate 1,272,378 downwards.
CCATTTTCTCACCATACTCAAGTCCTAGACTGTTGTGAGGCCTCCAGCCATCTCCACGTCCCTCTTTGTCCTTGGTAGGGGGGGGGTGGGTGCGGCAGGCCAAACCCGGTTACCTCCTCTCCTCTCCACTCCTACCAACCTCGCTCCTCTCTCTCCTCCCGGCCGGTCTCTGGTCTTTGGGGGACGAGCAGGGGCCGGCTCGGGGGGGCTCCCCCTTCCAGTCCGTCGGACCCAGCGCGCACAACGACTGCCTCCTGCAGGCAGGTGGACACAAAAATGCCGGAGTAACTCAGCGGGACAGGCAGCATCTCTGGACAGAAGGAATGGGTGACGTTTCGGGTCGAGACCCTTCCTCAGTCTGACAGTCAGGGGAGAGGGAAAGGAGTGACATGGAAGGGTCAGGTGTGAAAACGAGACATCAAAGGGGACAGAGGTCAAGGATCCCTTGTGACTAAAGGGATCAGGTAGTATGGAGAGAAGGCACGGATGGGATACTGAGTTGGATGATCAGCCATGATCATATTGAATGGCGGTGCAGGCTCGAAGGGCCGAATGGCCTACTCCTGCACCTATTTTCTATGTTTCAAAATGTAGAATAGGTCATTGTTAGCTACGAGAAGGTGACAACGAGGCGTGCAAACTATCCACGATCCACCGGGTCTACCATTCAGCCGCGGGCAACCGCTTGGCGGGCTCCCTCTGATCCACCAGGTCTACTATTCGCCCGAGCAGTGACCAAGTTGCCCATGTAGAGCCTGATATCTTTGGCTTCTTTCCAATGGGTGTTTGCAACACTTGAGTGAACCGTTGGTAGCCCTACCTGCTCCCCCATCCCCCACTCCACCACCAACCAAAGATCCTATAGCGGAGCAAGATAGACCACTCCTTCTAAATGCAATGGGCTGACGTGTAGTACGCAACGAAGCAGAACGTGGGCCTTTTTTTCATCCATTTCAGTAACCCGACTCGCAGTGTAATCAACGTTGCGGGGGAACAGTTTGTGTTAATAAATTAAAGTTCTGAAAATGAGAAGATTTTTCCCAAATAACTTTTATTTTTACGAGGATGTTTCCGTAACCGGCTTCCGTCTCCGCACTAGTATCCTACGGGATCTTTGGTGCGGAGACGGAAGCCGGTTACGGAAATGGGGCCGAAAATGACCCATGAATCTGCCCATGACCGTACTACGTATTTTCGTTGAGTGGACCATCTTGCTCTGCTATAGGATCTTTGCCACCAACTTGGCCAACTCTAATTCAACAAGGAACTCAATTACCCTAAATTCAAGTTGGACCATTTTATTTTTTCGTTTTAGAGACAGCACGGACACTGGCCCTTCGGCCCACTGCCCGTACTGACCATCCAAGATACAAGATACAAGATACATTTAATTGTCATTTGGACCCCTTGAGGTCCAAACGAAATGCCGTTTCTGCAGCCATACATTACAAACACATAGACCCAAGACACAACATAATTTGCATAAACATCCATCACATCGCTGTGATGGAAGGCCAAATACACTTATCTCTCCACCCCCACCCCCCCCCCCCCCCCAACCCACCCCCTCTCACCCCCCCCCCAAACCCCCCCCAGACCCCCCCCCCATGTCAGAGTCAAAGTCAAAGCCCCAGGTGGCGATGGCGAAGCTCGCGGCCATTAAAGCCACGCCGGGTGTTAGAGCCCCCGGCGTGCGCTCGCAGAGTCCCGCGGCCATTCCAAGCCGCGCGGGGCAGTGATGTAGGCCCCGCTCCAGGAGCTCTTCAACCCCGCAACTCGGGCGGGGGAAGTCGCCGTTGCGAGAGCCCTGGAAAGCGGTCTCCCTCCAGGGACCCGCGGGCTCCTGGTGCCGCCGTCCACAGACCTGCCGTTGAAGCCTCCGACTCGCCGGTCGGGCCGCAGCAGCAGCAGCAGCAGTGCTCCTCCAACGCTCCACCCGCTCCGGACTCGGCCAGCCCCGCGACGATGATGGTGAGTCGTAGCACCAGAGTCCCCGGTCTCTTCCTGTTGGAGGCCGCTCCTCGTTGCGGCCCCAACGACAACGGAAACCCGACGAGAAAAGGTCGGGTCTCCCGTGCAGGGAGAGATTTAAAAAGTTTCCTCCCCCTCCCAGGACATGACCCCCCACACACACAAGGGACAAAAAATAACAAAAACTACATAAAAACACAGACAGAAAATAATAAAACGCGGACAGACTGCAGAGGCCGCTGCTGACCAGAGTCGCGCCGCCCACCGGAAAAACCATTGCCCCTTTAGGCTAGTTCTATGTCATCCCATCCACTCCCTACACGTGGGGCCAATTTACAGAGGCCAATCACCCCGCACGACTTTGTGATGCGGGAGGAAACCGGAGATCCCGGAGAAAACCCACGCAGGTCACGGGGAGAACGTGCAAACTCCGTGCAGACAGCGCCCGTAGTCAGGATCGGACCCGGGTCTCTGGCGCCGTGAGGCAGCAACTCTACCAGTTCTGTTATCCCACTTTCACATTTGTACGTTTCACTGACTGGTCAGCATGCAAAAGAAAAGTTTTTCACTGACATCGATACATGTGACAATAATAAATTAATCGAAAGGGCCTGTCCCGCTTACGCGACTCTTTCGGCAACTGCCGGTACCCGTCACAGGTCGTTAAGGGTCGCCGAACATTATCATCATGTTGAAAATCCAGCGGTGACCAGAAAGATGCTATGACTCTTTGGGCGACTACTCACGACCATACAGGCTGCACCCCCGCGACTTTTTTTTTTTTTTCTTTTTTTAATTTTTTTTTTTTTATGATACTGCCTGTAAGGGAAATTCATTTTGTTGTCTCAAATTGAGACAATGACAATAAATTTGAATACAATACAATACAATACAAAATGGTCGTGTGTAGTCACCTAGTTACCCAATGAGTCGTCGTGTCTTTCTGATCGCCGCTGAATTTTCAACATGTTGAAAATATTCGGCGACCTATGATGGGTGCCGACAGTCACCGAAAAAGTCACGTCATTGGGACAGGGTCATGAAGATCCTTTCAGAAGGGTACGCAAAGAGCCGCCGTGCTCCAGCACCTTCTTACAGGTTTAGAATAGAGGGGGTAGCTTTAAGGTGAGAGGGGAATTACTTAGACAAGATGTGAGGGGCAAATCTGAGAAGGGGTGAGAAGATGGAACGAGCAACGAGGAGTGGTGGAGTCAGGGAGGGAATAAAAACATGGAAAGCAAACATTGTACTTGGCGATTTTATTAGCACACTTTTATTCATTCAGTTAATTTTTTGTGGGCGTCAAACACAGCAAAGTGGCGCAGCTGTTACAGCCGCTGCCTCACAGCACCAGAGTCAGCACCAGAGTCAGAACCTGACCTCGGGTACTGTCTGTGCGGAGTTTGCACGTTCTCCCCTGTGGTTTCCACCGGGTGCACTGGTTTCCTCCCACAAAGACGTGCTGGTTGTAGATTCAATTGACTTCTGTAAATTGCCCCAAGTGTTTAGGGAATGGGATAACACGGAAATACTGTGATCGATGGTCAGCATAAGACCCGGTGAACCAAAACGCCACTTTCCAAGCTGCATCTTGAAACTAAATGAAAATTGTCCACCATTAAAATTAAAGGCAGTGTTTACAGCTGGCAGTGTCCACCCTCCCCCTAATTCTCATACGGTCATAAGTGATAGAAGTGGAATTAGGCCATTCGGCCCATCAAGTCTACTCCGCCATATATGACTGTCATATGCTGAGAGAATGGAGCAGCTGGGCTTGTACACTCTGGAGTTTAGAAGGATGAGAGGGCATCTCATTGAAACATATAAGATTATTATGGGCTTGGACACGCTAGAGGCAGGAAACATGTTCCCGATGTTGGGGGAGTCCAGAATCAGGGGCCTCAGAGGGCGGTGGAGGCAGGTTCTCTGGATGCTTCAAGAGAGAGCTAGATAGGGCTTAAAAATAGCGGAGTCAGGGGATATGGGAAGAAGGCAGGAACGGGGTACTGATTGGGGATGATCAGCCATGATGGGGATGATCAGCCCAGGGCAGCTGTGGCTACAGAAGTAGCTCACCACCACTGAGTGTGACTCAGGAGTGAATGAATAATGCGATGCAAAGCGCCTTGAGTTTCTAGAAAGGCGCTGTATAAATCCCATCCATTATTATTATTATTATTATTATTATTATTATTATGATCACATTGAATGGTGGTGCTGGCTCGAAGGGCCGAATGGCCTACTCCTGCACCTATTGTCTATTGTCTATCATGGCTGATCTATCTCTCCCTCCTAACCCCATTCTCCTGCCTTCTCCCCATAACCCCTGACACCCGTACTAATCAAGAACCTGTCTATCTCCGCATTCAAATATATCCACTGACTTGGCCTCCACAGCCCTCTGCGGCAAATAATTCCACAGATTCGCCGTCGCAGATTTTGACCCGTTAGCATCCCATCGGAAGCCCCACCGCCAATCCGGGGCGTATGCCCGGGGATTGATTCCCGTGTGGAGCAAGGTGGGAACGTTCCCGTGGGCGGGTGGATCGCAGCTGCCCCTGCTTTGTGAGGGTTTGGGTAATTGGAGTCAGCCCCAAGTACAGGAAATGAAAATGTTGCGCGATGCAAATGAACAGCACAGATGTGGAGGCCTGTTTGTCGGGTTGAAAGAGCTGGTGCACTATTGCAACCTGTGAGAATTGGAGGCATTTTAAGATGGAAAAAAATGCCCCCAGTATTCTAGGTATTGCATTAATAAATATTGTTGGGTTTTTTTGCTAGCGTGTGATTTTAATGTGGTCTGCAGTTAAACCGTTGTTTGACGAAAGTGTGCTTGATTGCTGAGAGTTCTCTGCTCTACAATTATGGTCACAAGGCAGCCATGTTCAGTCACCTTGTCCTCTTCCCCCCTCACTCGTAATTGAAAGGTCTGGATAGAGTGGATGTGGAGAGGATGATTCCACTGGTGGGAGAGTCTAGGACCAGAGGGCACAGCCTCAGAATCAAAGGACGTTCCTTTAGGAAGGAGATGAGGAGGAATTTCCTTAGCCATAGGGTGGTGAATCTGTGGAATTCATTGCCTCCAAATGACTGTGGAGGCCAAGTCAGTGGATATTTTAACGGCAGAAACAGATAGATTCTTGATTAGTTTGGCTGTCGGGTTATGGGGAGAAGGCAGGAGAATAGGGTTGAGAGGGAACGATACATCAGTCATGGTTAAATGGTTCAGTAGATTTGATGGGCCCAATGGCCTAATTCTGTTCCTTGAACATGAGTTGGGCCGAAGGGCCTGTATCCGTGCTGTACGACTCGGTCATTTCCGCAGAAGAACAGGCAACAGAAACGTGTAACCAGCACCTGATTAATTTTGTTAGAATTTGATGGGCCGAATGGCCTAATTCTGCTGCCAGAACTGACGGGCTTGTGTGTTGTTTCCAGGTGGAAGCTCCGTTCATCCCCAAGTGTCGGGGCCCGGGCGACACCAGCAACTTCGACGACTACGAAGAGGAGGACATCCGTGTGTCTTTAACCGAGAAATGCGCAAAAGAATTTGCTGATTTTTAGAGAGAAAAAGAGAACGAGACCATCAGGGCTATTGGGATCTCCGTACTGTGCTAACAGATGGGGTGGAGCTGACACCATCTTACTCATCGAAACAATTACCCAGTTTCTTCATTCCACAAGCCTGAGATCCCCACTTGCCATATAGTTCATGTGCACAGTTGCACAGCCCACTTACTCACACGCGCACACACACACTCACTCACACACACGCTCACACACGCTCGAACACACACACTGACATGCGCGCACACACACAAACGCGCACACACGCTCGCACACACACATGCTCACACACACATGCGCGCACTCACACACTCACTCACACACACGCTCACACACGCTCGAACACACACACTGACATGCGCGCACACACACAAACGCGCACACACACTCGCACATACATACTCACACACACATGCGCGCACTCACACACACACACACACGCTCACACACACACATGCTCGAACACACACACTGACATGCGCGCACACACAAACGCGCACACACACACACACACACACACAAACGCGCACACACACACACACACACACACACAAACGCGCACACACACACACAAACGCGCACACACACACGCGCACACACACACGCACACACACACACTCACGCGCGCACACACACGCACACACACACGCGCGCACACACTCACGCACACACTCACGCACGCACGCACACACACACACCACTACCAGTGCTTCAACACAAAACGAAACTTAGACCACTTTCTTATTGTTTCCTTCCTCTTTGTTCCACAGCCGTTGCCTTTTATGTCCTAGTTAGTTTCACCCCCACCCCCAGCCCCCCTTCAAACCCACTCGCCCGCCCCTTCCCCTTCCCCTTCCAGCGCACCCACCCCTCTTTTTAAAACAAAAAAAAAAGGCAATTTGCAGAGAGTGAAACATTTGTAACATAATGTAAAGATAGAGCAAGTGTTTCAGGATTTTTTTTTTTTTTTTTTTTTTTTTTTTTTTGCACTTGGTGTGAGTTAGCCCAAAGTGAAAGCTGAACATTGCTTCTCGTGCTTGCCAGCTACAAATCCCATCTGTGTGTCTGAGGTGTCGCCGTTGTAGAGCACCTTACCTTGTAGAGATTGAGAATCAGACTCCCGGAACCTAGACAGCATCTTTGGCATTTTTCCTTCTTTTTATTTTGGAAGTAGAGTACTTGTTCTGTGTATTTATATATAGACTGAACAAAAAAAGCAATTCTCCTGGACAGGACCAAAATGAAGCAGAATCAATTTGGATGGTTGGAGCAGGGGTGCGCAAAGCCTGTGGCTTGACTACCCCCTGTACTGTCAAATTCAGCCACAGTTCACTATTTTGTTTTTGTACACATCTGGGCAGGATCCAGTCTAACGTTGCCAGATGCTGCATCCCATGGAACATCACCCCAATCAAGAGCTGCCAGTAGGCTTTCTTCAGGCTAGCTTCCGCCACCCATCCCTGAGCTGTGTCAAAGCCGGCATGTCCGACCATTAGTCTGTGCATTTGTCCGTTTGCCCCCCACACCTCCCACCCACCCCCCCCCAATTCAGTTTGAGTCGTGTCGTGTTCATTAGCTGATGGTAGCGGACGAGGGGGAGGGGGGGGGGAGTGGGATCGGGAGGGGGTTTAGGGGGGTGGCGGGTTGGGGGAGGGGAGGAAGCGGGGTGTGAAAAGGCAGGGCTCCTGTTACAAGCAGCATCCTTCAAACTGAAGGGATATCGTGGCCGTGTCAGATACCAATGGCGATGGGGGCCGCGATGATTGGAAGATGGAGGATGCTGGAAAACCGCATGGGACGAGTGCCGCTGCGAATGGATTCTCCCTTCCCTTCCCCCCCCCCTCCCCCCTCTCCCCACCACAGTGAGCCCATGCACTGTCTGTCTCTCCGCCGGCCCTCTAGCGTGTTGAAGATGCTGCAAAAAATAACGATGCTCACTGCCAGCGTTGTGTTTGATTCCCAGGCACGACACCGTGATGCTGAAATGATGTTTGGGTAAATATTAAAAAATGTAATCACTGGCTTCACAGAAATAAAAATCATTGAACGCTTCGATTCATGCTTAGCGAACACCGTTAACAACTGCCATGTTTCCACAATCTTACCATTTATATATATATATATATATCTATATATAGGTATATATGAATGTTTGTGTCTGGGAACAGAGCATTGACTTTGCAAGCATTAGGTTCAGCTATTGAGTAGGTGCATTGTCATATGATGACATAATGTGTTCCTGCAGTTACGACTAGCCTTCATGAGTTAGTTTTCGCAATTCCCCTCCAGTTTCAATGTTGCTAAGTCATCGATTATGGATTCAGCAAATTTACAGGCTGACACTTTTAACCAATTCATTTTAATCAAATGAGTTTTATTTGTACATTTGCGGAACACCAGATTTGACCTTTCGCATGCATATATATGTTTATATGTATGTATGTATGGATGTGAAACAAATCTCAAAACAGTTTAAATTGAAATGGTTTCTTATGTACAGAAGTAGGCTGGATTCAGCGAAGATAGACACAAAATGCTGGAGTAACAACAGTGGGTCAGCCCGCTTCCTTGGAGAGAAGGAATGCCTGAGGAAGGGATCGACCTAAAACCATTGTACAATTCCTTGAACATTATCCCATTTGATCTTTGTCTTCACACCTTACCCATCCGTATCTCCATGTCTCTGACTCTCGGTCTGAAGAAGGGTCTCGACCCGAAAAGTCACCCACTCCATCCCTCCGGAGATGCTGCCTGTACCACCGAGTTACTCCAGCACTTTGCCTCTATCCTCGGTGTAAGCCAGCGTCTGCAGTTCCTTCCTGCACGTTTGGTAGGCTGGGTTCAGATTGCTTCCCACGTCTACGGGCGAGAGAAGCGATGGGTTTCAAACAGACCATCTCAATTTGGCATCGAACCCCGTGTGCTTGCTTGTGTTAGCACCAAAGGAAAGCAGTGGCACAGTTTCCTCTTTAACGTGAAGGGCACTCGTGGAGTCAGGCCTCTGTAGTCATTTACATTACCAGTATGAGCTGTAATATCAAACATTCTGTTTGTTGTCTTGGCTGTCAAACATTTGCACAACGATGTCCCTTAAAAGGCTGGCACCAGCAGCAGTTTTTTCATCCACCCATATTAACCTGTATGTGCAAGGCAAGTATACGATACTTTGCCGTCACAGATTTTATGTAACTAAAGAAATGTAAGGTCACATTAATAAATTTAAAAGTTCCTTTGTATGAAAATGTTAAAATCTTTTGTATTTCATTTAGACTGAGGACATGCTGTTGTATGCTAGCTGTATGCGATTAATTCTACAGTAACATTGTTGTCGTTTATGGACTTAAAGGTTTTAATAAACGCTGAAGATCATATTTCTGACTGGCTTGTGTTATTAAAGTTTGAACGATGTGATATTCTTGCGACTGGGAAAAGGTGTTAAATGGAGAGGAAAAAAGCTGCCTTTTCTGGATTATTGGAATGATTTATTTGATGCGAACATGGCCGGGAAGTTCTGAGAGTCCTTCGAGTTTTACACCACGGAAACTCGCCCGTGTTCATGCCCATAAAGAGGCCTCCTTTACGCTAGTCCCACCTGCCCATATCCCTCTAAACCACTCCTCCCACAACCAGAGAGCGGTCCTCACCTACTATCTACCTCATTGGAGACCCTTGGACTATCGTTGATCGGACTTTACTGGCTTTACCTTGCACTAAACGTTATTCCCTTTATCATGTATCTGTACACTGTAAATGGCTCGATTGTAACCATGTATTGTCTTTCCGCTGACTGGTTAGTACGCAACAAAAGTTTTTCACTGTACCTCGGTACACGTGACAATAAACTAAACTGAAAAAACTAAACTATCCACATACCTGTCCATGTGTTTTTCACATGTTAGTGTACCTGCCTTAACTACCTCCTCTGGCAGCTGGTTCCATTTACCCACCTGCCTCTGTGGAAATGTGGCCCCTCAGGTCCCTATTAAATCTTTCCCCTCTCACCCGTGTCCTCTGGTTTGTTATTCTCCTACTCTGGGTAAAAGACTCTGCATTTACCATATCTATTCTCAGGGTTGTATACACCTCTGTTAGATCACCTCGAGGCCTCCTGCAATCCAAGGAATAACACCCTTGCCTAGATTCTGTAGTTTTGGCCAATATTCTATAATCTCTGGAACTCTCTGCCGCAGAGGGTAGTCGAGGCCAGTTCATTGGCTATATTTAAGAGGGAGTTAGATGTGGCCCTTGTGGCTAAGGGGATCAGGGGGTATGGAGAGAAGGCAGGTACGGGATACTGAGTTGGATAATCAGCCATGATCATATTGAATGGCGGTGCAGGCTCGAAGGGCCGAATGGCCTACTCCTGCACCTAATTTCTATGTTTCTATTCTTAAGGATGACCTTTTCTCTTGGGGGGGGGGGGAGAGCGCCAGAGACCCAAGTTCAATCCTGCCCTTTGGTGCTGCCTGTGTGGAGTTTGCATGTTGTCCCTGTGACCACGTGGATCTCCCCCTTATAAGTGCTATGATTTATATGTTCATAAATGATAGGATCAGAATTAGGCCAGTTGGCCCATCAAGTTTATTCCGCCATTCAATTGTGGCTGATCGATCTATCTCTCTCTCTCTGCTAACCCCATTCTCCTGCCTTCTTCCCTTAACCCCTGACACCCGTACTAATCAAGAATCTATCTATGCCTTGAAAATATCCATTGACTTGGCCTCCACAGCCTTATGTGGCAAAGAATTCCACAGGTTCATCACTCCCGGAGAGGTGTGGGTTTGTAGGTAAATTGCCCCTAGCGTATTGGGGTGTATGAGAAAGTGGGATAGTATAGAACTAATGTGAACGGGCGAATAGTGTGGGCCGAAGGGCCTGTTTCCATGCTGGATCCTGCCGTGTTTCCCACGGTTCAGGTTTGTCTTTCATTTCACGCACTTCCCATGTATACAGTGCGGTGGAAAGTCTTGCCCTCCCAATGTTTGAGCCTCTTTTCCTCTATCTTCTGGATTCCTTTCTGGGGTATAAAACCAGGGTATGTATGTGCAGAGGCTGTACGTTCCCCCGTCTCCTCCCTCCCCCCCTGAGACTGCGCGGGATCTCCAGTTTCCTCCCACACTCCAAAGAGGTGCATGTTTGTAGGTTAAGTGGCCCTCTGTAAGTTGTCCCTTCTGTGTGGGACAGTGCTAATGAATGGGTGATTGGTGGTCAGCACGGACTCGGTGGGCCGAAGGGCCTGTTTCCACGCTGGATCTCTACACTATACTGGTCGGTCTCACAGCGTATCTCTCAGCTGCCTCTATTCTCTTCTCCAACTTGGGTCCAACTCTCAAAGCCGCTAATGTAGTGGCAGATTTTTATATAGTTTCAAGGAATCTTTCCTTTAGTCTACGATTAAAGACGGGGGATCAGGAGATAATCGAAACGCACTCACGAGCTCTCCGCGACGCAGTTAATGCCGTCGGAAATTTTTTTTCCAAACACAGTCTCTCGACTAATAGTCTCTTTATTATAGTAGTAAAAACAGTAAGATATTCATCCAAACTCCTTGTATACCTACATTTTGATCTTACTCGTGGCCAAACTCGTGCACGGTTCAAAGCTGTAACCTCTCCCCCATGCTTCTTGAAACTAAACTAAAACTACTAGCGCGTCTGCGCGAGAATCCCAGCCGCAAACACGCCTCAGACTACGTATGAATCCCGGTTAAATAATTACAGGCAGATAAAATTTAAAGGTAACTGGTTATAGTTATAACATACTGAGTTAAGGGCCTGTCCCGCCGTACGCGGTAATTCAAGAGTTCTCCTGAGTTTCCACTGATTCAAACTCGGAGAATTACAGTAATGGCCGCTCGTAGGTACTCGGGGCTCTCGTGGACATTTTTCAACATGTTGAAAAAACTTCACGAGTCTTCATGAGCTTACCGCGTTTCCCGAGCACCTGCCGTTAGCGTTATGAGCCGCTAAGTCCCGAGCTCCGACGTACCCGCTACCTACATTCTACGTACTTACCACGAGTTTGATTTTTTTTTTAAACTCGGTAGAGCTCTTGGGTAAACTCGTACAGTGGAGCAGGCCCTTTAAAGCTTAATGGCTACTACATCTTCTTGCGTATGGCAAGCACAGCCTAAAGTCCACCAGGCACCTCCTCACTGTGATGGAAGGCAAAAGTCTTCCAAGTCCTTGTCTCTTTCTTCCGTCCTTGTCCCCCCTCTGCGTTGAGGCGATCCAGGCTTCCAATGTGGTGACCCCGTCAGGTCCCGCGGCTGAATCCGTGCTCCGCGAACGGGCCGCTTCAAACTCCGCGGCCTGGGGTGGTCGAAGCTGCCGCCCTCCAGTCCAGCAGCTGAAGCCGTCGTTGAGGGAGCTCCGGAAAAACCGGTGGAATGTCAGAGGCTGAGGAGAGACTTGATTGATGAAGTGTATAAAAGTAGGAGTGGCCCAGAGTGGAAACGCCCAACACTAGAAGGCATACCCATAGGGTGAGAGGGGAGGGGAGTAAAGGAGATGTGCGGGGCATGTTGGTTTACACTGGGTGGTGGATGTGTGGAAGGTGCTGCCAGGGGTGGTGGTGGAGGCAGATATAATAGTGGCTCATGGACGCCCAGGGAATAGAGGGATATGGATCATGTACAGCACAGGAGGTTAGTTTAACTTGCTATTGTGTTCAATACAAACATTATTAACCACAGGGCCATTCATAGAGTAATACAGTGTGGGAACAGGCCCTTGTGCCCAACCTGCCTGCATGTCCCAGCTACACTAGTCCCACCTGCCCGCGTTTGGCCCATATCAGGAAGGACATTCTTGCCATAGAGGGAGTGCAGAGACGGTTCACCAGACTGATTCCTGGGATGTCAGGACTGTCTTATGAAGAAAGACTGGATAGACTTGGTTTATACTCTCTAGAATTTAGGAGATTGAGAGGGGATCTTATAGAAACTTACAAAATCCTTAAGGGGTTGGACAGGCTAGATGCAGGAAGATTGTTCCCGATGTTAGGGAAGTCCAGGACAAGAGGTCACAGCTTAAGGATAAGGGGGAAATCCTTTAAAACCGAGATGAGAAGAACTTTTTTCACACAGAGAGTAGTGAATCTCTGGAACTCTCTGCCACAGAGGGTAGTTGAGGCCAGTTCATTGGCTATATTTAAGAGGGAGTTAGATGTGGCCCTTGTGGCTAAGGGGATCAGGGGGTACGGAGAGAAGGCAGGTACGGGATACTGAGTTGGATGATCAGCCATGATCATATTGAATGGCGGTGCAGGCTCGAAGGGCCGAATGGCCTACTCCTGCACCTAATTTCTATGTTTCTATGTTTCTATCCCTCCAAACCTGTCCTTTCCACGCGTTTAAGAAGGAACCGCAGATGCTGAAAAATCGAACGTAGACAAAAACGCTGGAGAAACTCAGCGGGTGCGGCAGCATCTATGGAGCGAAGGAAATAGGCAACGTTTCAGGCCGAAACCCTTCTTCAGACCCGTCCTATCCATGTACCTGTCTAACTGTTTCTTAAACGTTGGGATAGTCCCAGCCTCAACTATCTCCTCTGGCAGCTTGGTCCATACACCCACCACCCTTTGTGTGATAAAGTTACCCCTCAGATTCCTTTTGTCCCTGTTTCTCTGCTGTACAGATCTATATACTGAATAGACACGTGAAATAATGTAAAGAAAGTGGAGATATAGATCGCAAGGTTATGTCCATAATCTGGTTGGTGACAAATTACACTCCGTGGAAACTGAACTGTAACGTTTCACTGCACCTCTACACGTGGCAATAAACTCAACAAATGATACAGTAGGATGTTGAAGCTTGATAAAAATGCTGGAGAAACTCAGCGGGTGAGGCAGCATCTATGGAGCAACGAAATAGGTGATGTTTCGGGTCGAGACCGTCCTTCAGAAGGTGACGTCTCGGCCCGAAACGTCACCTATTTCCTTCGCTCCAAAGATGCTGCCTCACCCGCTGAGTTTCTCCAGCATTTTTGTCTACCTTTGATTTTTCCAGCATCTGCAGTTCTTTCTTAAACAGCAGAATGTTGAAGGATTTTATCCATTTGATGTACAAATTCGACAGCAGTTTGGATTTGGATGGGAATTAAAAGCCCATGGCGGAGACTGGTGTGTATGGGGGTTATCAGTAGGTGCACATCAACCACTAGATACTTGTCCGGTTAAAGTTGCACATTGTTGGAATTGCTTGAGGGTGGGGAAAGGACATAACTCCATTATGCAAAACTGAGGCAGGACAGGTGGTACAAACATGTGTAATAACTCAGGATCCGTACATAAGTATAAGTTGTTTATTATAGTAAACACACAGAGCTCAAATACATAAGTGTTATAAACTCAAGCTCAGCAACGAATCTAACTAGAGTTTAAGAGGGAACTGCAGATGCTGGAGAATCGAAGGTTACACAAAAAAGCTGGAGAAACTCAGCGGGTGCAGCAGCATCTATGGAGCGAAGGAAATAGGCAACGTTTCGGGTCGAAACCCTTCTTCAGACTCTAACTAGAGGCTGGACTAACTGACTGGATAATATGAGACATTCAACTAGATGAGTACACAGCGGTCGGTATGCAGTAAAACATGACGTGGATCACATCAATAATACTGACTGATCTACAGGTGGTACAGTGGTAAAATTGCTGTCTTGCAGCGCCAGAGATCCAGGTTCAATCCTGACTATGGGTGCTGTCGGTGCGGAGTCTGCACGTACACCATTTGTAGGTTAATTGGTTTTGGTTAACAAAAAATGTAAATATGATCAGACTTGACTGTCTTGCACTAAATGTTATTCACTTGATCATGTTTCTGTACACTGTAGACGGCTCTATTGTCATCGTGTGTAGTCTTTCTGCTGACTGGTTAGCACGCAACAAAAACGCCTTTCACTGTACGTCGCTACACGTGACAATGAACGACACTAAACTGTCCGTGGTGTGTCAAGATTCAAGATTCAATTTAATTGTCATTTGGACCCCTTGAGGTCCAAACGAAATGCCGTTTCTGCAGCCATACATTACAAACAAATAGACCCAAGATACAACATAATTTACATAAACATCCATCACATCGCTGTGATGGAAGGCCAAAAAAACTTATCTCTCCACTGCACTCCCCCCCCCCCCCCCCCCCCCCCCCCCGATGTCAGAGTCAAAGTCAAAGTCAAAGCCCCCGGCTGGCGATGGCGATTGTCCCGCGGCCATTAAAGCCACGCCAGTCGGTGATGTCAGGCCCCCCTCCAGGAGCTCTTCGAACCCGCAACTCGGGCGGGAGAAGTCGCCGTTGCGAGAGCCCTGAAAAGCGGTCTCCCTCCAGGGACCCGCGGGCTCCCGGTGCCGCCGTCCGCCAGACCCGCAGTTGCAGCCTCCGAATCTCATTAGGTCGGGCCGCAGCAGCAGCAGCGCTCCACCACCGCTCCACCCGCTCTGGACTCGGCCAGCTCCGCGACGGTGAGGTGAGTCGTCGGCACCAGAGCCCCCGGTCTTCTCCTGTTGGAGGCCGCTCCTCGCTGCAGCCCCAACGACAACGGAGACCCGACAAGAAAAGGTCGGGTCTCCCGTGCGGGGAGAGATTTGTAGGATAACGCTGGCGTGATCGCTGGCTGGCACGGGCTCGGTGGGCCTGTTCCCGCGCTGTACATGTCTAAAGTCGACTCTCGGTACAAACGGAAGATAATAACACTGCCCGCCCAGTGGGCACAAGGATAATGTGCTTTAGGAGCACTGGCACAACAGCTTAAAGGGTGGATGCAGCGCGACTTCACGGCAAAAGCGATCTCCACGCAAGAATAATCATCAACGACTGTAAAAGTGCAGTGTCCTTGGAAACAGACAGGTGGAATATTGAAGACTTGAGATTAGCTGGGGTGTTGGGCAGACAGCGTTACAACTCATCGTCATTGCAGCTGATTACACAAACCAACTAACTTTGGACAAATGTACACAAAAAAGCTGGAGAAACTCAGCGGGTGCAGCAGCATCTATGGAGCGAAGGAAATAGGCAACGTTTCGGGCCGAAACCCAAAGGAAATAGGCAACGTTTCGGGCCGAAACCCAAAGGAAATAGGCAACGTTTCGGGTCGAAACCCGGAAGGGTTTCGGCCCGAAACGTTACCTATTTCCTTCGCTCCATAGATGCTGCTGCACCCGCTGAGTTTCCCCAGCTTTTTTGTGTACCTTCGATTTTCCAGCATCTGCAGTTCCTTCTTAAATAACTTTGGACAAAGGTTAGTCGAGGAAATTGAAGCCAGACCTGAGAAAGGGGTTCAGTGTCCATGCTATTGATAAAGCCTGCAGATTTGCTAAAGGATGTAGAGTCCCACAGCACAGAGACGGGCCCACCAGCCCGACTCATCCATGCCAACCAAGCTTGTTTATACGCCTGCATTTGGCCCATATCGCTCGAAGCCTGTCCATGTACCTGTCCAAATGGCAGTGCAGGCTCGAAGGGCCGAATGGCCTACTCCTGCACCTATTGTCTATTGTCTATGAATGTCTTTTAAATGTTATTGTACCTGCCTCAACCATTTTTGGCAGCTTACTCCATTTACCCACCAGCCTAGACGTGAAAATGTCGTTCCTTTGGGATCTCCACTCCCACCTTAATACTATGGCCCCTGGTTCTTGATTCTCCAGTTCTGGGTAAAAGACTCTTAGCATTCACCCTAACCATGTTCCCGATGTTGGGGGCGTCCAGAACCAGGGACCACGGTTTAAGAATAAGGGGTAAGCAATTTAGAACGGAGATGAGGAAACACTTTTTCACACCGAGAGTTGTGAGTCTGTGGAATTCTCTGCCTCAGCTGGCGGTGGAGGCAGGTTCTCTGGATACTTTCAAGAGAGAGCTGGATAGGGCTCTTCCAGATAGCAGAGTCAGTGGATATAGTGAGAAGGCAGGAACGGGGTACTGACTGGGGATGATCAGCCATGATCACAGTGAATGGCGGTGCTGGCTCGAAGGGGCCGAATGGCCTACTCCTGCACCTATTGTCTATTGTCTATTATCAAAGGAGATGCAGGTGAAGTAAAATGCAGATGCTGGTTTACCAAGGAAAGACACAAAATTATGGAGTAACTCAGCGGGTCAGGCAGCATCCCTGGAAACCATGGATAAATGATATTTCGGGTCGGGACATTTCTTTAGACTGTGTATGATGAAATAAACTGATTTTTGGGAACAGCTCCATCCAAGACCCATAAGAAATATTTGCAAATTGTGGACGCAGCCCAGACCATCGCAGAAACCAACCTCCCTTCCGTCGACTCCATCTACACCTCACGCTGCCTCGGCAAGGCCAGCAGCATCATCAAGGACCAGTCGCACCCCGGCCACTCCCTCTTCTCCCCTCTCCCATCGGGCAGAAGGTACAGAAGTGTGAAAACAAACGCACACCTCCAGATTCAGGGACAGTTTCTTCCCGGCTGTTATCAGGCAACTGAACCATCCTACCACAACCAGAGAGCGGTCCTGAACTACTATCTACCTCATTGGTGACCCTCGGACTATCCTTGATTGGACTTTGCTGGCTTTACCTTGCACTAAACATTATTCCCTTATCATGTATCTGTACACTGTAAATGGCCCGATTGTAATCATGTATTGTCTTTCCGCTGACTGCTTAGCGCGCAACAAAAGCTTTTCACTGTACCTCGGTACACGTGACAATAAACTAAACTGAACTGAAATGTACAATCAGTAAATTGAAACAACTGCTGAGAGACAGACGTGTGGTCTACGGAGGAATAAATGGGGAGCCTGAAGAAGGGTCTCGACCCGAAACGTCACCCATTCCTTCGCTCCATAGATGTTGCCTCACCCGTTGAGTTTCTCCAGTATTTTTATCTACCTTCGATTCTTCCAGCATCTGCAGTTCCTTCTTAAATATATGTGGAGCAGTCAGTACGCCATCAATTTTTGTTATTGAAATTCAAATGGATGGTACTCTTCAGAGCTGCCGTATTATCAAGCCGGGTATTTTCCAGTCAATTATACAGCGAAGATAAAGCAGTCATTCAGAGATTCACAAAGCGCGTTTGATTTAGTTGGGAGCCCTGCCAATGCGTGCATAAGTTGCTGAGTGGATCCAAGTCAAGTAGGGGTGACTCTTATAACAGACGGACCCTGGACTCTGAGCGAGGGCTATATATGTATGTAGTTTGTTTGTTACACTATTCTTATGCCAATGTAAAGCACTTTGGCCAACGGGAGTTGTTTTTTAAATGTGCCATATAAATAAATGTGACTTGACTTGACGTGGTAAGGTGAAGAATGTCAGACGCAAGGAACTGCAGACACTGGTTTACAGAAAGAAAAAGACACAAATTGCTGGAGTAACGCAGCGGGTCAGGCAGCGTTTCTGGATTGTGCGGACAGGTGACATTTTCGGGTTGGGACCCTTGTTCAGACTGATTGTGAGGGGGGGTGGGAGGGGAAAGCTGGAAGATGTGAGGATCGGGACAAAGCCTGGGGAGGGATAGGTGGATACAGTCGAGGGAGGTGGGTTGATAGGCGGTTGGATAAGGGTCAGAGGTGAAAAGACATGGTGTGAGATAAAAGGATGGGAGAGTTAGAGGAAGGAATGTAGGTGGAGGGGAGAAATAGGGGTGATTGTAGGGGGGGCACAGGGGTGTGGGAGGAGGGGGATAATTCTGTAGTCACCTAAAATTGGAGAATTCGATGTTCATACCGTTGGGGTGTAAGCGGCCCAAGCGGAATATGAGGTGCTGCTCCTCCAGGTTGCGCTGGGCCTCACTCTGGCAATGGAGGAGGCCCAGGACAGGAAGGTCAGTGTGGGAATGGGAGGGGGAATTAAAATGGTTTGGCAACCGGCAGATCCAGCAGGCCTTGGCGGACCGAGAGCAAGTGTTTGGTGAAACGATCTGGACAAGCTAGATGCAGGAAAAATGTTCCCAATGTTGGGCGAGTCCAGAACCAGGGACCACACAGTCTTAGAATAAAGGGGAGGCCATTTTAGACTGAGGTGAGAAAAAAACGTTTTCACCCAGAGAGTTGTGGATTTGTGGAATTCCCTGCCACAGAGGGCAGTGGAGGCCAAATCACTGGATGGATTTAAGAGAGAGTTAGATAGAGCTCTAGGGACTAGTGGAATCAAGCGATATGGGGAGAAGGCAGGCACGGGTTATTGATTGGGAACGATCAGCCATGATCACGTTGAATGGCGGTGCTGGCTCGAAGGGCCGAATGGCCTCCTCCTGCACCTATTACCTATGTTTCTATGATCCCTGAGTCTACGCTTGGTCTCGCTGATGCACAGGAGGCCACATCCTCTAATGTCATCTTTATGCAGCCGGTGGCTTTAGATGTTCGTGGGTGGTCAGAACACAGGGCTGGTGTAAAATGGTTTTTGGGCAAAGCTTGGTCTTACCAATACAAAGAATCTAATTGAAATTGGATTAGTTTAGTTCAGCTCATAAGTTCTAAAAGCAGAATTAGGCCGTTCAGCCCATCAAGCCTACTTTGCCATTCAATCATGGCTGGTCTATCTTTCCTTCTCAACCCCATTCTCCTGCCTTCTCCCCAAAACCCATAACGGATGAATACGTTTATTGGTTAAGTATGTTCACATACAAGGTGTGAACCTGGACAGGTTGGGGGAGTGGGCAGATGCATGGCAGATGCAGTTTAATGTGGATAAATGTGAGGTTATCCACTTTGGTAGCAAAAACAGGAAGGCAGATTACTATCTAATTGGCGTCAAGTTGGGAAAAGGGGAAGTACAACGGGATCTGGGGGTACTTGTTCATCAGTCTATGAAAGGAAGCATGCAGGTACAGCAGGCAGTGAAGAAAGTGAATGGCATGTTGGCCTTCATAACAATACTAGTTGAGTATAGGAGCAAAGAAGTCCTTCTGCAGTTGTACAGCCTTAGTGAGACCACACCTGGAGTATTTTGTGCAGTTTTGGTCGCCTAATTTGAGGAAGGACATTCTTGCTATTGAGGGAGTGCAGCGTAGGTTTACAAGGTTAATTCCCGAGATGGCGGGACAGTCATATGCTGCGAGAATGGAGCCACTGGGCTTGTACACTCTGGAGTTTAGAAGGTTGAGAGACGATCTTATTGAAACATATATGATTGTTAAGGGTTTGGACAGGCTAGAGGCAGGAAACATGTTCCCGATGTTGGGGGAGTCCAGAGCCATTGGCCACAGTTTAGGAATAAGGGGTAAGCCATTTAGAACGGAGACGAGGAAACACTTTATCCTCTCAGAGAGTTGTGAGTCTGTGGAATTCTCTGCCTCAGTGGAGGCAGGTTCTCTGGATGCTTCCAAGAGAGAGGTAGATAGGGCTCCAACAGATAGCGGAGTCAAGGGATATGGGGAGAAGGCAGGAACGGGGTACTGATTGGGGATGATCAACCATGATCACATTAAATGGGGGTGCAGGCTCGAAGGGCTGAATGGCCTCTACTCCTGCACCTATTGTCTATTGTCTACAAGGAATTTGCCTTGGTGCATCGCTTGCAAGTAACAACACGACATACAGTAACAATTAAGAATGACACATAAAACATTAAAGATGAATAATAAAACATTATAGTTTAACACCCTTACTAATATAGTATCACCCTTATTAATCAAGAATGTCAATCAGCCTTAAAAATATCCATTGACTTGGCTTCAGATTCCACAGATTCACTAACCTCTGACTAAAGAAATTCCCCACTGTGGCCCCCCTTAATGCATTGCATTAGCGTGAGGTATAAATGGAGTCAACGGAAGGGATGTTGGTTTGTGTGATGGTCTGGTCTGCGTCCACAACTCTTGCGGGTTTGGATAAACATCTGTAGAAAGTTGCGCAGTAGAAAGCATTGTATCAGGATGCATTACTGCTTGGTTTGTGAACAGCTCCATCCAAAACTGCATTTGGAGGTGCAACGAGACCTGGGTGTCGTTGCACCTCCAAATGGGTGACCTAGAAACTTACAAAATTCTTAAGGGGTTGGACAGGCTAGATGCAGGAAGATTGTTCCCGATGTTAGGGAAGTCCAGGACAAGGGGTCATAGCTTAAGGATAAAGGGGAAATCCTTTAAAACCGAGATGAGAAGAACTTTTTTCACGCAGAGTGGTGAATCTCTGGAACTCTCTGCCACAGAGGGTAGTTGAGGCAGTTCATTGGCTATATTTAAGAGGGAGTTAGATGTGGCCCTTGTGGCTAAAGGGATCAGGGGGTATGGAGAGAAGGCAGGTACGGGATACTGAGTTGGATGGCCATGATCATATGAGTTGGCGGTGCAGGCTCGAGCCGAAGGCCTACTCCTGCACCTATTTCTATGTTTCTACTGTATGGGTGTCCTTGTACATCAGTCACTGAAAGTAAGCATGTAGGTACAGCAGGCAGTGAAGAAAGCTAATGGCATGTTGGCCTTCATAGCGAGAGGATTTGAGTTTAGGAGCAAGGAGATTCTACTGTAGTTGTACAGGGCCCTGGTGAGACCACACCTGGAGTATTGTGTGCAGTTTTGGTCTCGTAATTTGAGGAAGGACGTTATTGCTATTGAGGGAGTGCAGCGTAGGTTCACCAAGTTAAAGCCCGGGATGGCGGGACTGACATATGGTGAAAGAATGGGTCGACTGGGCTTGTATTCGCTGGAATTTAGAAGCATGAGAGGGAATCTTATAAAAAATATATACAATTCTTAGAGGATTGGACAGGATAGATGCAGGAAAAATGTTCCTGATGTTGGGGGAGTTCAGAACCAGGGGTCACAGTTTAAGAATAAGGGGTAGACCATTTAGGACTGAGATGAGGAAAAACTTTTTCACCCAGACAGATGTGAATCTGTGGAATTCTCTGCCACAGAAGACAGTGGAGGCCAATTCACTGGATGTGTTCAAGAGAGAGATTTAGCTCTTAGTGCTAAAGGAATCAGGGGATATGGGGAGAAGGCAGGAATGGGGTACTGATTGGGGATGATCAGCCATGATCATATTGAATGGCGGTGCAGGCTCGAAGGGCCGAATGGCCTACTCCTGCACCTATTTTCTATGTTTCTATGACATATTGTATCAAGCATTGAATCCTCAGTGGAATTGCCTCTTAATTCAATGCAAATAAATATCGCAACCTGTGTGTTTTACGACATTCCCAACAAAAGTGCCTGAAAACACAGGAAATAAAACACAGGCATTTAGCTGTCCATTTCCTTAGAGAATTAGTCATCATTTCCCCAGCATTTCTGTTTCACTCAATTGGACCAAATCTTCCGTTTTGACATAAAATTGCCGTAGCTGGCTGGCCTGTGACTTTCCGCTGCAGATGTTCCTGGTCAGTTGGCGTTTGCGCAGATGGTGTCTAAAGGGCCTGTCCCACTTGCATGCGATTTGCGTGCGTTTGGTGCGGCCAACCGGAAGCGGAGTTCACGCGAAGTTCGCGCTAAGTACGCGCAAAGTTCGCGGGTGACGTCATTTACGTCATGCTTACCAATCAGCTGGCAGGAGGCGGGCCGACTGAATTTGGGCGTCGCACGGCTTCGGCTGGTGATGTCATCACTCAATGCCACGGGTCCTTGTCACAATGGCAGGCAGTGACTAGTGGGGTACCCCAAGGCTCAGTTCTGGGACCCCAGCTATTTACAATATATATTAATGATCTGGATGAGGGAATTGAAGGCAATATCTCCAAATTTGCGGATGACACTAAGCTGGGGGGCAGTGTTAGCTGTGAGGAGGATGCTAGGAGACTGCAAGGTGACTTGGGTAGGCTGGGTGAGTGGGCAAATGTTTGGCAGATGCAGCATAATGTGGATAAATGTGAGGTTATCCATTTTGGTGGCAAAAACAGGAAAGCAGACTATTATCTAAATGGTGGCCGACTAGGAAAAGGGGAGATGCAGCGAGACCTGGGTGTCATGGTACACCAGTCATCGAAAGTAGGCATGCAGGTGCAGCAGGCAGTGAAGAAAGCGAATGGTATGTTAGCTTTCATAGCAAAAGGATTTGACTATAGGAGCAGGGAGGTTCTACTGCAGTTGTACAGGGTCTTGGTGAGACCACACCTGGAGTATTGCGTACAGTTTTGGTCTCCAAATCTGAGGAAGGACATTATTACCATAGAGGGAGTGCAGAGAAGGTTCACCAGACTGATTCCTGGGATGTCAGGACTGTCTTATGAAGAAAGACTGGATAGACTTGGTTTATACTCTCTAGAATTTAGGAGATTGAGAGGGGATCTTATAGAAACTTACAAAATTCTTAAGGGGTTGGACAGGCTAGATGCAAGAAGATTGCTCCCGATGTTGGGGAAGTCCAGGACAAGGGGTCACAGCTTAAGGATAAAGGGGAAAATCCTTTAAAACCGAGATGAGAAGAACTTTTTTCACACAGAGAGTGGTGAATCTCTGGAACTCTCTGCCACAGAGGGTAGTCGAGGCCAGTTCATTGGCTATATTTAAGAGGGAGTTAGATGTGGCCCTTGTGGCTAAGGGGATCTGGGGGTATGGAGAGAATGCAGGTACGGGATACTGAGTTGGATGATCAGCCATGATCATATTGAATGGCGGTGCAGGCTCGAAGGGCCGAATGCCCTACTCCTGCACTTAATTTCTATGTTTCTATGTTTCTATGTTAGGCGTATGCCGTCAATACGCAGCGTACGCCAACAGGCCGTTGGTGCACGAAGATTTCGGCCACTGCAAGAATTTCGGAGCCCCGCGCGATGTCGGGACCATAGAAACATAGAAATTAGGTGCAGGAGTAGGCCATTCAGCCCTTCGAGCCTGCACCGCCATTCAATATGATCATGGCTGATCATCCAACACATTGCAATGACCAGCCCCGCACAACTACGCGCTTCTAAGTGGGAACAGCCCCGCGCGGCCATACGGTGCCCGTACGCCTCAAGCGACCACGAGGTTGTGTCATTTGCGAGCCAAGGTCGCGTAAGTGGGACAGGCTCTTAATTAACTTCATGAGCTCAAGGTGCTGGAACGGGACCCACAGTCAGAAGCCAAAGGTCGTCTCATCACCTTCCATGGCGGCTGCAGCGAGCGTCTCTGTCCACGCTAACTGTGCCCCTCTGGCGACAACCAGCTGAGGCGCGGAGTGAGGAAAGACACCAAACGCTGGAGCAGCCCAGCGGGACAGGCAGCGTCTCTGGAGAGAAGGAACGGGTGACACTTCGGGGGCGAGACCCTTCTTCAGAGTAGTCGGGGAAAAGGGAAACGGGAGATGTAGACGGCGATGTAGAGAGATGTTGAACAAAAGAATGAAGGATGTGCAAACGAGTAACGTTGATTCAGACCGAGAGTCAGGGAGACACAGAGATAAGGAAGTGTAAGGTGTGAGAAGGGGACATCAAAGGGGATGATGATCATAGCAAATGTAGAATAGACCACAGTTAGGAGAAGGTGACAATGAAGCAAACAGAGATAACATTTAATCAGGAGGACAGTCAGATGGATTGGAGAACTAGGAAGGGGGAGGAATGACGAGTGAAGAAAAGCAAGGGTTACTTGAAGTTAGAGAAATCAATGTACATACCACTGGGGTGTAAGCTGCCCAAGGGAAATATGAGGTGCTGTTTCTCCAACTTGTGCTGGGCCTCACTCTGGCCATGGAGGAGTAGTGGAGAGCCCAGTCACAATGGTGCGGACAGGGAGATATAACTTCCACTGCCCTGGAGCGTCTAGGACCCCAGCAATTAATATTGATTTTTCCAACTTCAAATAATCCCTGAATTCCCCCCCCCCCCTCTCTCCTCTCCCCCCCCCCCCCTCCCCCCCCCACCACCACCGTCACCCAGCTTCAAAGTCGTCTTGTTGAGTCTCATTGTCTGTAACTCATTTTCACCCGGCAACCACAGCTAACAATGGCCTGTTTCCTTTTTATCATCGTTACATTTTTGCACATCTTCCATTCATTTGTTCTATATCCCTCTATATCACCCTCTGTATCTCTCCTTCCCCCCTCCCCTGACTCGGTCTGAAGAAGGGTCTTGACCCGAAACCTCACCTATTCCTCCTTTCCAGAGATCCTGCCTGACCCGCTGAGTTGCGCCAGCATTTTGTGTCTATCTTCACCGGTTTCAGGAGTGACATTAAGGTTGGGGATGATCAGCCATGATCACAGTGAATGGCGGTGCTGGCTCGAAGGGCCGAATGGCCTACTCCTGCACCCATTGACTATTGTCTATTGATACATTTCTTTATGGCCGGTCATATTCTCTTCTACAAAGAACACTTATTTCAGGGTCATTTTGTTAAGATAATTAACTATAGATTTGAGAGTGAGGGACCTCTATCCAGCAGAGATGTTCTTAAAATCACAGGTTTAAAAAAACATAGAACATGGACAGCGCAGCACAGGAACAGGCCCTTCAGTCCAGTTCAGTTTATTGTCATGTGTACCGAGGTGCAGTGAAAAGCTTTTGTTGCGTGCTAACCAGTCAGCGGAAAGACAACACATGATTACAATCAAGCTATTTACAGTATATAGAGAAATGTAAGGTAAAGCCAGCAAAGTCCAATCAAGGATAGTCCGAGGGTGACCAAAGAGGTAGATAGTACAGACAATAGACAATAGGTGCAGGCGTAGGCCATTCGGCCCTTCGAGCCTGCACCGCCATTCAATGTGATCATGCCTGATCATCCCCAATCAGTACCCCGTTCCTGCCTCCTCCCCGTATCCCCAGACTCCGCTATCTTTAAGAGCCCTATCTAGTAGTTCAGGACTGCTCTCTGGGAAGTTGGGGTAGGATGGTTCAGTTGCCTGATAACAGCTGGGAAGGATGTCCCCGCTGAACGTGTAGAACTGATCTCCTCTGCACGCAGGTGGTCCAAATCTCTCTATATCCAGGTGCCTGTCCAACAGCTCTGACATGCCATTATCGTATGTTCACAAGTTCACAAGTTATAGGGAGACCTGGTAGAATGTTTATAAAATTATGAAAAGCAGGTAAGGTTGATAGTCAGATCCTTTTCCCAGGGAGGAAGTATAAAACACTAGAGGGCATAGCATTAAGTTCACAAGTTCACAAGTTATAGGAGTAGAATTAGGCCATTCGGCCCATCGAGTCTACTCCACCATTCGATCAGGGCTGATCTCTGCCTTCTAACCCCATTTCCCTGCCTTCTCCCCATAACCCTTGACACCCTTTCTAATCAAAAATTTGTCTATCTCTGCCACAAAAATATCCACTAACGTGGCCTCCACAGCCCCCTATGGCAATGAGTTCCACAGATTCACCACCCTCTGACTAAAGATGTTCCTCCTCACCTCCTTTCTAAAAGAGCGCCCTTTAATTCTCAGGCTGTGACCTCTGGTCCTAGACTCTCCCACCAGTGGAAACATCCTCTCCACATCCACGGTAGACAAAGGTGCTGGAGAAACTCAGCGGGTGCAGCAGCATCTATGGAACGAAGGAAATAGGCAACGTTTCGGGCCGAAACCCTTCTTCAGAAACGTTGCCTATCTCCTTCGCTCCATAGATGCTGCTGCACCCGCTGAGTTTCTCCAGCACTTTTGTCTACCTTCGATTTTCCAGTATCTGCAGTTCCTTCTTAAACTCTCCACATCCACTCTATCTGTGCCTTTCATTATTCTGTACGTTTCAATGAGGTCCTCCCCCCCCCCTCAACGTTCTAAACTCCAGCGAGTACAGGCCCAGTGCTGGCAAACGCTCATCATGTGCTAACCCACTCATTCCTGGGATCATTCTGGTAAACCTCCTCTGAACCCTCTCCAGAGGCAGCACATTCTTCCTCAGATACGAGGCCCAAATTTGCTCGCAGTACTCCAAATACGGCCTGACCAGCGCCTTGTAGAGCCTCAGCATTACATCTCTGTTTCTCTATTCCAGCCCTCTTGATATAAATGCTAGTATTGAATTTGTCTTCCTTTCTACCCAATCGACTTGCGAATTAACTTTTTGGGCATCGTGCAGCAGTACGCCAAGTCCCTTTGCACCATCGATATCAGGATTCTCTCTCCATTTAGAAATCAACCTGTGCCTTTAAATGCATCTCGACACACTGAATTTCACCTGCCACTTCTCTGCTGCCCACTATCCTAATCTGTCCAAGTCCTTCTGCAGACTCCATGCTTCCTCCACACTGCCTGCCCCTCCACCTATTTTAGCATCATCTGCAAACTTGGCCACAAAGCCCGCAACCCCCTCATCCAAATCGCTAATATGCAACGTGAAGAGTAGCGGCCCCAGCACCGACCCCCTGTGGAACTCCGCTAGTCACTGGCAGCCAACCGGCAAAGGTGCTTTTATTGCAACTCCTTGCATTCTGCCATCCATCCAGCCAGCATCTTCCCCAGCAGCCTGACATGCGGCACCTCATCGAAGGCCTTCTGATCATCTAGGTAGACGACATCTACAACCCCCCCTCTGTCTGTCCTGCTGTTAACTTCCTCAAAGAAATTGACATGATCTTCCTCAAAGACATTTACAGGCAAAAGGAGGCCATTTGGCCCATCTTGTCACTACTTGCCTTTGAGCGTGAGGTAAATTTGATCTTCAACTGCACATTGATGTGCTGTATTTCTTAAATGTTCTGTGCATAGGCCATGGAACATAGTACAGCACGGGAGCAGGCCCTTTGGCCCATAATGTCCATGCTGAAACATTGATGTGCTGTATTTCTTAAATGTTCTGTGCATAGGCCATGGAACATAGTACAGCACGGGAGCAGGCCCTTCGGCCCATAATGTCCATGCTGAAAATAATGCCTAAGACCTGGACGGGGTGGATGTGGAGAGAATGTTCCCACCAGTGGGAGAGTCTAGAACCAGAGGGCACAGCCTCAGAATTAAAGGTCGGAGATGAGGACAAATTTCTTTAGCCAGAGAGTGGTGGATTATTTTAGCCAGAGGCCTGTGGAAGCCGTCAATATTTGAGGCGGAGATTGACGGTTACTTGATCAGCACAGGAGTCAGGGGATATGGGGGGAAGGCAGGAGAATGGGGTTGAGAGGGAAAGATAGATCAGCCATGATTGAATGGCAAAGCAGACTTGATGGGCCGAATGGCCTAATTCTGCTCCTATCACTTAGGAACATGAATTTATGAACCAATTCTTATCCTCCTGCACATAATCCATTCCCTGCATGTCCATGTGCCTATCCAAAAGTCTCTATTGTATCAGCCTCCACCCTGGAAGTGCGTTCCAGACACCAACTAGCCTCTGTGTAAAACCCTGCACATCTCCTTTAATGTGTAATAACAAGGAACTGCAGGTGCGGGTTGATACCAAAGATACAACGTGCTGGAGTAACTCAGCGGGTCAGGCAGCATCTCTGGTGATGTTTCAGGTTGAGACCTCCTTCAATGTTTCTCGTTCTCAAGCTACATCAGTTAGACATCAATGTATTTTGGATTATATCGGGGTTTTTTTTTCAAATCGCCACTAATCTGTAATTAATTTTAATCCTCTAATTAATTTGAATCAGCATTGTCCCTTCCCACCAGCCCATCAGGTAGAGTTGCTGCCTCACAGCGCCAGGGACCCGGGTTCGATCCTGACTACGGGCGCTGTCTGCACGGAGTTTGCACGTTCTCCACCGTGACCTGCGTGGGTTTTCCCCGGGATCTCTGGTTTCCTCCCACACTCCAAAGACGTGCAGGTTTGTAGGTTAATTGGCTTGGTATCAATGTAAATTGTCCCCAGTGCGTGTGTCGGGTAGTGTTAGTGTGCGGGGATCGCTGGCTTGTGCGGACACGGTGGGCCGAAGGGCCTGTTTCCGTGCTGTACCTCTAAACTAATCTAAACTACAATTGAGCTCTGCCTCCCCAGGTTTAGACACTTCAGTCAAATCTCTCCTCGTTCATAAATGATAGGAGCAGAATTAGGCCATTTGGCCCATCAATTCTACTCTGCATGGCTGATCTATCTCTCTCTCCTAACCCCATCCTCCTGCCTTCTCTTATAACCCCATGACACCCGTACTAATCAAGAATCTATCTATCTCTGCCTCAAAAATATCCATTGACTTGGCCTCCACAGCCTTCTGTGGCAATGAATTCCACAGATTTACCACACTCTGACTAAAGACATTCCTTGAATTCCTGGCCCCAGGAAGAGGGTGTTTAGTTCAGTTTAGTTTATTGTCACGTGTACCGAGGTACAGTGAAAAGCTTGGTTGTTGCGTGCTAACCAGTCAGTGGAAAGCCGACACATGATTACAATTGAGCCGTCCACAGTGTACAGATACATGATGAAGGGAATAATGTTTAGTGCAAGATAAAGTCCAATAAAGTCAGATTAATGATAGTCCGAGAGTCTCCAATGAGGTAGATGAGCCAGGACCGCTGTCTCTATGTTGATCGGATGGTTCAGTTGCCTGTTAACAACTGTCCCTGAATCTGGAAATGTGCGTTTCCACACTGCGGTGCTGCTTAGAGAGTGATACAGCGTGGAAACAGGCCCTTCGGCCCAACTTACCTACACCGGGCAACATGTCCCAGCTACACTAGTCCCACCTGCCTGCGTTTGGACCATGTCCCTCCAAACCGGTCCTGCCCGAATATAGGAGCAAAGAGGTCCCTCTGCAGTTGTACAGGGCCCTAGTGAGACCACACCTGGAGTATTGTGTGCAGTTTTGGTCCCCTAATGTGAGGAAGGACATTCTTGCTATTGAGGGAGTGCAGCGTAGATTTACAAGATTAATTCCCGGGATGGCGGGACTGTCATATGCTGAGAGAATGGAGCGGCTGGGCTTGTACACTCTGGAGTTTAGAAGGATGAGAGGGTATCTCTAATTGAAACATATAAGATTGTTAAGGGCTTGGACACGCTAGAGGCAGGAAACATGTTCCCGATGTTGGAGGAGTCCAGAACCAGGGGCCACACAGTTTAAGAATAAGGAGTAAGCCATTTGGAACGGAGATGAGGAAACACTTTTTCTCACAGAGAGTGGTGAGTCTGTGGAATTCTCTGCCACAGAGGGCGGTGGAGGCAGGTTCTCTGGATGCTTTCAAGAGAGAGCTAGATAGGGCTCTTAAAGATATCGGAGTCAGGGGATATGGGGAGAAGGTAGGAACGGGGATACTGATTGGGGATGATCAGCCATGATCACATTGAATGGCGGTGCTGGCTCGAAGGGCTGAATGGCCGACTCCTGCACCTATTGTCTATTGTCTATTGTCCATGGTGCTTGCCCGATGAGAGAGGGGAGAAGAGGGAGTGGCCGGGGTGCGACTGGTCCTTGATGATGCTGCTGGCCTTGCCGAGGCAGCGTGAGGTGTAGATGGAGTCAATGGAAGGGAGGTTGGTTTGTGTGATGGTCTGGGCTGGGTCCTCAACTCTCTGCAATTGCTGCCGGTCTTGGATGGAGGAGGGGAGATGGTTGCAGAGACAAGGAGCCTGCAGGCTTTAAGCCACAGTCAGGTCACGGATGGCTGCCTAACCATTCAGAAGCCTAAATTAGCTTCTCACCAGTTCCCCCGCACAGAGACACTGATGAACGATGAGTGCAGAGTACTGTGCAGCAAACACCAAGGTCAGGCTCGGCCCTGTCTCAGTGTATAGTTTAGTTTAGTTTCGAGATACAGCGCGGAAACAGGCCCTTCGGCCCACCAACCAGTGATATCCGCACACTGATACTATCCGACACACACTAGGGACAATTTACATTTACACCAAGCCAATTAACCTACAAACCTGCACGTCTTTGGAGACCAAAGATCTCGGAGAGAACCCAAACCAGGTCATAGAGAAAATGCACGCAGTCATGGGGAGAACGTGCAAACTCCGTACAGACAGCAGCCATAGTCAGGATCGAACCCGGGACTCTGGCGCTGCATGCGCTGTAAAGCAGCAACTCTACCGCTGCGCCACCGTGCCGGCCCACCGTGACCGCATGTATAATGCAACATAGATTAGGGCATGCTGCTTTATAAGGCATTGGTCAGGCTACTAGAGGTCTTAAGGATGTTAAGCATGCCCCCCAACAACTCTCACCAACTTCTACAGATGCGCTGTAAAAAGCATTTTATCGGGATGCACCACGGCTCGGTTTGGTAACAGCTGCATCCGAGACCCGCAAGGAATTGCAGCGAATTGTGGACGCAGCCCGGACCATCACACAATCCAACCTCCCTTCCACTGACTCCATCTACACCTCACGCTGCCTCGGCAAGGCCAGCAGCACAATCAAGGAAGAGTCGCACCGTGGCCATTCCCTCTTCTCCCCTCTCCCATCGGGCAAGAGGTACAGAAGTGTGAAAACGCACGCACACCTCCAGATTCAGGGACAGTTTCTTCCCAGCTGTTATCAGGCAAGTGAACCATCCTATCACAACCAGAGAGCAGTCCTGAACTACTATCTACCTCATTGGCGACCCTCGGACTATCTTTGATCGGACTTTACTGGCTTTACCTTGCACTAAACGTTATTCACCGATCATATACAGTGTAAATGGTTCGATTGTAATCATGCATTGTCTTTCTGCTGACTGGTTAACACGCAACAAAAGCTTTTCACTGCACCTCAGCAAGTGACAATAAACTAAACTGATTTGGGGCATTGTTGGTTATTGACCAGTTTTGGGCCCCATATTAGAGGAGAGATGTGCTGGCATTAGAGACCAGAGGAGGTTTATGAGAATGATCCCAGGAATGAGTGGGGTTAACGTACCGATAAGCATAGAAACATAGAAAATAGGTGCAGGAGTAGGCCATTCGGCCCTTCGAGCCTGCACCGCCATTCAATATGATCATGGCTGATCATCCAACTCAGTATCCTGTGCCTGCTTTCTCTCCATACCCCCGATCCCTTTAGCCACAAGGGCCACATCTAACTCCCTCTTAAATATAGCCAATGAACTGGCCTCAACTACCTTCTGTGGCAGAGAATTCCAGAGATTCATCACTCTCTGTGTAAAAAATGTTTTTCTCATCTCAGTCCTAAAAGATTTCCCCTTTACCCTTAAACTGTGACCCCTTGTTCTGGACTTCCCCAACATCGGGAACAATCTTCCTGCATCTAGCCTGTCCAACCCCTTAAGAATTTTGTAAGTTTCTATAAGGCCCCCCTCAATTTTCTAAATTATAGCGTGTACAAGCCGAGTCTATCCACTCTTTCTTCATATGAAAGTCCTGCCATCCCAGGAATCAGTCTGGTGAACCTTCTCTGTACTCCCTCTATGGCAAGAATGTCTTTCCTCAGATTAGGAGACCAAAACATTACGCAATACTCCAGGTGTGGTCGCACCAAGACCTTGTACAACTGCAGTAGAACCTCCCTGCTCCTATACTCAAATCCTTTTGCTATGAAAGCTAACATACCATTCGCTTTCTTCACTGCCTGCTGCACCTGCATGCCTACTTTCAATGACTTTCCACGACACCCAGGGCTCGTTGCATCTCCCCTTTTCGTAATCGGCCACCATTCAGATAATAGTCTACTTTCCTGTTTTGCCACCAAAATGGATAACCCCACATTTATCCACATTATACTGCATCTGCCATGCATTTACCCATTCGCCCAGCCTATCCAAGTCACCTTGCAGCCTCCTAGCATCCTCCTCACAGCTAACACTGCCCCCCAGCTTCGTGTCATCCGCAAACTTGGAGATGTCGCATTCAATTCCCTCGTCCAAATCATTAATATATGTTGTAAATAGCTGGGGTCCCAGCACTGAGCCTTGCGGTACCCCACTAGTCACTGCCTGCCATTGTGAAAAGGACCCGTTTACTCCTACTCTTTGCTTCCTGTTTGCCAGCCAGTTCTCTATCCACATCAATACTGATCCCCCAATACCGTGTGCTTTAAGTTTGTATACTAATCTCTTATGTGGGACCTTGTCGAAAGCCTTCTGGAAGTCCAGATACACCACATCCACTGGTTCTCCCCTATCCACTCTACTAGTTACATCTTCGAAAAATTCTATAAGATTCGTTAGACATGATTTACCTTTCATAAATCCATGCTGACTTTCTCCAATGATTTCACCACTTTCCAAATGTGCTGCTATCCCATCTTTAATAACTGACTCTAGCAGTTTCCCCACTACCGATGTTAGACTATCTGGTCTGTAATTCCCCGTTTCCTCTCTCCCTCCCTTTTTAAAAAGCGGGGTTACATTAGCTACCCTCCAATCCTCAGGAACTACTCCAGAATCTAAAGAGTTTTGAAAAATTATCACTAATGCATCCACTATTTCTGAGGCTACTTCCTTAAGTACTCTGGGATGCAGCCTATCTGGCCCTGGGGATTTATCGGCCTTTAATCCATTCAATTTATCGGCCTTTAATCCATTCAATCGTTTGATGGCACTGGGCCTGTATTCGCTGAAGTTTAGAAGGATGAGGGGGCACCTCATTGAAACTTACCAAATAGTGAAAGGCCTGGATAGAGTGGATGTGGAGAGGATATTTCCACTAGTTTAAGGTTTACAAGAATGATCCCAGGAATGTTAACCTATGATGAGTGTTTGTTGGCACTGGGCCTGTACTCGCTGGAGTTTAGAAGAATGAGGGGGGGACCTCATTTTAAAAAAACAGAATAGTGAATAGCTTGGACAGAGTGGATATGGAGAGAATATTTCCATTAATGGGAGAGTCTAGAAGTAGATGCCATAGCCTCAGAATTAAAGAATTAGGAAGATGAGGCCAAATTGCTTTAGTCAGAGGGTGGTGAATCTGTGGAATTATTTGCCACAGAAGGCTGTGGAGACCAAGTCAGTGGATATTTTTAAGGTAGAGATAGATAGATTCTTGATTAGGACAGGTGTCAGAGGTTATGGGGAGAAGGCAGGAAAATGGGGTTGAGACGGATAGATCAGCCATGATCGAATGGTGGGGTAGACTTGATGGGCCGAATGGCCTAATTCTGCTCTGTCTTGTGGTCTATCCATGTTCTCCAGAGATGCTGCCAGGCCAGGTCACTTTAGTGTTTTATGTTCTTTTTTTGCTGGTGCATAGTAGCAGAGTTTAGTTTAGTTTAGTTCAGCGATACAGCATGGAAACAGGCCCTTCGGCCCATCGCGTCCATGCTGGCCATCAATCACCTGTTCATGGTGGTTCTATGCCATCCATCTTTCACGTGCATTTGGGGAAATTTTACAGAGGCCAATTAAACTTGTTCATAAGTTGTCGGATCAGAATTAGGCCATTCGGCCCGTCGAGTTCTATCTCTCTCCCTCCTAACCCCATTCTCCCGCCTTCTCCCCATAAACCCTGACACCAGTTCTAATCAAGAATCTATCGATCTCTGCTTTAAACATATCCATCGACTTGGCATAAATACATGCTAGCTTCAGTAAAGACTTTAGTAAACAGTTTTTACAAGGCTCAGCGTCTCTGCAAGGCGAGAGGGAACGCATGAGGTTTCGGGGCGAGCTCGGGAAATGGTCACAAAACTGACCTGGATGTGAAGTGTTGCAATGACTACAAAATAAAAACCAAACCCACAAGTTATTTGACGTCGCGTGCCAGAAAAATATTTATTGTGGAGACTTCACCAGCCTGTTGAAAATGCAATGTGCGAGGCAGGGCTTTTGTTTGCAGTCAATGGTGGCCACTTGGTCTAGTTGGTAACGGTGGCGGGGATGACAGGGGCCGCTACCTGCTGTTCCCGGGGGGTGCACTGGATATTTTATGGGGGGGACGGGGGGAGGGAAAGGGGTGGGGAGAGGATAGAGGCGGATTTTTATTTTGTGAGTAGTGGAGTCTCTCTGTGTCCAGCGCTGGGCTTCACGTAACCCGCTCCGGCGGGGAGATTGCGACAGCGTGGAGGGTGGGCTAGAGGGGGGGAGGGGGTGGGGGTAAGATTGAGGGGTAGACAGACGCTGGGGGTTAAAGTGAGTGAGCCACAGGAGTGCGGGGTGAGGGAGACGCGTGTGTGTGTGTGTCAGATGGGAGGGGCGGCTAGAGCTGGCAGTAGGCGCATAATTGTCGCAAATCTCCCAAAGGGGAGAGGGGAGAGAGGAGGGGGTTTGGGGAGGGGGTTTAGTGGCGCTTCTGGTCCCGGGGGTGGCGGTGATTCTGTGGCCGGGGCTGGAGCCCCCGCTCACCGGCAGCGCGCCGCACTTTCAATGGGCACCGTGTGAGTGAGTGTGCAAGTGTGCGTGCGTGTGTCAGTGCACATGGTCAAGCGTGGATGTGCAGAGTGTGCAATTGCGCGAGTGTAAAACGTGCGGCCGTGAGCGTGCAAGTGTGCGCGGGTGTGTGTGAATGCTCGTGTGAGAGAGCGTGCGTGTGAATGAACATGCGTGTGAATGGATATGCGTGAATGCCAGTGTGAGTGTGTTCGAACTGAGTGTGTGCGAAGTGTTGAGTGTGAATTGAGTGTGAGAATGAGTGAATGTGAGCGTGCGCGTGTTTTATGCGTCTAACCGTGTGCGGGTGTGCGTGTTTGTGAGTACGCGCTCCTGAGTGTGTAAGGGAGCGAGTGAGTGTGAGTTTGTGTTAGGTAGCGAGGTTGCGGCACATCCCATTGTCAGGTGAAAGGGCGCGTGTGGTTAGCGGGGTGTGAATAAGTGTGCGTGTGAATGGAAAACGAGTGTGTTTAAGTGCGTGTTTTTGTGTGAGCGTGACTGTGTGCGAGAGTGAGTGGGCTTGGTGAGTGTGAATGAGTGTGCGCTGATTTTTTTGTGTGCGTGCGCCGGTGTGAGCGTCGGACTGAGTGTGATTGTGAGTGCCAAGTGCGTGTGAGTTTGTGTGTGAGTGTGTGCGCGCTCACACTGTATTTGTGAGTGAGAGCGCGTTTGAAGACCGGGCTTGATGTGAATGCGAAGTGCGTGTGAGAGAGAGAGAGAGAGAGCGGGCGGGCGATGGTTGTGTGTGTGTGTGACAGAGAGCACTGGATGTGTGTGCGAGTGAGCGAGAGTGTGAAAGGGGACGCTGGTGTGATTGTGAGTGAGTGTGTGAATGCGTCTGTGAGAGCGTGTGTGTGCGAAAGCGCGTTAGACAGAGCGCTGGTTTTGTGCGTGTGAGAACATTTGAGCGTCGGGCTTTCTATGAGTGTGTGTATGTGGGCGCTCAGTGTGTGTGTGAGCGTGAGTGTGAGATTGAGCGCTACCGCGTTGGATTGGTACGTGTGTGTGTAAGAGAGCGTGTGTGTAAGAGCGAGTGTGTGTGAGAAAGAGCGCTACAGCGCTGGTTTGGTGCGTGTGAGAACGTTTTATACGTCGGACTTTGTGTGTGTGTGAAATAGAGAGCGCGTTTGAACGCTGGGCTTTCTGTGTGTGTGTGTGAGTGAGTGAGAGAGAGGGCGTGTGTGTGTGTGAAATAGAGCGTTTGCACGTCGGACTTTTTGTGTGTGTGTGCGCTCTGGCTTTGTGTGTGTGTGTTTGGAAGAGTGAGCGTGTGTGTGTGTGTTACTGGGAGAGTGAGCGTGTGTGTGTGCGTGTGTGTGTGTGTGCCAGAGCGTGAGAGCGCTGGTTTGTGTGTGTGTGTGTGTGTGTGAAAGAGCGTTTGTCAAACATCGGTCTTTCTTTCTGTGAGAGTGTGAGCAGCGGGCTTTTTCTGTGTATGTGTGGGAGAGAGAGAAAGAGAGCGCGTTTGAACGCTGGGCTTTTTCTGCGTGTGTGTGATAGAGAGCGTGTGTGTATGTGCGTCTAAGAGCGAGAGAGAGAGAGAGAGAGCGCGTTGGTTTTGCGTGTGTGAGGGGAGACACAGCGAGCGTTTAAACATCGGGCTTTTTTTTTCATCTCTGTGAGTGAGTGCGTTTTTGTGAGCGCCGGCCGGGCTTTGTGTGTGAGTGTGTGTGTTAGCACACAGACTCCGCAGCCGCCCGTTCATTTCCCCGCACACACACACACACACAGAGCCCGCACCTTCTGCGGGGATTATTCTTTGTCCAAGTTTGCCAGCCAGCCAGCCAGGGCCGCGGTGCGGGGGCTGTTGTTGTGGGGCACCGCTCGCCGCTCTCTGCGCCGCACACAGACGCTTCTGGCCGAATTCCCTCCGCTTTCCGCCGAAGATTCGCCCGTGTTTGCGCCAGGCGGGCGGGCGGCACGCAGGCGTATTCCAGTCTTCCGGATTTCTTTTATATATATATATATATACATTTTTTTTCCCTCTCTGGAAGAGAAAGAGAGGGAGAGGAGAGGGGATTCCCCCCCCACCCCCCGTCAAATTTGCAACCGGTACAAATGTTTCCTTTTGTTTCGAGCGGAAAATTGCAATTAATAAATGGGTGCATGCGTGTGTTTTTTTTTGTGTTGAAAGTTGGGTTGGGTGTAATTCTCTCTCTCTCGCTCGCTCTGTGCTTTCTGTGTGCAGGAATGGAGATGAAGTACAAAGAGTGGATCCTGGAGACCATCGACTCTCTGCGTTCCCGCAAAGCCCGGCCCGACGTGGAGCGCATTTGCAGGATGATCGAGCGGCGCTACGGTCTCTCGCCCGCCGACACCGAGCAGCAGCTGAACAAGCTGGTCCGCGCCGAGCTGGTGGTCAAAGTGGCGTACAAGGGCTCCAACAGTTACCGCAACGCTGCCAAGTGGTACAAGAGCAAGGCGAGGAAGGGGCCGGAGTGCGGGGGAGAAGGAGGAGGAGGAGGGGGGTCGTCGCCGCCGCCGCCGCCGCTGGAAGCTTTGCCCCGCTCCCCTGAGCCCGGCCGTCGGACCCTCGCCGCCAGGAAAGTCGGCAGCGGCCGCCTGCAGATCGCCCTGAAACGGGAGCTGAGCCGCGGGCGTCTCGTCCCCGTCCCCGTCCCCGCTGCCGCCGCCGCCCCGCACATCGACGCTGCTAAAGTCACAAGCGCGTCTCTCCGGGCTTTGCCCAGCTATAAGGTCGGTGTATGTATGTATGTATGTCTACCTCTCCCTCCCACCTTTTACCCCCTTTCCCCTCCCCCTGCCTCCCACCTTTTACCCCCTTTCCCCTACCCCCCCTTCCCCTCTCCCCTCTCTCTCTCTCTTCCCCCCAATCCAATTATTCACCACCTCCTCTCTATTTCCCCCCCATCCCCCTCCCTCTATTTAGTCCATACCCCCCCCCTCCCATTATTCACCACCTCCTGCATTTTCCCCGCTACCCCCCCAGGATATATTTCTCTCCAATACCCTCCTCCCCCCCCCCCCCAACAGCCGAGGTTCCACTTCTCCCCCCTCCCCCCCCCCTCTCTCCCCCCCCCCCTCTTCCTCTCCCCCCCCCCCCCCCCCCTCTCTCCCCTTCCCCTCCCCCCCTTCCCCTCTCGCCCCCCCTCTCTCCCCCCATCCACCTCTCTCTTTTCCCATCCTCTCCCTGTCTTTACACCCCCCTCCTCTTTCTGTCTCTCTATATTTCCAAATCTGCATTCTCCTGGATGCATTTATTCCAACCAAAGATCTTTGATTCCAACAGCCGAGGCTGCATTTCTCTCTCTCCCTCCCTCCCTTTGCATTGCAATTTGTGACCTGTGCCCCCGACAACGAGGCGAAGGGAAGGGGAAAGGCAAGAGGCAAGAGAGATAGATTGCAAAGACATCCTGCGCTCCCCGGGGTTTGCTGTTTGCATTGAGTCTCAAAAGGTGTTCAACCTCCTCGCATCGAACCGGTTGCAAGAAGGACGCACAGGAGCACAGGAGTGGCGCTTGCACGCAACCTGCCCGTGTCCAACGCTGCCTTTTTGCCTTTTGCAAAGAGGGTGGTGTGTGTTTTCCCTGCTCCTGGACCCACGTTTCCTGCAACCAGCCTCTGCAAATGCAGATTCAAGGGCTGGGATGGGTTGCATAAACTTAAATGCAATTGCAATGAGAGTTTGCAAACCATGTCCTCGCACCACTTCCCATGCACCGAGTCTCCCCGAGTTACTCCCATTCTAACGGAGTTCCATTACTACCTGGAGCTCAGAGACTACAAGTCCCACAAGCACTCGGGGTTTTAACATTGCGGGAGCTTTGAGATTCAAACGTGCATTAAATTGCATGCACCCCGGGTGGTTTATTTTTAATTAATTTTTTTAATAATTCATTTTTTGCTTGGGGGCAAAGCAAGGCGAAGGCTTTGCAGATTTTATTGCGATTTCAACCGCAATTCCTGCTGCAATTTTGCTGCTTTTATTTTAATGTTTGCAACGGGCGTCATTCCCGGGGACCGTTTGCAAGCAGTTGCAATGGCCGGCCGGCGCGGGGCAGGCTGGGGGTTGTAGTCCCGTGTGCGCCTGCGCCTGTTGTCCGGGGCGGGCACCTAGACTACAACTCCCAGGCTGCGCCGCGCAGGCTGCTGGCGTGAGGAGCGATGATCAGTGGTAGGGCTAAGGTAGGCATAAGGTGGTGATAAATAAGGGGCATCTTTGCAGCTGCAGGGTGGCAGCAACACCTTCTGAGCAATTCCCTGCACCTCCAGCAAAAAAGCCTGGCCGTGATTTCGTAGGTTGCAATTATATGGTCAAAGTTTATTTAAATCTGATTAAAAAAAAAATATATATATAATTGGCAGCAATTGAGAACATGTTTATGCAATGCATCAAATCCTGGCATCCTTGGCATGCAGAAATCGTGTAGTATTTTACACAATCAAATACAAGGCATTTGAGCTGGAACCTGCTGTGTTGTGTTTAGCTACATTTTGTGTTGTGTGTGTGTGTGGCTGTGCTGACAACATCAGCTGCTGTGAGCCTTAAATTCATTATTTTTTCTCTTCTTTAACTGCTAAGTTCGGAGCTATTTTCTTTTATTGTCGATGCCCGGTGATTACATTGTAACCACTGCAGAATCTTGCATCGCCTTTTTGCTTGCACGATGTTCTGGTTCAACCCACATTGTTTTGTATTGAAGACAGACACAAAATGACACTGGCTGTGAGTCTGAAAAAGGGGTTCTGGACCCGAAACGTCACCCATTCCTTCTCTCCAGAGATGCTGCCTGGCCCGCTGAGTTACTCCAGCATTTTGTGTCGATCTTTGGTGTAAACCAGCACCTGCAGTTCCTTCCTATACAAGAGCACGGTGGCGCAGTGGTAGAGTTGCTGCCCCACAGCGCCAGAGACCCGGGGCCGATCCTGACTATGGGGCGCTGGCTGTACGGAGTTTGCACCTTCTCCCTGTGACCTGCGTGGGTTTTTTGCGGGATCTCTGGTTTCCTCCCACACTCCAAAGACATACGGTTGTAGGCTAATTGGCTTGGTTTATTTATAAATTATCTCTGGTGTGTGCAGGATAGTATAAGTGTTGGCATTGCTGGTGTTTCGGGATTCGGGGGGGCTGAAGGGCCTGTTTCCGCTCTGTATCTCTGAAGTCTAAAATACACTATTTTCTTGCACACTGAGGTTTCGAGTGAGGGCGAGCTTCCATTATATCTGATATGGAAGAAACCCTTTTTTATTTTTGGTGAAGTTGCAATAATTGTTGGGGGAGTTGGAATAGACTTGTTGTTGTGGTTGAGAAACTGACTCACCCTGTGTGATGTGTGGGGCAGAGCCGCAGTGATAAAGAAGATGTGTATAATTTGAACCTTCCACGGCGTGGGAGTGAGCAGACCTCCATTTACATTTCTTATTCACAACATCTTCCCATTTATTTTTCCATTGGGTTTATTTTTGGAAGAGTTCAGAGTGTGTAGTGCATCGTAGCAGAGTTTAGTTTAGTTAACTCAGCGAAACAGCACGGAAACAGGCCCTTCGGCCCATCGAGTCCACGCCGACTAGCTATCACCTGTTCACGTTGGCTCTATGTGATCCCTCTTTCGCACCCATTTGGGGAAATTTTATGGAGGCCAATTAACTGTTCATAAGTTCTAGGCATGTTCGGCCCATTCAGTCTACTCTGCCATTCATTCGTGGGTGATCGATCTTACCCTCTCAACCCCATTCCCCTGCATTCTCCCCATAACCCATGACTGAACCTTCAGTCTGAAGAAGGGTCCCGACCCGAAACCTCACCCATCCATGTTCTCCAGAGATGCTGCCGGACCAGCTGAGTTACTCCAGCACTTTGTGTACTTTTATATATTAGCCAGCATCTGCAGTTCCTTGTTTCCTCAACCTACAAACCCGCACATCTTTAAGATGTGGGAGGAAACCGGAGCACCTGGTGGAAACCCATGGGAGAACGTGCAAACTCTGCGCAGACTGCACCCGAGGTCAGGATCGAACCAGGGTCTCTGGTGCTGTGGTGCAGCGGCTCTACCCGCTGCACCACCATGCAGGTCACTGTATCCACCTTCTAACCCTAACCCTAGATTGGCCTTCGTGTGCAGTGGGATAACTAGTGTGTGGGAGAGCTTGTTTCCATGCTGTATCTGTAAAACCTCCTCAGGCAGCTCGTTCCATCAACCATGTTCTCCAGGTTCTCACTGCCCATCGGAATGGGTAAATGCAACACCACCATAACACCGCTCTCTACATTAGCAAGACCAGCAACTCCAGGAAGGAAAAGCTGAGAGACCACGCACCTGCCTTAGCGATAGGTTTATTAATTTCATGTGTACAGAGGTACAGCAAAAAGCTTTACTTTGCATGCTATCCAAACAGACCAGATAATATTATGCATAAATGATATCGAGGGAAACGCAAGTACAATAGGTAGAGCAAAGGGGAAGATACAGAGTGCAGGATATAGTTCTCAGCATTGTAGCGCATCAGTTCCAGAGACAAAGTCCAATGTCCGCAATGGGGTAGAGGTGAATCAGAAAGAACCCCAGCTCATGGAAGGACCGTTCAGAAGCCTGATAACAGAAGGGAAGAAGCTGTTCCTGAGTCTGGTGGTGTGCGCCTTCAGGCTTTTGTGTCTTCTGGCCGGACAGGAGGCGGGGAGAAGAAGGAATGACCGGTGTGGGAGAAGTATTGGCTGCTTTCCCGAGGCAGCATGAAGTGTAGATGGTGGGGAGTGTGGTCTGTGTGATGGACTGGGCTACATCTACAATGGTGGGGAGTGTGGTTTGTGTGATGGACTGGGCTACATCTACAATGGTGGGAGTGTGGTCTATGTGATGGACTGGGCTACATCTACAATGGTGGGGAGTGTGGTGTGTGTGTAATGGACTGGGCTACATCTACAATGGTGGGGAGTGTGGTGTGTGTGATGGACTGGGCTACATCTACAATGGTGGGGAGTGTGGTCTATGTGATGGACTGGGCTACATCTACAATGGTGGGGAGTGTGGTGTGTGTGTGATGGACTGGGCTACATCTACAATGGTGGGAGTGTGGTCTATGTGATGGACTGGGCTACATCTACGATGGTGGGGAGTGTGGTCTATGTGATGGACTGGGCTACATCTACAATGGTGGGGAGTGTGGGACTGGGCTACATCTACAATGGTGGGGAGTGTGGTCTATGTGATGGACTGGGCTACATCTACAATGGTGGGGAGTGTGGTGTGTGTGATGGACTGGGCTACATCTACAATGGTGGGGAGTGTGGTGTGTGTGATGGACTGGGCTACATCTACAATGGTGGGGAGTGTGGTGTGTGTGATGGACTGGGCTACATCTACAATGGTGGGGAGTGTGGCTACATCTACAATGTGTGGTGTGTGTGATGGACTGGGCTACATCTACAATGGTGGGGAGTGTGGTGTGTGTGATGGACTGGGCTACATCTACAATGGTGGGGAGTGTGGTGTGTGTGATGGAGTGTGGTGTGTGTGATGGACTGGGCTACATCTACAATGGTGGGGAGTGTGGTCTATGTGATGGACTGGACTACATCCACAACTCCCTGCAATTTCTTGCGGTCGTGGGCAGAGCTGTTCCCAAACCAAGCTGTCATGCAACCTGACACTTTGCTCTTGTCCATGCTGCAGCAAGAAAGAACTTCATTGTTCTGTAGTCAGTACGTATGACAATTGAACACTTTTGACCCTTGGATGGCACTAAATGAGAGTGCATCTTGTCCTTGACTTGACTGTGCCATATACTGTTATGTTCATAAGGTTATAAGTGATAGGAGCAGAATTTGGCCATTCGGCCCATCAAGTCTACTCCACCATTCAATCTTGGCAGACCTATCTCTCCCTCCTAACCCCAATTCTCCTGCCTTCTCCCCATAACCCTTGACACCCGTACTAATCAAGAATCCATCCATCTCTGCCTTCAAAATATCAATTGACATGGCCCCCACAGCCGTCTGTGGCAAAGAATTCCACAGCTTCACCACCCTCTGCCGACAGAAATTCCTCCTCATCTCCTTCGTAAAGGAACGTCCTTTAACTCTGAGGCTGTGGCGTTCTGGTCCTAGACTTTCCCACTAGTGGAAACATCCTCCACATCCATTCTATTCAAGCCTTTCACTATTCTGCATGTTTCAATGAGGTCCCCCCCACCACCTCATTCTTCTAAACTCCAGCGATTACAGGCCCAGTGCCGTCCAATGCTCATCATATGTTAACCCACTATTTCCTAGGATCGTTCTCATGGCACTGATGCATGTTTGGGGTTTTCATTGGCAGGGTTATGCCAAGATTCGCAAGGAGCGAGTGTTCGAGGCCAATGGCAGCGTCATTAACCCCTTGACAACTGCCCACACGCTGGATGAGTGTATGGAACCAGAACTGACAGAGATTGAACAACGCACCAATCTAGGTGAGTCTTGTAGCATTCAAAGCATTTAGTTCAGTTTCTTATTATTGCCACGTGTAACGAGGTACAGTGAATACAGACACAAAATGCTGCAGTAACTCAGCGGGACAGGCAGTTTCTCTGGATAGGAAAAAAATGCAGAAAGTATTAATTCCAATTCCTTCTCTCCAGAGTTGCTGCCTGGCCCGCTGAGTTGCTCCAGCATTTTGTGTCTACCTTCGATGTAAACCAGCATTTGCAGTTCTTTCCTCCACCTTCAATACATAGAATAGTTCAGCACCGGAACAGGCCCTTTAGTCCACAACATCTGTGCCAAACAGTATACCAAGACCAACATCTGTTTGCACGTGATCCATATCCCTCTGTTCCCGTCATATCCATGTGCCTATCCAAACACCACTATGATATCTGCCTCCATCACCACCCCAGGCAGCACGCTCCAGCCATCCACCACCCTAAAGTGTAAAATAACAATTGCCGCACACATTTCCTTTAATCATTCCCCTTCTCATTGAGTCATAAAGGAACAGGCCATTCGGCCCAACTCGTCCACACTGACCAAGATGCTCTTGTCTTTGATATTTCTTAATGTATATATTTCTACAATAATTATGTGTGTGTGTCTGTGTTTGTATATATGTGTATACGTGTGTGTATTTATGTATATAAAGAGATACAGTGTATTCAGACCCCTTCACTTTTCCAACATTTTGTTACTTTGCAGCCTTATTTTAAAATGGATGAAATTCTTTTTTTTTAAATGATCAATCTACACACAATACCCCAGAATGAAGAAGTGAAAACATGTGTTTGGAAATTTCTAAACACCTGTTTTCACTTTTTTATTATGGGGTATTGTGTATACATTGATAATTTAAAAAATGAATTTAATCCAATTTAGAAAAAGGCTGTAGCATAACAGTGTGGAAAAAGTGAAGGGGTATGAATATTTTCTGAATGCACTATATCTATATTATATTACTAAAAGTCTGATCTTGACCACTTTTGGCCCACTGTGCTGCGATCGCCGAGAGAACGCCGCCATCTACGGCCGTCATTTTTGGCCACCTCGCTCAGACCCCCCCCCCCCCCCCCCCCTCCGCCTTCCGGGACCGGAGGATTTTTCCCATCGATGAAAAATCGGACAGATATTAATATTTTTTAAAAATTCCCCATTCTCTCTGCTGCCCCCGCTGGCGGCAGGGGGAAGGGACTATAAAACCCGGAAGAGTAATCCCTCACTCAGTCTATGCCAGACCCAGGAAGCGAGAGGGCCACGGTTCTCTGAGCTACGAATAACACTGAACGCACGTCTACTAGTCTCCGATGCGGCTGTAAAGGTTGCCCAATTGTTCTCACCTAACAAGTTTGTGGCAAAATGAATTTTAGTTGTCGGGTGGCTGCAGCCCAATTGTTTGCCGTGGCTTGGCTTTTAAAATCCATTCGGCCCACAATGTCTATACTAGCCCTCTGGAAACCAGCACCTTCGGCTCGCAACACCCATACTAGCGCAACAGACAGCCCCCCACCCCCACTGGCGAGCAATATGGGAATTGGTTGGTTGTCGTATATATATACACACACACACACACACACACACACACGTGCGTGCGTGTATATATATATGTATATATATATATATATATAGATATATATAAGTGGGACTATATATATATATATATATATATATATATATACATACACTAGTATGGGTATGGGTGTTGTGGGCTGAAGGGACTCTTTTCCAGAGGGCTAGTATGGACATTGTGGGCCGAATGGATTCTTGGGCTGGCGGCTCAGTCACTCAAGCCTGTTGTGCTGGCAGCTCAC
Organism: Leucoraja erinaceus; assembly: GCF_028641065.1. NCBI lineage: Eukaryota > Metazoa > Chordata > Chondrichthyes > Rajiformes > Rajidae > Leucoraja > Leucoraja erinaceus. Next base: position 1,227,593 of record NC_073386.1, on the reverse strand, counting down.
TCACTCACGGCTGGTGGGCTGGCAGTTGACTTATGGCTATTCCTTGAAATTCCATTTCAAGTAGGGTGCAAGGCCACCAAATTCAAGTGCAGTTTCATACCGTTTAAAGCAGGGTGCAAGGCCACTAAAGACAGCGAGTCCCTCTACATCTTGCAGAGACTGAGCCACCCCCACACTTCTGGGTTTTATAGTCCCTCCCCCACCTCCCACCAGAAGGGTCGTGGCCTTCATGGCGTGATTGACAGGAGAGAGAATCTCAACATTTTTTAAACACTAATAACTCTTTTATTTTTCATCGATGGGAAAAATCCTCGGCACCTGATGAGTGGAGGGGGACTCTGAGTAAGATGGCCAAAAATCACAGCCGTACGTTGTGGTACCGTGGTAGTGGTTTTTATAAAATCAATATAAAGAACAAACCGGAAGCGGTCAAGATTAGACTTAATTTAATTTAGGCAAGGCAACTTTAGGCAAGGCAAGGCAACTTTAATTAGGCAAGGCAACTTTAATTAGGCAAGGCAACTTTAATTAGGCAAGGCAACTTTAATTAGGCAAGGCAACTTTAATTAGGCAAGGCAACTTTAATTAGGCAAGGCAACTTTAGGCAAGGCAACTTTAATTAGGCAAGGCAACTTTAATTAGGCAAGGCAACTTTAATTAGGCAAGGCAACTTTAATTTGGCAAGGCAACTTTAATTTGGCAAGGCAACTTTAATTAGGGAAGGCAACATTAGGCAAGGCAACTTTAATTAGGCAAGGCAACTTTAATTAGGCAAGGCAACTTTAATTAATTAGGCAAGGCAACTTTAATCAGGCAAGGCAACTTTAATTTGGCAAGGCAACTTTAATTTGGCAAGGCAACTTTATTTAGGCAACACAGCTTTAGCATTTCCAAACCAAAGGCAACACAGCTTTAACATTTCCAAACCCAAGACAACACAGCTTTAGCATTTCCAAACTATATTTTCAAACCACATTAAGGGCACTGACGGGTCAGTAAAACCACTCACAGTTTAGCAGACATGTGTTCAGTGTTATTCACAGCTCAGACTGAGAGATGTGACCCTCACGCTCCTCCATCTTGCAGAGACTGACTGAAGCACTCAACACTTCCAAGTTTTATAGTCTCTCCGGAAGGGGTGTGGTCTTCAAGAGAGAGAATCTCAACATTTTATAAACACTAATAACTCTTTTATTTTAATCAATGGGAAAAATCCTCTTGTCCTGCGCAGCGGAGGGGGACTCTGAGTAAGATGGCCAAAAATCACAGCCTTAAGTGGCAGCGTTTTTTCTAAAATCAATATACAGAACAACAGGAAGTGGTCAAGATCAGACTATTAGTAATATAGATAATTATATATATATATATATAATTTTATATAGGTTTTATATTATACGTGTGTGTGTGTATAATATATATATATATATATATATATATATATATATCCCATTTAGTTCTTTTTATAGCTTTTACAGTTAAAAATGTATTTTTGTTACTGCAAGCTAAAAATACTAAAAAGCAGTCTGAAGAAGGGTCTCGACCTGAAACGTCACCCATTCCTTCTCTCCAGAGATGCTGCCTGTCCCGCTGAGTTACTCCAGCTTTTTGTGTCTATCTAAAAATACTAAAGGCTGTTTGTGTCATTGTTTTTAGAAATTAGGTGCAGGAGTAGGCCATTCGGCCCTTCGAGTCTGCACCGCCATTCAATATGATCATGGCTGATCATCCAACTCAGTATCCCGTACCTGCCTTCTCTCCATACCCCCTGATTCCCTTAGCCACAAGGGCCACATCTAACTCCCTCTTAAATATAGCCAATGAACTGTGGCCTCAACTACCTTCTGTGGCAGAGAATTCCACAGATTCACCACTCCCTGTGTGAAAAATGTTTTTCTCATCTCGGTCCTAAAAGATTTCCCCCTTATCCTTAAACTGTGACCCCTTGTCCTGGACTTCCCGAACATCGGGAACAATCTTCTTGCATCTAGCCTGTCCAACCCCTTAAGAATTTTGTAAGTTTCTATAAGATCCCCTCTCAATCTTCTAAACTCTAGAGAGTATAAACCAAGTCTATCAATGCAGCAGCTTGTCAATGTCAATGGCATGCCTCAGTGTAACTAGCAGCTTGTGTTCTTAAAAACACGATGATGTGTGATTACTATGGGCATTCCCTGTCCGCTATCACTGAAACCCACTATAAAGAGGTTCGTAATGTGCTTCCCCAAGTCAGGACGGGGTGCAGTGTGAAGAGGAACCTGTGGGTGGTGGTGTTCTTATACACCTGCTGATCTTGAAGGTAGAAGGCATAATTGAACTCGAAATGATGGAAATGAAGGTGTGGGTTCTGTGTGGTTTAATTCCAGCAGAGGTTTCATCACCTTTTTTTAACAACAAAAATAAAAAAAAAAGCTTTTCATGTAAGTCTTCAGGGTTTTTTTTTAAATAGAGGCAGATGTAGAGACAGGGAGTATAGAAGTCTGAAGAAGGTGTCTCGACCCGAAACGTCACCCATTCCTTCTCTCCAGAGATGCTGCCTGTCCCGCTGAGTTACTCCAGCATTTTATGTCTATCTTAGGTTTAAACCAGCATTGGCAGTTCCTTTCTACACATGGAAGTTGTGAGGTTATGTTATATTTAGATGTGATGTTGGTGAGGCTGTATTGTGTTTAGCTGTGGGGCACCGTGTTATAGGAAAGATGTTGTCAAGCTGGAAAGGGTCCAGAGAAGATCCACGAGGATGTTGCCAGGACTAGAGGGTGTGAGCTACAGGGAGAGGTTGAGTAGACTGGGACTGTATTCTTTGGAGCGCAGGAGGATGAGGGGGAATCTTGTAGAGGTGTATAAAATCATGAGAAGAATAGATCGGGTAGACGCACAGTCTCTTGCCCAGAGGGGAATCAGAGACATAGGTTTAAAGTGAAGGGGCAAAGATTTAATGGGAATCTGAGGGGTCACTTTATCACACAAAGATTGTGAGGGATAGAGAGAGTACAGAGGAGATTTACTAGAATGTTGCCTGGGTTTCAACAACTAAGTTACAGAGATAGGTTGAATAAGTTAGGTCTTTATTCTCTGGAGCGCAGAAGGTTAAGGGGGGACCTGATAGAGGTCTTTAAAATGATGAGAGGGATAGACAGAGTTGATGTGGACAAGCTTTTCCCTTTGAGAATAGGGAAGATTCAAACAAGAGGACATGACTTCAGAATTAAGGGACAGAAGTTTAGGGGTAACATGAGGGGGAACTTCTTTACTCAGAGAGTGGTGGCGGAATGAGCTCCCAGTGGAAGTGGTGGAGGCAGGTTCATTGGTATCATTTAAAAATAAATTGGATAGGCATATGGATGAGAAGGGAATGGAGGGTTATGGTATGAGTGCAGGCAGGTGGGACTAAGGGGAAAAAAAAAATTTGTTCGGCATGGACTTGTAGGGCCGAGATGGCCTGTTTCCGTGCTGTAATTGTTATATGGTTATATGGACCAAAGGCAGGCAGGTGGGACGAGTGTATTGGGTCATGTTGGCCAGTGTGGGCAAGTTGAGTTAAAGGGCTTGTTTTCACGCTATGACAATGACTATAACTGCAGGTGCTGGAATCTTGCATAGACCACAGAGTGCGGGAATAACTCAGGGGTCAGGCAGCATCTCTGGAGAATATCACAGATGACATTTCACAGAGTGCTGGAGTAACTCAGCGGGTCAGGCAGCATCTCTGGAGATCATGGATGGCGTTTCGGGTTCGGACAGGTCCTGAGCTAAAACTTTGTCTATCCATGTTCTCCAGAAATGCTCCATTTAGTTCAGTTTATTGTCACGTGTACCGAGGTACAGTGAAAAGCTTTTGTTGCGTGCTAACCATCTCGCCAGACCTGCTGAGTTACTCCAGCACTTTGTGCCTGTCTTTGATATAAACCAGCATCTGCAGTTCTTTGTTCCGACAAGATTGAAAAGACTAGGCTTGTATTCACTGGAGTTTAGAAGGATGAGGGGATATTTTATAGAAACATATAAAAATAAAAGGACTGGACAAGCTAGATGCAGGAAAATGTTTCCTAATGTTGGGCGAGTCCAGAACCAGGGTCCACAGTCCTAGAATAAAGGGGAGGTCATTTAAGACTGAGGTGAGAAAAAACTTTTTCACCCAGAGAGTTGTGGATTTATGGAATTCCCTGCAACAGGGGGCAGTGGAGGACAAATCACTGGATGGATTTAAGAGAGAGTTAGATAGAACTAGTTAGGGGCTAGTGCAGTCGAGGGATATAGGGAGAAGGCAGGCACGGGTTATTGATGGGGGACGATCAGCCATGATACCAATGAATGGCGGTGCTGGCTTGAAGGGCTGAATGGCCTCCTCCTGCACCTATCTTCCATGACATCTAATTTTTTTAGGTTTAGGTTTATTAGTGTCACGTGTGCTGAGGTGCAGCGATGAGCTTTGTATCGCATGCTCCCTTAACAGATCAGATATACCATACATAAACACAATGAAGACAAACTCAAGTACAGCAGGTAGAGCAAAGGGGAAAGATACATAGTGCAGAAAGCAGTTCTCAGCATTGTAGTGCATCAGTTCCAGAGACAAAGTCCAATGTCTGCAATGGGGTAGAGGTGAATCGGACAGTACCCTAGCTTAGGGAAGGACCGTGCAGAAGCCTGATTACTGATGGGAAGAAGCTGTTCCTGAGTCTGGTGGTGCGCAGTTTCAAGCTTCTGTACCTTCTGCCGGACGGGAGAGGGGTGAGACTTTGGTGAGGTTGACGTTTTTTACACAGTGGGTGGTGGGTGCCTGGAACACACTGCCGGAGGGTGGTGGTGGAGGCAGAGATGATAGTGGGTTTTGGATAGGAACATGGATGTGCAGGGGATGGAGGAATGTGGATTATGTGGAAGCAGATAAGAGCTGGTCGAGGTATCGTGACGGGCACAGCCATTGTGGGCTGAAGGGCCTGTTCCTGTGCTGTACTGCTCTAGGTTCTATGCAAATATTTCCTCAACCCCCCCCCCCCACCCCCCTCACGCTTCTTTCCACCTGTCGGCTTGAGAGTGGGTGCCTCTTAGTTACCGACGTCTCTGCTAGAGGAAACTGTTCCTTCCTGTTCACCCAGTCCAGGCCTCTCACAATGCCGAGCGCCTCAGTGAACTCTCTCAGTGGCTCAATGCTGCTTTACTGACATGTGTGCCCTGCACGGTGAAATGCTTCTTGCATCACGCGCACACACACAAACATGCACATAAACACACACGCACAAACACGCACACACACACACACGCACAAACACGCACACGCACACACAAGCACACACACACACACAAACGCGCACACACACACACACACAAACACGCACACACACAAACACACACACACACACAAACACGCACACACACACACACACACACACACACACACACACACACACACACACACAAACACACGCACACACACACACACAAACACGCACACACATAAACACGCACACACACACACACAAACACGCAGACACACAAACACGCACACACACACACACACAAACACGCACAAACACAAACACGCACAATCACACACACACACACGTCGCCATATTTTGGCGCCACTTACAAGAAGTCCAAAGTCGTGGGTCCTCGCGCTCGATGTATATAGCGCCTCTTGCCATAGAGGGAGTACAGAGACGGTTCACCAGACTGATTCCTGGGATGTCAGGACTGTCTTATGAAGAAAGACTGGATAGACTTGGTTTATACTCTCTAGAATTTAGAAGATTGAGAGGGGATCTTATAGAAACTTACAAAATTCTTAAGGGGTTGGACAGGCTAGATGCAGGAAGATTGTTCCCGATGTTGGGGAAGTCCAGGACAAGGGGTCACAGTTTAAGGATAAGGGGGAAGAGATGAGGTCCGAGATGAGAAAAACATTTTTCACACAGAGAGTGGTGAATCTGTGGAATTCTCTGCCACAGAAGGTAGTTGAGGCCACAGTTCATTGGCTATATTTAAGAGGGAGTTAGATGTGGCCCTAAGGGGATCAGGGGGTATGGAGAGAAGGCAGGTACAGGATACTGAGTTGGATGATCAGCCATGATCATATTGAATGGCGGTGGCAGGCTCGAAGGGCCGAATGGCCTACTCCTGCACCTATTTTCTGTTTCTATGTTTCTGTGTTCTGGAGCGGCTCCCGATCCAGGCGAGCCCCAGGCTGCTGCAGGGCCTCCACCGTCACCCTCGACCAGCTCGGCCCACCGGCCCACGTACCTCTCCTTGCCTGCCCGCCCGAACCCCTCTGTGTCCCGGGGGGTAAGGCCGCCTGCAGCCGGCCTTGAAGGCTCTGGAGGAAACACCCCCAATCCCCCCTCTTCCTTGCTCTCCATCTCCTTTGCTCCGAAGAGTCTTTTCTCCTTCACCTGAACTTGACCTCAGTCCGACAGATTAATAATCTTGTCTCTATAACAATGAGAAATGGCTTGGAAGCCCTCGGCCTTGAACCTCTGTGTTTAAAACAGTCGGTGAATTAACTTGATAAATAATTCCACCCTAGATTACACTTATGCTCGAGAAAATAGGAGCAAGAATTGTGGATGTCACACAAACTAACCTCCCTTCCATTGACTCCATCTACACCTCACGCTGCCTCGGCAAGGCCTGCAGCACAATCAAGGAAGAGTCGCACCCCGGACACTCCCTCTTCTCCCCTCTCCAATCGGGGGAAAAAAGGTACAGAAGTGTGAAAACGCACACCTCCAGATTCAGGGACATAGAAACATAGAAAACATAGAAATTAGGTGCAGGAATAGGCTATTCGGCCCTTCGAGCCTGCACCGCCATTCAATATGATCATGGCTGATCATCCAACTCAGTATCCCGTACCTGCCTTCTCTCCATACCCCCTGATCCCCTTAGCCACAAGGACCACATCTAACTCCCTCTTAAATATAGCCAATGAACTGGCCTCAACTACCCTCTGTGGCAGAGAGTTCCACAGATTCACCACTCTCTGTGTGAAAAATGTTTTTCTCATCTCGGTCCTAAAAGGGACAGTTTCTTCCCAGCTGTTATCAGGCAACTGAACCATCCTACCACAACCAGAGAGCAGTCCTGAACTACTATCTACCTCATTGAGGCTGTGCCCTCTGGCCCTAGGGAGAGCCTAGGACCTCTCCACACCCACTCTATCCAGGCCTTTCATTGTTCGGTACGTTTCAATGAGACTCCCCCCTCAATCTTCTAAACTCCGGCGAGTACAGGCCCAGTGCCGACAAACGCTCATCATATGTTAACCCACTCATTCCTGGGATCATTCTCGTAGAATGTCTTCTAAACGTCGTTATATCACATGCCCCAAGTACCTCCTCTGGCAGCTCATTCCATTCGTTAGCGGCGAATTGCGAAGGTAGCAAAGGCCCCCGACCACTACAGGTGAACAAAGGAGGAAGATGCCTGAACTTTATTGCCTTCCATCACAGTGAGGAATGGGGATTCCACTATGGTGGATGTTTATGTTAAATTTATTGTATGTGTGAATTGTGTTCTATTCACTTAGTGTGGCTGTCTGGTAAAGGGCCTGTCCCACTTTCACGACTTATTTCACCACCTTCTTTACTTGTGGGCATTTTTCATCATGCAAGGAAAAAAACGCCCCGACCTACTTGATGCCATGAGTACCTACGACTAGCATCACGACCTACTACGACCTCGTGACGACCATGCTGCGAGTATGAGTCAAGGGCAAACTCGGCAGAGGTCGTGAAAGTGGGACCAGCCCTTGCCTCAAATTTCACTGTACCCTAGTTGGCTAAGTGACCATAAATGCAAGCTTGAACTTGGACAGTGGAGACGTGGACAGCCCGGTTCAGGGTTAAATGTGGAAGTTGTTATTAAATCTCCAAATGTTTAATATCTCTTCCCCCCCCCCCCCCCCCCCCCTTCCCCAGATGTGGATCAAGATGCCTCTGAGGTGGAATCGGTGGGCCATTCTTCCATGGACAACATTCCCAAGGTTCCAGACTCCACCCACCCTTCAGAATCGGTAAGGGTGTTACTGAGAGGGTGAATGCTGAAGAAATCAGGTCAATGTTGACCGAATCCCAGGCGGTAGAGTAGTTGCTGCCTTACAGCCCCAGAGACCCGGGTTCGATCCCGACCACGGCCACTGCCTGCGCGGAGTTTGCACGCTCCCCCTGTTACCGTATGGGTTTCCTCCCACATTCCAAGGCCGTGCAGATTTGTGGGTTAATTGGCTTCAGTAAAACTGTAAATTGTCCCTGGTGTGGGATAGTGATAGTGAGCGAGGATCATTGGTCGGCACGGACTCGGTGGGCCGAAGGGCCTTTTTTCAGTGCTGTATCTCAAAACTAAACGTAAACAGTGCTGGACGACTGCCCGGGGGTAGTGGCGTGAGGTAGACACCACAGTGGCGTTCAAGAGCCTTTTGGATCGGCACATGGATATACATAGAGTGAAGTGGGTCACTTGCAGGCAGATAGATATTGGTTGGCATAAAGTGGTGTTGAATAGGATGTTTAAGATTTACGAGGATGTTGCCAGGACTAGAGGCTGTGAGCTACAGGGAGAGGTTGAGTAGGCTGGATCTCTATTCCTTGGAGCGCAGGAGGATGAGGGGTGATCTTATAGAGGTGTACAAATACATGAGAGGAATAGATCGGGCAGATGCACAGAGTCTCTTGCCCAGAGTAGGTGAATCGAGGACCAGAGGTCATGGGTTTAAGGTGAGAGGAGAAAGATTAAATGGGAATCTGGGGGGTAACTTTTCACACAAAATTGTATGGGTGGGTGTATGGATCAAGCTGCCAGAGGAGGTAGTTGAGGCTGGGACTATCCCAACGTGTAAGAAACAGACAGATCCATAGGTAGGACAGGTTTGGAGGGATATGGACCAAACGCAGGCAGGTGGGACTAGTGTAGGTGGAACATGTTGGCCGGTGTGGGCAAGTTGGGCCGAAGGGCCTGTATCCACACTTTGACAATTGAACCATTTACAGTGTACAGATACATATATAGTATTTAGTGCAAGGTAAAGCCAGCAATGTCCGTTCAGAGATAGTCTGGGGGATGATAGTTAAAGGAAGGAATGTTGCTGTTGCAGTAAAAAGATGCTGCTTTGGTATAACCGTCCCGTACAGAGTGGTTCAGCTGCCAGGCACGTTATGTGGAATCTTTCTCTTGTTTGCCAGATCAAACTCTTTGGAGATAGCAAATCATTCCTTAAATCCTCCCTAAAAACTCACTTTTATTCACTGGCTTTCGACACTGGCTGAGACTTTGTTCCTGTTTTAGTGCTTTTAATGTCTTTTAATTTTTACTGTTTTTATAGTCCTGTCGTCTTAATGGTTTTAGTAGTTTGTAATAACTTTTTGTTGACTTCCCATGTACAGCACTTTGTGGTAACTGATGTTGTCTAAAAGCGCTTTATAAATAAAGTTATTATTATTATTAATAGTTTGGTTTCGAAACCAGTGCCCCCATTCTCCGTGGATGGTCACCTTGTCGTTGTGGAGAATCTTGTGTGGTCCTGAGATCCTGAGAGCGATGCCGTCTGGAGCTATGCTCCTGGTAGGGCCACCCATGGCGGTAAGGTCAAGAGGGGAGGTCTCTGACAAAGAGCCAATCCAACCAAGACCTCAACGGTGGAACAGGCGGAGGACGATGGCTGACCTTAGTGGAGCGTCACAACGGCTGGGAAGGCGGATGAAGGCTGCAGCAGAAAAGGGTCTCCGGTCGTCTTGGACTCCATGCCACTGGATCCTGACCCAGATCTGTCAAGGACCGTGGGGTGGCTGTCTGTGTACCAGTCTCCCCACGTTAAACAAAGCCACGCACGGGCGTCCTCCATGTAGGGAATAGCACCCATGGTCAGCCATGATCGAAGGGGAGCCTAAGTAAAGCCCTCATGCCATTGTTCCCCTTCTCTTCTGTGTTTCAGATGGAACTCTTGAACTGTGACGCGTACAAGAAGTCTCGTGCCTTGAACGGTCTCGGCCAGGATGTGTCGGCGAGTTCCGCAGGTAGGCCGAGGAGCAGCCGTTGAACGGCGGCGCAGCGGGTGGCGCGGCTGCCTCGCAGTGGCGAAGACCCGGGTTCGACCCTGACCTCTGGCCCTGTCTGTGTGTGTGTGGACTCTGTCCATTTCTCCCCGTGACCACATGGGATTTCTCCGTCCGGGTGCTCTGGTAACCTGCAAACCTGCGCCTCTTTGGGATGTGGGAGGAAACGAGAGCGCCCGGAGAAAACCCACGCAGGTCACGGCGAGAACGTGTACAAACTCTGTACAGACAGCACCCGAGGTCAGGATCGAACCCACGTCTCTGGAGCTGTGAGGCAGCGGCTCTCTCTGAGATGCATGTACAATAATTGGACACCATAACAAGTCACTTGGTGCAAGCTGTAATTTTTTAAAAACTGTTAATATTAAATATAATTAGGTTTTTTATAATCAGCAAATTATTGTCCCAAGGCTGAATGTTGGCACAGGAGAGATTTATCATCAATTTTTCTTTGTTCTAAGGAGCGGACTTTTCAGTACAGTAGTATGCAGAAATCTCCAGGTTATTTTGGATCTACTCCTCTCACGGTTATATACACCCCTATAAAGTTCACCCCTCATCCTCCAGCATTTCAAACAATAAAGCCCTAGCCTAGTCTAGCTCTCCCACAAAACAACCCTCCACAAATTGCTGGAGTAACTCAGCGGGTCAGGCAGTGTTCCACGAGAGGAGTACATTTGTGGGTGTGTGACACTCATTAGTTCATAAGGGCCATTCGGCCCATCAAGTCTACTCTGCCATTCAATCATGGCTGGTCATTCTGTCCCTCACAAACCCAATTCTCCTGCCTTCTCCCCGTAACCCCCGGCAACCCCACTGGGGATATGGCACAACGTGACTGGGCTTCACGTTGGGGGAGAGAAAGCGGGGCGCGGTAAGAAGCTGCGATCTCTGCATTTGCCCCGTCTCTCTCCTCTCTCTCTCTCTGTAAGCCTCCCATCCACCTCTCCCTCTTTCCCTCCTCACCCGCTTGCCCGCCTTGCAGTTTAGTGTAGAGATACAGCGTGGAAACGGGTCCTTTGGCCCACTGAGTCCGCACCGACCAGCGACCCCTGCACGCTAAAACTATCCTTAACACTTTATCCGGAACGATTTACAATTTTACCGAAGACGATCGACCCACAAACCCGCACGTCTTTGGAGAGTGGGAGGAAACCGGAGATCCCGTAGAAACCCCACGCTGGTCACGGGGAGAACGGACAAACTCCGCACAGACAGCACCCGAACCAGGATCCAACCCGGGTCTCTGGCGCTGCGAGGCAGTGACTATACCGCTGCCGCTTACGCAGTTATCATTATCATTATCATCCTCTTATTGTCATCTTGCAAAGCAACAGTTGTACAGTGCAAAATGAGTAGACGTTTCCCAGGGAACACCGGAGCATCGCACATCAACACTTAAACATTCCACGCATAAATAAAAACGATTAATAAAAACCCAATCCAGTTCCTGATGCATCTTGACACATGTTTTGTGTTTTAATTATCCTGCACTGATGTATTTAACATGTGAGCAGAGTTGTTAGAATGTTTTATTATGTAATTGGATAATATAATTTACAGGCTTAATTCTGAATGCTTTAAATTAATATTTCTTTAATATTTACAGGCGTCTGTACGGTTGGTAATTAAAGGATTATTTGATGGAATGAGAGGAGCAAACATTTTCTAAAACCACCAGTGGCAATTCACGATTTTATTTCTAAAATCACGGGAGCACCTATTTTCTATGTTCTAAAATTAGAGGGCAGGTTGGCGCAGCGGTAGAGTTGCTGCCTCACAGCGCCAGGCACCTGTTTCGATCCTGACTACGGGTGCTGTCTGTACGGAGTTTGTCCGTTCTCACTGTGACCGCGTGGGTTTTCACCGGGTGCTCCGGTTTCCTCCCACACTCCAAAGACGTGCAGGTTTGCAGGTTAATTGACTTTGATAAAAATGGTAAAAATAGGACCGTGCTAAGTTCACGGGGCGATCGAAATGGGTTAAGAGGAAGAGATAGATCAGCCATGATAGAATGGTGGAGTAGACTTGTTGGGCCGAATGGACTAATTCTGCTCCTAGAAATTATGAAGGCACACCTCCAGATTCTGGGACAGTTTGTTCCCAGCTGTTATCAGGCAACTGAACCATCCTCTCAACAACTAGAGAGTGGTCTTGACCTCCCATCTACCTCATTGGAGACCCTTGGAAATGGGTGATGTTGTGGGTCAAGACCCTCACTGAAGAAGGGTCTCGGCCGGAAACGTCACCCATTCCTTCTCTCCAGAGTCGCTGCCTGTTCCTATAAATCCTATAAATGTGAGGTTATCCATTTTTGGTGGCAAAAACAGGAAAGCAGACTATTATCTAAATGGTGGCCGACTAGGAAAAGGGGAGATGCAGCGAGACCTGGGTGTCATGGTACACCAGTCATTGAAAGTAGGCATGCAGGTGCAGCAGGCAGTGAAGAAAGCGAATGGTATGTTAGCTTTCATAGCAAAAGGATTTGAGTATAGTAGCAGGGAGGTTCTACTGCAGTTGTACAGGGTCTTGGTGAGACCACACCTGGAGTATTGCGTACAGTTTTGGTCTCCAAATCTGAGGAAGGACGTTATTGCCATAGAGGGAGTGCAGAGAAGGTTCACCAGACTGATTCCTGGGATGTCAGGACTGTCTTATGAAGAAAGACTGGATAGACTTGGTTTATACTCTCTAGAATTTAGGAGATTGAGAGGGGATCTTATAGAAACTTACAAAATTCTTAAGGGGTTGGACAGGCTAGATGCAGGAAGATTGTTCCCGATGTTAGGGAAGTCCAGGACAAGGGGGTCACAGCTTAAGGATAAGGGGGAAATCCTTTTAAACCGAGATGAGAAGAACTTTTTTCACACAGAGAGTGGTGAATCTCTGGAACTCTCTGCCGCAGAGAGTAGTCGAGGCCACAGTTCATTGGCTATATTTACGAGGGAGTTAGATGTGGCCCTTGTGGCTAAAGGGATCAGAGGGTATGGAGAGAAGGCAGGTACGGGATACCGAGTTGGATGATCAGCCATGATCATATTGAATGGCGGTGCAGGCTCGAAGGGCCGAATGGCCTACTCCTGCACCTAATTTCTATGTTTCTATGTTTCCTCGTGAGTTACCTCAGCTTTTTGTGTCTGCCTTCGGTTTAGACCAACATCTGCAGTTCCTTCCTGCACATCATGTACAGTCTTTCGCTGCACCTCGGTACACGTGACAATAATATGTTGAACTAACCGCTGCAAACTCTTCCCTTCCCCCAAGGTGCGGAGATGCGAGGTGCCTCCTGCCTGCCTACTCCCTCCCCATCACCCGTGGAGATGAAGACTTTTGAGACCGGCACCCTGGGAATGGAGAGGTAGGTGTCCGCTCTCCCCCCTTGTAAGCGCAAGACTCACAACAGTACAGCACAAGAACGGGTTACAGATACAGGTGTATCGTCAAGAACCCTTCCATGCATCGAACAGTTTAGCACAGGAACAGGCCCTTCAGCCCACAATGTCTGTGCCGAACATGATGCCAAGACCAACTCTTATCTGCCTGCATGTGATCTGTATCCCTCCATTCCCTGCATATCCACCGATCTAAACGTCTCTGAAACACCACTATCGTATCTGCCTCCACCACCACCACCCCGGCAGCATGTTCCAGGCACCCACCGCCCTCTGTTTAGAAAAGTTGCCCCGCACATCTCCTTTAAAGCTACCCTCCCTGACCTTAAACCAATGTGCCATAAGGTCAAATGGTCATAAATGATAGGAGTAGAATTAGGCCATTCGGCCCATCAAGTCTACTCCGCCATTCAATCATGGCTGATCTATCTATCCCTCCTAACCCCATTCTCCTGCCTACTCTCCACAACCAACCTCCGACGCCCATACTAATCAAGAATCTATCTATCTCTGCCTTAAAAAAAATATCCACTGACTTGGCCTCTGCAGCCTTCTGTGGTAAAGAATTCCACAGATTCACCCCGACTAAAGAATCTTTGACATTTCCATCCTGGGAAAAGGTTCTGACTGTCTACCCTATCTACGTCTCTCAATTTTATAAACTTCTATCAGGTCTTCCCTCAACCACCACAGAAAACAATCTGAGTTTATCCGACCCCTCCTAGTTGCTGTTCCTCTCCCATCCAGGCATCAGTCTGGCAAACCTGTACTGCACCCTCTCCAAATCCCCACATCCTTCATGTAATATGAAGACCACCACTCCACATTATGTGCCTGGTGCAGCCAAACCAATGTGTAAGGCCAGGAACCGTTCCGAGCGCTCTCCACCGTAGAAGGCAGGTAGACATGCCCGTTACCCTGGATGGACAACTTCCAGCCAGAGTTTACCTGTGACGAGCTCCTCTTCCTCTTGTTCACCTGCATTGGTGCAGTGTTGGTCCGCCAAGGTCTGCTGGTCCTCCCACTGACCAAACACTTCAACTCCCCCTCCCTATTTCCCACTCTGACCGTTCTGTCCTGGGCCTCCACCACTGTCAGAGTGAGGCCACTCTGGTGGAGGGACAGCGTCTCGTATTCCGTTTGGGCAGCTTACACCCCAAAGCTGCCTCTCCAATTTTGGGTAACTCCTATAGGCACTCCCCACCCTCCCCACGCCCCTTACTCCACTAAAAATCCGTGAAGCAGTTCCTCACTGTCCCGGGACAACAATCAGCTTATCAGCGAACCTCCCTACCTAAGGTCACCTGGACCTGGTCTTCTCACCCCCAGTACCTCCACACACACACACACACACACGCGCACTCACGCACTCACACGCGCACACACACACACACACACACACACACACACACACACACACACACACACACACAAACGCACTCACATACACACACACACACACACACACACACACACACACACACACACACACACACACACACACACACACACACACACACACACACACACACACACACACACACACACACACACACACACACACACACACACACACACACGCACGCGCACACACACGCACACACGCACTCGCACACACACACACAAACGCACTCACATACACACACACACACACACACAAACGCACTCACATACACACACACGCACTCACATACTCACACACACACTCGCACGCACACACACACACGCGCACACACACACACACACACACACACACACACACACACACACACACACACACACACAATCTGAAGAAGGGTCCCGACCAGAGACATCACCTATCCACGTTCTCCAGCGATGCTGCCTGGCCCGCTGAGTTACTCCAGCACTTTGCGTCTATCTTTGGTTCAGTTTAGTTTAGAAATACAGCACAGAAACAGGCCCTTCGTCCGACCGAGTCCGCACCGCCCAGCGATCCCCGCACACTAACGCTGTCCAACTCACACTGGGGACAAATTACAGTTTTACCGAAGCCAATTAACCTACAAACCTGTACGTCTTTGGAGCACCTGAAGAAAACCCAGGCAGGTCACGGGGAGAACGTACAAATCCGTACAGGCAGCACCAGTAGTCGGGGACGGGCGCGGGTCTCTGGCGCTGTGCGGTTTGGTTGGCGGTCAGGCACGGCCACGGCTGATTGTTTGGGGCGATCTCTCTCTCTATGTCGGCAGCTCGGTGGAGAGAGTGCGGCTCGATCCTGTGGAGTGGACAATCCTGGACGTCTTCAATTACTTCAAGAAGGCAGGCTTCGAGGACCAGGCTGCGGCCTTTCAGGAACAGGTGGGTGCGTGAGGGACAAAGGAACAAGTCCGCAGTCGGGCGCGCTCTGCTTACCGACCCAGAGATCGACAGATTCTTGATTAGTACACCTGTCGGGGAGTATTACTAACTGGAGGACAAGCACCTCGTATTGTGCTTGGGAACCTTACAACAGATTCCTGATTAGTGCGGGTGTCAAGGGTTACGGGGAGAAGGCAGGGGAATTGGAGGGAGATAGATCAGAATGGCGGAGTAGACTTGATGGGCCGAATGGCCTAATTCTGCTCCTATAACTAATGAACATGAATCTTGGGTCGTAGAGTCATCGAGTGATACAGCATGGAAACAGACCCTTCGGCCCAACTGTCCTACCCCGACCAAGATGCCCCATCTACACTAGTCCCTCCTTCCTGCGTTTGGCCCATATACCACTAAACCAGTCCTATCCATGTACCTGCCCGCATGTCTTTTAATTGCCGTTATATTACCTGCCTCAACTACCTCCCCTGGCAGCTCGTTCCATATGGCACCACACTCTGAGTGAGAAAGTTACCCCTCGGGTTCCTATTAAATCTTTCCCCCCTCATCTTAAACCTATGCCTTCTGGTTCTGGATTCCTCCCCGTCTGGGTAAAAGTTCTTGGTCGACAAAAATGCTGGAGAAGCTCAGCAGGTGAGGCAGCATCTATGGAGCGAAGGAATAGGCGACGTTTCTGGTCGAGACCCTAATTCTTGAGTTGCCCTCCCTCCTTGTCTGAGCATGAAGAAGTAAGGTGGAGATTGACAGATTCCTGATCAGTACGGGTGTCGGGGGTTATGGGGAGAAGTCAAGTCAAGTTTATTTGTCACATACACATACGAGATGTGCAGTGAAATGACAGTGGCAATGCTCGCGGACTTTTGTGTAAAAGACAAACAACAAAACAACCAAACAAATTATAAACACAATCATAACACACATATTATTTTACATAATAAATAATGGAAGGAAAAACGTTCAGTAGAGTTAGTCCCTGGTGAGATAGGCGTTTACAGTCCGAATTGCCTCTGGGAAGAAACTCCTTCTCAACCTCTCCGTTCTCACCGCATGGCAATGGAGGCGTTTGCCTGACCGTAGCAGCTGGAACAGTCCGTTGCAGGGGTGGAAGGGGTCTCCCATGATTTTATTTGCTCTGGAGTTGCACCTCCTGTTGTATAGTTCCTGCAGGGGGGTGAGTGAAGTTCCCATAGTGCGTTCGGCCGAACGCATTACTCTCTGCAGAGCCTTCTTGTCCTTGGCAGAGCAATTCCCAAACCAGATGGTAATGTTCCCGGACAAGATGCTTTCCACCGCCGCTGCGTAGAAGCACTGGAGGATCCTCGGAGACACTCTGAATTTCCTCAATTGCCTGGAGGCAAGAAGGCAGGAGAATGGGGCTGAGAGGGAAGGATTGAATGGCAGAGTAGACCTGATGGACCGAATGGCTTAATTCTGCTCGCATGGGTTTATGACGTTCCTTATTAAGGTGGCGCAGCTGGTGGAGGTTCGATCCTGACCTCGGGTGCTGCCCGAATGGAGATTTATAATGGGATCCGAACAACAACATTTTAAAGAGGCTGGTGGATAGTTTCACTTCTGTTTAGTTTATTGTCACGTGTACCGAGGTACAGAGCTTTTGTTGCGTGCTAACCAGTCAGCGGAAAGACAATATATGATTACAATCGATCCATCCCCAGTGTACAGATACATGATAAGGGAATAACGTTTAGTGCAATGTAAAGCCCGATCAAAGATAGTCCGAGGGTCACCAATGAGGTAGATAGTAGTTCAGGACTGCTCTCTGGTTGTGGTAGGATGGTTCAGTTGCCTGATAACTGCTGGGACGAAACTGTCCCTGAATCTGGAGGTGTGCGTTTGTTTTCACACTTCTGCATTTTTTGCCCGATGGGAGAGGGGAGAAGAGGGAGTGGCCGGGGTGCGACTGGTCCTTGATGATGCTGCTGGCCTTGCCGAGGCAGCGTGAGGTGTAGATGGAGTCAATGAAAGGGAGGTTGGTTTGTGTGTGATGGTCTGGGCTGCGTCCAGAATTCGCTGCAATTTCTTGCATCTTGGATGGAGCCGTTCCCAAACTGAGCTGCGATGTATCCCGATAAAATGCTGCCTACGGCGCATAGTGATGTGGCTTTGGATATTCCAGTCCTCTTGTGGAATGAATCTCTGGCCATTTTTGTCGTTCGGAGATCGCGAGGATCACCAGATGTTGCGCTCCGTATTCTCTTTAAACTCACTGGCATCCCGAGATTCAAAGTTTCATTCACCTAATGTTGCCTGGGGCAGTTCCTTTTTAGACCTGTTTAGTTTAGAGACAGTGGACTAGTTCCATGTTGTTCCACTTTCTCATCCACTCCCAACACACCAGGGGCAATTTACTGAAGCCTCTTCTTCTTGCGTATGGCGTGCACAGCCTAAAGTTGGAGGGCAACTTGTTCTATTTGATTGTGCACGCCAGATTGATTGCATTAGTCGAAACAGGACCGGCCACGTGAAGGTTGCAATCTCCCACGCCTTACTGAAGCCAATTAACCTACAAACCCACACATCTTTGGTATGTGGGAGGAAACCGGAGCACCCGGAGGAAACCCACGCGCTCACAGGGACAACGTGCAAACTCCGTACAGACAGCACCGCAGTCAGGATTGAACCTCTTACCAGCTGTGCCACTTCGTAAGGAACATTATGTCACATCTACACCATTTGATCATGGCTGATCTATCTTTCCCACTCAACCCCATCCGCCTGCCCTCTCCCCATCAATCCTGACGCCCCGTATTAATCAAGAACCTGTCAATCCTTTCCTTAATAATACCCAAAAGTAGACAAAAAAAACTCAGCGGATCAGGCAGTATCTCTGGAGCGAAGGAATGGATGATGTTTTGGGTTGAGATCCTTCTTGTCTTAGCCTCCACATCTATCTATCTGTCTGTCTGTCTCTGTCTGTCTGTCTGTCTGTCTGTCTGTCTGTCTGTCTGTCTGTCTGTCTGTCTGTCTGTCTCTGTCTCTGAGTGGATGCCAACTCGGTATCCACTGAGTTGGCATCCACAGCTGCCTGTGGCAATGAATTCCACAGATTCATCACACTCTGACAAAAGAAATTCCTCCTCATCTCCTTTCAAAATGTATGTCACGTTTATTGCTGGCAAGTTTGTTTTGGTAGCTCTGTTCATGAGCCACCAGGTGGCGGTATGGTTGAAAAGATTCACAAGGGCGTCATAGAACGAACAGTACAGCACAGGAACAGGCCCTTCGGCCCACCACATCTGTGTTGGACACGATGCCAAGACCGGTTCCAGTCGCCAGGACTGGAGGACTTCAGTTTCAAGGAGAGTTTGGAAAGGCAAGGGGCGTTTACCCCTGGAGGAAGCGGCATAGATAGGGAAGACAGTCACAGTCTTTTGTGGAATCCAAGATTAGAGGGCACAGGTTTAAGGTGAGAGGGGAAAGATTTAAAGGGGAACTGAGGGACAACATTTTTAAGCAGAGGGTGGTGGATACCACACCTGGAGTATTGGTGAGACCACACCTGGAGTATTGCGTACAGTTTTGGTCTCCAAATCTGAGGAAGGACATTATTGCCATAGAGGGAGTGCAGAGAAGGTTCACCAGACTGATTCCTGGGATGTCAGGACTGTCTTATGAAGAAAGACTGGATAGACTTGGTTTATACTCTCTAGAATTTAGGAGATTGAAGGGGATCTTATAGAAACTTACAAAATTCTTAAGGGGTTGGACAGGCTAGATGCAGGAAGATTGCTCCCGATGTGGGGGAAGTCCAGGACAAGGGGTCACAGCTTAAGGATAAGGGGGAAATCCTTTAAAACCGAGATGAGAAGAACTTTTTTCACACAGAGAGTGGTGAATCTCTTGAACTCTCTGCCACAGAGGGCAGTCGAGGCCAGTTCATTGGCTATATTTAAGTGGGAGTTAGATGTGGCCCTTGTGGTTAAGGGGATCAGGGGGTATGGAGAGAAGGCAGGTACGGGATACTGAGTTGGATGATCAGCCATGTTCATATTGAATGGCGGTGCAGGCTCGAATGGCCGAATGGCCTACTCCTGCATCTAATTTCTATGTTTCTATACCTGGAACAGCTGCTAGACAGGTGGTACAGGCCGATACAGTTACAAGACTGCCACCTACCTGTGTTTACGCAGCAGTATCACTTTATAGAGTTTGCATGTTTTCTCCGTGACCTGGGTGGGTTTTCTCCGGGTGCTCCGGTTTCCTCCCACATACCAAAGACGTGCAGGTTAGTAGGTTAATTGGCTTCAGTAAATTGCCCCCAGTGTGTAGGGATAGGATGCAAAAGTGGGATAACATTGAACTAGTGGGAACGGGTGCTCGCTGATTGGCGCGGACTCGATGGGCCAAAGACACTGTTTCCATGCAGTGTCTCTACACTAAACTAAACAGAAGTCTAAAATGGAACTGCCCCAGGCAACATTAGGTGAATGAAACTTTAAATCTCGGGATGCCAGTGAGTTTAAAGAGAATACGGAGTGCAACATCTGGTGATCCTCGCGATCTCCGTACGACAAAAATGACCAGAGATCCATTCCACAAGAGGACTGGAATCCCCAAAGCCACGTAACTATGCGCCGTGGGAAGCCTTTTATCAGGGATGCATCACAGCTCGGTTTGGGAACGGCTTCGTCCAAGACTGCAAGCAATTGCAGCGAATTGTGGACCTAGCCCAGACCATCGCACAAACCAACCTCACTTCCATTGACTCCATCTACACCTCACGCTGCCTCGGCAAGAACGAGTCGCACCCCCGGCCGCTCCCTCTTCTCCCCTCTCCCATCGGGCAAGAGGTATAGAAGTGTGAAAACGCACATCTCCAGATTCAGGGACAGTTTCTTCCCAGCTGTTATCAGGCCATTCTACCACAATTAGGGAGCAGTCCTGAACTACTATCTACCTCATTGGTGACCCTCGGACTATCTTTGATCGGACAATTGTAAATTGCCCCTTTTGCGTGTAGGATGGAGCTATTATACTGGGTGATCGCTGGTTGGCACGGACTCGGTGGGCCGAAAGGCCTGTTTCTTTACTGTCTCTCTAAACTAAACACTTAAACTTGTAGACAGGTATATGGGGAGGAAAGGATTAGACAGATAAACCTGTGTTCAGTTTTGGTCACCATGCGATAGGAAGGACGGTGTTAAGCTGGAGCGAGGGCAATTTACAATTAAACCAGGCATATTAACCTACAAACCTGTATGTCTTTGGCGTGTGGGAGGAAACCGGAGATCTTGGAGAAAACCCACGCAGGTCACGGAGAAAACCCACGCAGAGAACGTGCAAACTCCGTACAGACAGCATTCATAGTCAGAATTGAACCCGAGTCTCTGGCACTGTGATACAGCAACTCTACCGCTGCACCACCATGCCTCGTGTCGGCCTATTCCTTCCATGATGTTGTACATCTCCAGAAGCAGTTTCACTCTGGTTGACTATGCCTGTATCGGTGGCTTCTGACCGTGTGTGACCTTTGTCTGTCTTCAGGAGGTTAACGCATGACGAGCGTTTGACGGCACTGGGCCTGTACTCGCTGGAGTTTAGAAGGATGAGTGGGGACCTCATTGAAACTTACCGAATAGTGAAAGGCCTGGATAGAGTGGATGTGGAGAGGATGTTTCCACTGGTGGGAGAGTCTAGGACCAGAGGTCACAGCCTCAGAATCAATGGACGTTCCTTTTGGAAGGAGATGAGGAGGAATTTCTTTAATCAAAGGGTTGTGAATCTGTGGAATTATTTGCCACATAAGGTTGTGGAGGCCAAGTCAGTGGATATTTTAAAGCCAGTGATAGATACAGGGCCCTCCATAATGTTTGGGACAAAGACCCATCATTTATTTATTTGCCTCTGTACGCCACAATTTGAGATTTGAAATAGAAAAAAAATCACATGTGGTTAAAGTGCACATTGCCAGATTTTAATAAAGGCCACTTTTATACATTTTGGCATCACCATGTAGAGATTACAGTTGTGTTTATACATGGACCTCCAGTCCAGGGCTCCATAATGTTTGGGACACATGGCTTCACAGGCGTCCGTAATTGCTCAGGTGTGTTTAATTGCCACCTTATTGCAGGTATAAGAGAGCTCTCAGCACCTAGTCTTTCCTCCAGTCTTTCCATCGCCTTTGGAAACTTTTATTGCTGTTTATCAACAAAGTTGTGCCAATGAAAGTCAAAGAAGCCATTATGAGACTGAGAAACAAGAATAAAACTGTTAGAGACATCAGCCAAACCTTAGGCTGACCAAAATCAACTGTTTGGAACATCATTAAGAAAGAGAGCACTGGTGAGCTTACTAATCGCAAAGGGACTGGCAGGCCAAGGAAGACCTCCACAGCTGATGACAGAAGAATTCTCTCTATAATAAAGAAAAATCCCCAAATACCTGTCCGACAGACCAGAAACACTCTTCAGGTGTGGATTTGTCAATGACCAATGTCCGCAGAAGACTTCATGAACGGAAATACAGAGGCTACACTGCAAGATACAAACCACTGGTTAGCCACAAAAATAGATGTCCAGTTGTTACAGTTTGCCAAGAAGTATGTAAAAGAGCAACCACAGTTCTGGAACATGGTCTTGTGGACAGATGAGACAAAGATTAACTTATATCGGAGTGATCGCAAGAGCAAAGTTTGGAGGAGAGAAGGAACTGCCCGAGATCCAAAACATACCACCTCATCTGTGAAACACGGTGGTGGGGGTGTTATGGTCTGGGCATGTCTGGCTGCTGAAGGTACTGGCTCACTTATCTTCATTGATGATACAACTGCTGCTGGTAGTAGCATAATGAATTCTGAAGTGTATAAACACATCCTGTCTGCTCATGTTCAAACAAATGCCTCAAAACTCATTGGCCGGCGGTTCATTCTACAGCAAGACAATGATCCCAAACATACTGCTAAAGCGACAAAGGAGTTTTTCAAAGCTAAAAAATGGTCAATTCTTTTTTTTAAATTAATTTTTTTAATTAAAAAAAAAAATTTTATTCGAAGCAATTGTACACGGATAAATCGCTCGGCATCTACAATTATACAATTATTGTACAGCTTAATTTTTTTCAAATTTTATCATAACAAATACACAGTAGACAGAGAACAAAAAACAACAATGAAAGAAACAAAAAAAAAAAATCAAATAAAAACAAAAATAAATAAACCCAAAAACATATAACCATATAATAACCATATAACAATTACAGCACGGAAACAGGCCATCTCGACCCTTCTAGTCCGCACCGAACACTTATTCTCCCCTAGTCCCATATACCTGCGCTCAGACCATAACCTTCCATTCCCTTCCCATCCATATAACTATCCAATTTATTTTTAAATGATAAAAACGAACCTGCCTCCACCACCTTCACTGGAAGCTCATTCCACACAGCCACCACTCTCTGAGTAAAGAAGTTCCCCCTCATGTTACCCCTAAACTTCAGTCCCTTAATTCTCAAGTCATGTCCCCTTGTTTGAATCTTCCCTACTCTCAGTGGGAAAAGCTTTTCCACGTCAACTCTGTCTATCCCTCTCATCATTTTAAAAACCTCTATCAAGTCCCCCCTTAACCTTCTGCGCTCCAAAGAATATCAACAAACAAACAAACAAACCAAAAAAAAAAGTGGAGAGCAGCCAGAATATCAGTCAGTGCAAGATCAAAGTTCGCACTGATTAAAGACATAGCACAGCAGCAAAGTAAACACATCAGACAGTTATGCCTCTTCAAGCAATATCAAAAATGGTTTCCACGCCGTCAAAAAATAATTTTGTGAATTCCCTTTGTTAAAACAAATCTGTTCCATCTTAGCAATAGAAAGCATTTTGTTGAGCCACCTCTTGAAACATGGGGAGAGTGGAGACTTCCAATTCAGTAATATTATTTTTTTTAGCTGCAACCATACCTGCTCTAAGAATCTGCTTCTGGTGGGAAGGAAGGGCCCTTGTATTGTCAGAGCAACCAAAAATAGCCAGATTACAATCGGACGGAATATTTATTCGACATTGTTTGGAAAGACAGTTAAATATGTCACTCCAGAAATTGCTTAATACTGGACAGTGCCAGAATAAATGTGCTAGTGATCCTTCTGCAGTACCACATCTGCCACACATGGAGGAACCCGATTCATAAATCTTGTTTGATTTTAGAATAATGTAGTCTATGCAAGACTTTAAATTGAATTCATCTGTATCCAGAGAAGACACCCAGCAACTGGTGATGTCCATGAATCGCAGACTTCAAGCAGTCATTGCGTGCAAAAGATATGCAACAAAATACTAAACATGACTACTTTAATTTACATGACATTGCTGTGTCCCAAACATTATGTTGCCCTGAAATGGGGGGGGGGGACTATGTATAAACACAGCTGTAATTTCTACATGGTGAAACCAAAATGTATAAAAATGGCCTTTATTAAAATCTGACAATGTGCACTTTAACCACATGTGATATTTTTTTCTATTACAAATCTCAAATTGTGGTGTACAGAGGCAAATAAATAAATGATGTGTCTTTGTCCCAAACATTATGGAGGGCACTGTAGATTCTTGATTAGTACGGGTGTCGGGGGTTATGGGGAGAAGGCAGGAGAATGGGGTAAGGAGGGAGAGATAGATCAGCCATGATTGAATGGCAGAGTAGACGTGATGGGCCGAGTGGCCCTAATTCTGCTCCTATCACTTATGACCTTCGATGCATCCGCAGGAAATCGACGGCAAGTCTCTGCTCCTCATGAAACGCAGTGATGTTCTGACGGGACTGTCAATCAAGCTGGGGCCCGCACTCAAGATCTACGAATTCCACGTGAAAACCTTGCAGATGAGTCACTTAAAGGGCAGCTCGCCTGAGTGTTAAACTCCCGCCCAGGAGATGGTGTCTTGGTGTCAAATCCACCCACTGTGTTTCTTCCCCTCCCCATCCGTGATCTCCCCATCCCTATCCTCCCCTTCCCTGTCCTCCCCTTCCCTGTCCTCGCCATCCCTATCCTCCCCTTCCCTCCCCCTGGTTGCATGTAGGTTGTTGGCGGTCCAGTATTAGGATGCGTGTGGTCGGGGCGTTGTCAGGCTGATGTCCGATATTGAGGGATGCCCTTTCCTTCCTGTGACCTGGAACCACTTATTGTGAGCAGTGGTGTATTTTGCCGCCCCTGGTTCACCAAATGTATTTATCTTGTGACCTGAGCTGTAAGAACACAGCAGACCGGTGACCAAGGTGAAGCTACACCAGCCGTAACGTGTTGCCTAAGTATGGGGAGCGTTATTTAAAAAAAGACACTGCCGTGTTTGTAAGATAGACACAAAATGCTGGAGTAACTCAGCGGGACAGGCAGCATCTCTGGAGAGAAGGAATGGGTGACGTTTCGGGTCGAGACCCTTCTCCAGACCGAGAGTCGGGGGGAGAGGGAAACAAGTTATAGACGGTGATGTGGAGAGATATAGAACAAATGAATTAAAGTTGTGCTTAAAAGTAACGGTCAATATGGAAAGGGGCCGTCGTTAGCTGTGGGCTAGGTGGAAATGAGACTCAGCACGTCGACTTTGAAACCGGTCCATGTACCTGTCCTCGTGTCCTTGAACATGGTGGGAGCATTTAATCGTCTCGGCTATAGGGAACAGGATGGACTGTTTGAAATCCATGTTCAATGGTTCATAACTTCATGTGGTAGGAGCAGAATTTGGCCATTTGGTCCATGGAGTCAACTCCGCCATTCAGTCATGGTTGATCAATCCCTCGAGACCCCATTCTCTTGCCTTCTCCCCATAACCCCCGACACCCGTACCAATCGAGAACCTATCAACCCCCACCGTAAATATATCTACAGCCTTCTGTGGCAATCAATTCCACAGATTCACCACCCTCCGACTAAAGAAATTCCTCCTCATCCCCTTCCTAAAGGAACGTCCTTTAATTCTGAGACTGTGACCTCTGGTCCTAGACTCTCCCACTAGTGGAAACATCCCCTCCACACATCCACTCTCTCCAGGCCTTTCACTATTTGGTAAGTATCAATGAGGTTCCCCCTCCTTATTCTTCTAATCTCTGCTGAAGGAATATTGTAAAAACCCCCCTCCCTCCCTCCCTCCCTCCCTCCCTCCCTCCCTCCTCCTCCCTCCCCTCTCCCTCCCCCCATCCCTCCCTCTCCCCCTCCCCCATCCCTCCATCCATCCTCCATCCCTCCCTCCCCTCCCTCCCTCCCTCCCTCCCTCTACCCCCCTCCCCTCCCTCCCCATCCCTCCATCCATCCATCCTTCTTGCCCTCCCTCCCCCTCCCTCCCTCCCTCCCTCCCCCCCTCTCTTCCTCCTCCTCTCCCTCTCCATCCATCCCTCTCTCCCTCCCTCTCTCTCTCCATCCATCTCCCCCTCTCCCTCTGTCCCTCTCTCTCTCTCTATCCATCCATCCCTCTCTATCCATCCATCCCTCTCTATCTCTCTGTCTCTCTCCATCCATCCATCCCTCTCTCCCTCTCTCTCTATCCATCCATCCATCCATCCCTCTCTCCCTCTATCCCTATCTATCTATCTATCCATCTATCTATCTATCCCCCCATCCCTCCATCCATCCATCCCTCCCTCCATCCATTCATCTCTCCCTGTGTGTATATCCCTCTCCTCCCTCCATCCCCCCATCCATCCATCCCTCTCTCCTCTCTCTCCCTCCATCCCCGTCATGCTTGTTCTCTGTATTTATAATTGCACAGCCTGACCATACGTGTTTGTTGCACTTGTACGCATATTATTTGAGCTGGAAACGAATGGTCATCGAATTCTTTCCCCCTCTCCCCACCCCACCCCAGTTCCCGTCCCGTTGCTGTCATGTTGTGGGGCAGTTGGTTGCAACAGCAAGAGAGACGTGCAGTCAGAAAAGCAGTGAAACGCTAACCACTGTGTCTCCCTGTGTGTGTGTGTGTGTGTGCGCGCATGTTTGTGTGTGTGTGCGTGTGTGTGTGTGCGTGTGCGTGTGTGCGCGCATGTTTGTGTGTATGCGCGTGTGTGTGTGTACATGTGTGTGCGTACGTGTGTACATGTGTGTGCGTGCGTGTGTACATGTGTAAGTGTGTGCGTGTATGAGAGGAGTGTTAAGTTATGATTATGTTTTTTTTGTGTGTGTGTATATTGCAGACTTTATCAACATATTGTAACCACCCATCTCAAATTACAGATGTACATTGAAAGTATTTATACTTGTTGCTTAAGAGATGAAATGTTATATTAAGTTTTTTTTTAAATAACAAGTTGCTGGTGAAACATTTTTTGTGTTGCCTGTTCTTTTGCGGAAACAGAGTCGTACAGCACGGACACATGCCCTTCGCCCCAACTCATGAGTTCAAGAGTCAGGATTAGGCCATTCGGCCCATAGAAACAGCGACAATAGGTGCAGGAGTAGGCCATTTGGCCCTTCGAGCCAGCACTGCCATTCATTGTGATCATGGCTGATCATCCACAATCAGTACCCCGTTCCTGCCTTCTCTCCACATCCCTTGACTCTGCTAGCCCTAGGCTTTATCTAACTCTCTTTTGAATGCATCCAGTGGATTGACCTCCGCTGTCTTCTGAAGCAGAGGATTCAACAAATTCATAACTCCCTCCCATCAAGTCTACTCCGCCATTCAATCATGACTGATCTATCTTTCCCACTCAACCCCATTCTCCTGCCTTCTCCCCATAACCCCTGACATCCGTACTTATCAAACTTGCCCACGCCGACCAACATGCCCATCTACGCTAGTCCCACCTGCCTGCGTTTGGCCCATATCCCTCTGAAGCTGTCCTATCCAAGTACCTGACCAAATGTTGTGATAGTCCCTGCCTCAACTACCTCCTCCGGCAGCTCGTTCCATACACACGCCGCCCTCTGAATGAATGTCGCTGAGTGAGTGAGCACCTGGCTCCTGACCTCGGGACGCTGTCTGTGTGGAGTTTGCACGTTCCTCCTGTGTCCGGTTTCTTCCCACATCCGAGAGCCGTGCGGGCACGTGGATTAATTGACCCTCTTGTGTAGGGAGTGGATGGGAAAGTGGGATAACATCGAACTGGTGTGAACGGGTGATCGATGGCCGGCATGGACTGTGTCTCGAAACTAAACTCGAGATCTTGAGTGTTCAAACCACATCCACATACTCTTCACCATCCCAGTAAAGTCATAGAAGACTACATCATGGAAGAATACGTCATATGCGGAGAGAATGGAGCAGCTGGGCTTGTACACTCTGGAGTTTAGAAGGATGAGAGGGAATCTTATTGAAACATATAAGATTATTAAGGGCTTGGACACGCTAGAGGCAGGAAACATGTTCCCGATGTTGGGGGAGTCCAGAACCTGGACCACAGTTTAAGAATAAGGGGTTGGCCATTTATAATGGAGACGAGGAAACACTTTTTCACACAGTTGTGACTCTGTGGAATTCTCTGCCTCAGAGGGCGGTGGAGGCCAGTTCTCTGGATGCTTTCAAGAGAGAGCTAGATAGGGCTCTTAAAGATAGCGGAGTCAGGGGATATGGGGTGAAGGCAGGAACGGGGTACTGATTGGGGATGATCAGCCATGATCACATTGAATGGCAGTGCTGGCTCGAACGGCCTACTCCTGCACCTATTGTTTAAACTGGCCTTTCGGCCCATTTTGCTATGCTGTGCATGTTGGCATTCTGGACGAGTCCCATTTGGCCCACATCCTTCTAAACCCTTCCTGTCCATAAATCTGGCAATGTATTTTAAAATCTGTAATTATATTCACTTCTGCAGCTCATTCCAGATACTGACCACCCTCTTGAGTGAAAAAATTGCCCCTGAAGTCCATCCTAAATCTCTCCTATCTCACCTCAAGCCTGTGCTCTCTAGTCCTAGAATCCTCTACCCTGGGGAGGGGGGGGGGGAGATAAACCTTTGAGCTTTGTCCCTGCCCCCTCATGGTCTTGTACACTTGATCCACAGGGGACAACCGGCCCGATTGTGGGGTTGGTTTTGGGTGCAGGGGTGGGGGTGGGGTGGAATGACTGGATTTGGGGCATTGAGCTCTGTGTTAGATTGTGACTTCGAGCATAGACCAGAACAGCGCAGGAACTGGGCCCTTCAACCCACAAGTTAACACATCTCATTTGGCTGTAAGTGACCTGTATCCCTCTGTTCCCTGCATAAGGTCATAAGTGATAGGAGTAGAGTTTGGCCATTCGGCCCATCAACCCTGTGGGTTGTCTGTGGAATTCTCTGCCTCAGGGGGCGGTGGAGGCAGGTTCTCTGGATGCTTTCAAGACAGAACTGGATAGGGCTCTTAAAGATAGCAGTCCGGGGATATGTGGAGAAGGCAGGAACGGGGTACTGATTGGGGATGATCAGCCATGATCACATTGAATGGCGGTGCTGGCTCGAAGGGCCAAATGGCCTACTCCTGCACCTATTGTCTATTGTCTAAACCTGCTCCGCCATTCAACGTGTAGGAAGAAACCGCGGGATGCTGGTTTAAACCGAAGATAGACACAAAAAACTCGAGACTGAAGAAGGGTATCGACCAAGGTTTTCACACAGAGTGGTGAATCTCTGGAACTCTCTGCCACAGAGGGTAGTTGAGGCCAGTTCATTGGCTATATTTAAGAGGGAGTTAGATGTGGCCCTTGTGGCTAAAGGGGATCAGGGGGTATGGAGAGAAGGCAGGTACGGGATACTGAGTTGGATGATCAGCCGTGATCATATTGAATGGCGGTGCAGGCTCGAAGGGCCGAATGGCCTACTCCTGCACCTAATTTCTATGTCTATGTTTCTATGACCCAAGACCCTTGGGTCACCCATTCCTTCTCTCCAGAGATGCCACCTGCCCCGCTAAGTTACTCCAGCATTGTGTGTCCGTCTCCGTCATTCAATCATAGCCGACCCATCTTCCCTTCTCAATCATATTCTCCTGCCTTCTCCCCATTACCCCTAACACCCACTTCCATGTGCTTCTGTGACGTCACTGTTGTATCTGCCTCCACCACCATCACCCCTGGCAGCGTACTTCTCCCCATAGACTCTGCATTTGATAGCTCCATCCCATCTAACCAGGTAGCTCTGTGAACAGTGCAGAGTGCCGGCACACCCTCCCACCAGTGACGTGGGCCACCTTAGTACCTCGCCAGTCCCTGGACCTAACGTCAGCCTGATATATTTTACCAAGGTCCAAATTATCGACGCCAGAGTCGAGAGGCAGAGATGCAGACGCCAGCAATCAGAAATATAATTAAGAACTGGGTGGCACAGCGGTGTATCGGGCAAGTTCTTGTTCATCAGAAGTAGGAGCAGAAATAAGCCATTCGGCCCATCAAGTCTACTCCACAATTCAATCACGGCTGATCTATCTCTCCCTCCTAACCCCATTCTCCTGCCCTCTCCGCCATAACCCCTGATGCCCGTAACTAATCACAAATCCTTGATGGGTCAGCCATGATTGAATGGCGTAGACGGACACACAATGCTGGAGTAACCCAGCGGGCAGGCAGCATCTCTGGAGAGAAGGAATGGGTGATCGAAGCCTTACAAATATCCATTGACTTGGTCTCCACAGTCTTCTGTGGCAAGGAATTCCAAATGAGGAGCCGCTGCCTCACAGCGCCAGTCACCCGCGGTTCGATCCTGGGCGCGGGCGCTGTTTGTGTGTGGAGTTTGCACGTTTGCCCCGTGACCGCGTGGGTTTTCTCCGGGCGCTCCGGTTTCCTCCCGCTCTCCAAAGACGTGCAGGTTTGTACATTAATTGGCTTGGTATAAATTTGAATTGCCCCTAATATGTGTCGGGTAGTGTTGGTGTGCAGGGATCACTGGACTGTGAAGTGGAAAAACCGACCCATTAAGCCAGGTGAATTTATATACAACAAACGAGTGAAGCATGAGGGATAACGGTTTAAGGTGAGCACCGAGCCTTCAGTGATCAGACTCTACATCATGATTCATGGTTTCTTCTGGACTTGTACCATGTGGGATTCGATCACTTATTTTTGGACGACTTGAATCAGACGTGCTGCGTCAGTGTTTGCCGTCTTCCTGTGAGGAGCTACTACAGCTTGGATACAAGTCTCCTGCGCACCGTTCCTGCGATGTTTCCCGATGGATTGTCCACCGGCAGAAGAACCTAAAGAAGGTAAATGACACTCATCAATGTTTGAGCCAGCGTTGGCCCGGTGGCGCTGCGGCAGAGAAGAGGGGCAGAGCTAAAGTGGACGGTCACATAGGGTGGTCAAAAAGGCTTTCGGTACATTGGCGGTACATCGGAGTATTGAGTCTAGAAGTTGGGAGGTCATGTTGCAGTGGTATAAGACGTTGGTGAGGCATTATTTAGTGTTAATGCATTTCGTTGTCTCTGTACTGTACACTGACAATGACAATTAAAATTGAATCTGAATCTGAATCTGGTATCGTGTTCAGTTCTGGGCACTGTGTTATTGGAAAGATGTCAGGCTGGAGAGAGTACAGAGAAGATCTACAAGGATGTTGCCCGGACTAGCGGGTGTGAGCTTTAGGGAGAGGTTGAGAAGGCTGGGACTCTATTCCTTGGGGCGCAGAAGGATGAGGGGTGATCTTATAGAGGTGTGTAAAATCACTAGAGGAATAGATCGGGTAGACGCACAGAGTCTCTTGGCCAGAGTAGGTGAATCGAGGACCAGGGGACAGGTTTAAGGTGAAGGAAAAGATTTTAAGAATCTGAGGGAAACTTTTTCACACAAAGGGTGGTGGGTGTATGGAACGAGCTGCCAGAGGAGGTAGTTGAGGCTGGGACTATCTCAATGCTTATAAAACATGTAGTCAAGTCAAGTCAAGTTTATTTGTCACATACACATACGAGATGTGCAGTGAAATGGAAGTGGCAATGCTCGCGGACTTTTGTGCAAAAAGACAAACAACCAAACAACCAAACAAACTATAAACACAATCATAAACACACACATATTCTTTTACATAATAAATAATGGAAGGAAAAACGTTCAGTAGAGTTAGTCCCTGGTGAGATAGGCGTTTACAGTCTGAATGGCCTCTGGGAAGAAACTCCTTCTCAACCTCTCCGTTCTCACCGCATGGCAACGGAGGCGTTTGCCTGACCGTAGCAGCTGGAACAGTCCGTTGCAGGGGTGGAAGGGGTCTCTCATGATGCGCGGGCAGGTGAGACTTGTTTGCTGGCATGAGCAAGTTGGGCCACAGGGCCTATTTCTACACTGTATCACTCTACGACTCTATAACTAGTGGTGGCATGGTGGTACAGATAGTGGTTTTAAAACCAGAGGGTGTAGATTTGTGAGATGGGAAAGATGTGCAGGTGGCGCAGGGGTAGAGTTGCTGCCTCACGGCGGCAGAGACCCGGGTTTAATCCTGGCTACGGGTGCTGTCTGTACGGAGTTTGTATGTTCTCCCTGTGACTGCGTGGGTTTTCTCCTGGTGCTCTGGTTTCCTCCCACACTCCAAAGACGTACAGGTTTGCAGGTTAATTGTCTCTAGTGTAGAGGACAGTGCTAGTTAGTGTACAGGGATCGCTAGCCAGCGCCCAGTGGGCTGAAGGGCCTGTTTTCCGTGCTGTATCTCTAAAGTCTAAAGTCAAGTCTAAACTTGTCCATTGATTTCAATGAGCAAAACACACAGTGCTGGAGGAACTCAGCGGGTCAGGCAGCATCTGCGGAGAGCATGGGCAGGCGATGTTTCTGGTTGGAAGCATCTTCAGCCCGACCACAAACATGTTCATAAGCCACCCGTTCCTTCTCTCCAGAGTTGCTGCCTGACCTGCTGAGTTACTCCAGCATTTTGTGTCTATCTTTGGTGTAAACCAACACCTGCAGTTCCTTCCTGCACCAATTCTTGTCTGCTTGCATGTAATCCATATCCTCCATCCCCTGCATTACCCATGTGCCAATCTAAAGACCTATCCAGCACTTTGTTCTTTTTGTTTGTAAACCAGCATCTGCAGTTCCTTACATCTACAATGTACAAGCCTCCTTGTATCCAGCCTGTTTCTGAACTTTGGCCCTATGTGGAATGAGCTTCCATTGAAGGTGGTGGAGGCAGGTTCGTTTTTATCATTTAAAAATAAATTGGATAGTTATATGGACGGGAAAGGTATGGAGGGTTATGGTCTGAACGCAGGTGTATGGGACTAGAGGAGAATACGTGTTCGGCACGGACTAGAAGGGTCGAGATGGCCTGTTTCCGTGCTGTAATTGTTTATATGGTTATATGTAAATTCATAAAGAATTAGGTCATTAGGCCTATCAAGTCTACTCCGCCATTCAATCATGGCTGATCTATCTCTCCCTTCTAACCCCCTTCTCCCCATAACCCCTGACACCTGTGCTCATCAAGAATCTATCTATCTCTGCCTTAAAAATATCCACTGACTTGGCCTCCACTGCCTTCTGTGGCAAAGAATTCCACAGATTCACCACCCTTTGACTAAAATTCCTCCTCATCTCCTTCCTAAAAGAACATATTTTAATTGTAAGTTGTCCCTGGTGCATGTAGGATGGTGTTAATGTGCGAAGGGCCATCAAAGGCCTTCTCCTGCACCTATTGTCTATTGTCCATTGTCCTCCCCTGTGTACATCTGACGAGTCATGTGAAGTGGTTGTGGTTTCTCCGCGACCTCTGTCCTCCGACCTTTCCCACAGGTCATCGAGAACTTACCTCGTTATTCTTTGGGATTCCAAACTTTGACATATCGATGGTGAAGTAGTGCTTATTGGGCATAACTATTTCGATCTCTTCAATCTAAAAATACAAGGTACACAAGAGTCAGTATTACAGCTGGCAACTTACCTTCCTAGATTAAACACACCGCACAGTGGCGCAGCGGTAGAGTCGCTGCCTCACAGCGCCAGAGACCCGGGTTCCATCCCGACTACGGGTGCTGTCTGTACGGAGTTTGCACGTTCTCCCCGTGACCCGCGTGGGTTTTCTCCGGGTGCTCTGGTTTTCGTCCCGCACTCCAGAGATGTACAGGTTTGTAAGTTAATTGGCTTCGGTAAAGATTGTAAATTGACCCTAGTGTGTGTGTAGGATAGTGCTAGTATACGGGGATTGCTGGTCGGCGTGGGCCGAAGGGCCGAAGGGCCTGTTTCCATGCTGTATCTCCAAACTAAATTACTATGGTGTTTAAAAAAATTCCGATACCTAGACTTTGTAAAACTCCCACGGAAAACAGAAGACATAGAGCTGGAACAAGTCTACGGGACAGGCAGCATAGAAACATAGAAAGATAGAAAATAGGTGCAGGAGGAGGCCATTCAGCCCTTCGAGCCAGCACCGCCCTATCAATAACCCGTGCCTGCCTTCTCCCCATATCCCTTGACTCCACTAGCCCCTAGAGCTCTATCTAACTCTCTCTCTTAAATCCATCCAGTGACTTGGCCTCCACTGCCCTCTGTGGCAGGGAATTCCACAAATTCACAACTCTCTGGGTGAAAACGTTTTTTTCTCACCTCAGTCTTAAATGACCTCCCCTTTATTCTGAGACTGTGGCCCCTGGTTCTGGACTCGCCCAACATTGGGAACATTTTTCCTGCATCTAGCTTGTCCAGTCGTTTTATAATTTTATATGTTTCTATAAGATGCCCCCTCATCCTTCTAAACTCCAGTGAATACAAGCCTAGTCTTTTCAACCTTTCCTCATATGACAGTCCCACCATCCCAGGGATCAATCTCGTGAACCTACGCTGCACTGCCTCAATCACAAGGATGTCCTTCCTCAAATTAGGAGACCAAAACTGTACACAATACTCCAGATGTGGTCTCACCGAAGCCCTATACAACTGCAGAAGAACTTCTTTACTCCTATACTGAAATCCTCTTGTGATGAAGGCCAACATTCCATTAGCTTTCTTCACTGCCTGCTGTACCTGTAAGCCAACTTTCAGTGGCCTGTGTACAAGGACGCCCAGGTCTTGCAGCATCTCTGAAGAACGTGGATATACATGGGTGACATGTTGGGTTAGAACCCTTCTTCAGACTTTCCTGACCAAAACGTCACCTCTCCATGTTTTCCAGAGATGCTGCCTGACCCGCTGAGTTATTCTAGCATGTTGTATCTTTTTTTTAAGCCAGCATCTGCAGTTCCTTGCATCTCCATTTTTAAAGGTGTTTGTTTTTTCATAATAACTACATCATGAAGGGTTTCTTTTGCTGGAATGTTTTGGTCTGAAGCAGGGTCTTGCCCAAAGCACCACCTACTCCTTCTCTCCAGAGATGCTGCCTGTCCCACTGAGTTACTCCAGCAATGTTGTGTCTTATCTTCGGTGTAAACCAGCATCTGCTGTTCCTTCCAACACCTGCTTTTTAAATTATTTTTCTGAATTCTTTTCAAACTTTATTCCAGTTTGGGATTAAATGTAGCCTTAGTCTCACAATCATCGAGACACAGTCCATGCTGACCGAGGTGATCCATCTAAATTAGTCCCATTTATAGACAATAGGTGCAGGAGTAGGCCATTCGGCCCTTCGAGCCAGCACCGCCATTCAATGTGATCATGGCTGATCATCCACAATCCTGCCTTCTCCCCATATCCCCTGACACTGCTGTTTTTAAGAGCCCTATCTAGCTCTCTCTTGAAAGCATCCAGAGAACCTGCCTCCACCGCCCTCTGTGGCAGAGAATTCCACAGACTCACAACTCTGTGTGAAAAAGTGTTTCCTCGTCTCCATTCTAAATGGTTTACTCCTTATTCTTAAACTGTGGCCCCTCGTTCTGGACTCCCCCCAACATCGGGGACATTTTCCCTGCATCTATCCTGTCCAATCCCTTAAGAATTTTATATGTTTCTATATAAGACCCCCTCCTATCCTTCTAAATTCCAGTGAATACAAGCCCAGTCGATCCATTCTTTCCGTAGGATAGTGTTGCCACAGAAGGCTGTGGAGGCCGTCGATGGATATTGTTAAGGTGGAGATTGACAGATTCTTGATTGGTACAGTTGTCAGGGGTTATGGGGAGAAGACAGGATAATGAGGTTAGCAGGGAGAGATAGATTGGCCATGATTGAACGGTAGGGTAGACTCGATGGACTGAACGGCCTAATTCTACTCCTAGAACCTTTGAAAGTTAAGTGACGGAACGATTGTCGTTGATGGATTGGCCAAGATGGAATTGGCGAACGGTCGACGAGACGTGATTTGTGAGCGCACGGATGAAGCTCTAACCTCCGGAACGCGGCTCAAACTCAGGCACTCAGCCTCGTACAGGGAGTTCTGCACTGAAGGGGAATAGCTTCCTGAATCGTAGGGACCGGCGAATGTCTCCAGGATAGAATCCTTCACAGCATTCCTAGGAGAAAGGATGAACTCAGTTAAACCTCCGCCACTCGGGCGTTGCAGCGGATAGAGCCGCAGGCTCACAGCGCCAGAGACACGGGTTTGATCCCGACTGCGGGTGCTGTCTGTGCGGAGTTTGTACGTTCTCCCCGTGACCTGCGTGGGTTTTCCCCGGGTGCTACTGGAAAAAATACAACGTACAGGCTTGTTGGTGAATTGGCTTTGGTACAATTGTAAAATTGTCTCGTGTGCGAGTAGGGGGTCGCTGGTCGGTGCGGAGTTGGTGGGCTGAAGGTCGTAAGGTCATCAGTGAGATGAGTCGAATGAGGCCATTTGGCCCATCAAGACTGTTCCAACAGAGGGGCCTTTTTACGTTAGCAGTCCTTCCAGGTGAGACAGAGATTCACATGCACCTCCTCTGACCTAATCTACTGCATCCTGTACATCGGCGAGACCAAGCGCAGACTCGGCGGCCATTTCACCGAGCGCATCCGCTCGATCCGCTGGGCCTCCCAGATGCCGAACCATTTTAACTCCCCTTCCCATTCCCACACATCCGACAAACAACCCCTTATTTGAGTTATTCCGTCCATAGAGTCATACAGTGTGGAAACAGGCCCTTCGGCCCAAACTGCCCACGGCGACCAACATGCCCCATCTACACCAGTCCCACCTGCCTGTGTTTGGTCCATATCCCTCCAAACCGGTCCATCCATGTACCTGTCTAAATGTTCCTTAAACATCGTGGTAGTCCGAGCCTCAACTACCTCCTCTGGCGGCTCGTTCCATACACCCACCACCATCCGTGTGAAAAAGTCACCCCTCAGATTCCCATTACATCATTCCCCCTTCTCCTTAAACCTATGTCCTCTGGTCCTCGATTCCCCTACTCTGGGCAAGAGACTCAGTGCATCTACCCAATCTATTCCTCTCATGATTTTATACACCTCTATAAGATCACCCCTCATCCTCCTGCGCTCCAAGGAATAGAGTTTTAGCCTGCTCAACCTCTCCCTGTAGCTCACACCCTCTACTCCTAGCAACATCCTTGTGTCATCTCTGCACTCCCTTGCAGATTAACAACAGTGTGGCACGGTGGCGCAGCGGTAGAGTTGCTGCCTTACAGCGCCAGAGACCTGGGTTCGATCCTGACTACGGGTGCTGTCTGTACGGAGATTGTATTTTCTCTCCGGGTGCCCTGGTTTCCTCCCACACTCCAAAGACATACAGGTTTGTAGGTTAATTGGCTTCTGTAAATTGACAGTGTGTGTATAGGGTAGAACTAGTGTACGGGGTGATCGCTGGTCTGTGTGGAATCGGTGAACTGAAGGGTCTGTTTCCGTGCTGTATCGCTAAAACTAAAACTAAACTATGAATTGTTCCAGCATTGTCCAGATGGACCAAATGGCCTCCTCCTGCCCTGCAAATCTCTATGATGGGCCTGTTTTTCGACAGGGTGGTTGGGGCGGACTGGGTGGGCCGAAGGGCCTGTTTCCGTGCTATGTCTGTGAAGTGTAGAGTGGAGCAGTGACGTACCAGGCCGCGTCATAGTTGGCCCGCCGTGACGTGGCATAGCGCCACTTGGCGTAGACCACGGTGGAGAACACCCTGTCCCGCATCTCGGGCAGCGTGGTGAAGCGGTCCCTGCGGAAGCCCTCGAAGCCCGACTGTGTGGTCTTCAGCACTCGCATGTCCCTGATCCCAGAGTGGACGACGGGCGGCTCTGTAAACGGACAGCCGGTTATCGCGGTGGCGCAGCGGTAGAGTTGCTGCCCTTACTGCGCACGCAGCACCGGAGACACGAGTTCGATCATGACTACGGGCGGAGTTTGTACCTTCTCCCCGTGACCTGCGTGGGTTTTCTCCGGGTGCTCCGGTTTCATCCCACGTTCCAAAGACGTGCAGGTTTGTAGGTTAATTGGCTTGGTGTAATTGTAAATTGTCCATAGAGTGTGTGTGTGTGTGTGTGTGCGTGTGTGCGTGTGTGGGACAGCGTTGATGTGTGGGGATCGCTGGCCGGCGCGGACACGGTGGGCCGAAGGGCCTGCGCCTTGTATCTCTAAACTAAACTAAAGCCGATGAGTGCGGTTGGCCTTACCATTCTGGATCACCTCCACCTCACAGAAGCGTGTAGCTTCTCCGCTGTGAATGAAGGCGTGCACATGCTCCACCCCACCCTACAGGAGACAAGAATCCCACGTTAATGCGAGGTAAATCAACGGTGTCCTTGTTCCAACCTGTATCGAGGTACAGTGAAAAGCTTTTGCTGCGTGCTAACCAGTCAGCGGAAAGACAATACACGATTACAATAAAATCCTAACCTGCCCAACCTCTCTCTCTATCTCAGGCCCTCGAGTCTTGGCAACATCTTTGTAAATTCTAATTCTCGGGATGGCGGGACTGTCGCACGCTGAGAGAATGGAGCAGCTGGGCTTGTACACTCTGGAATTTAGAAGGATGAGAGGGTATCTTATTGAAACATATAAGATTATTAAGGGTTTGGACACGCTGGAGGCAGGAAACATGTTCCCGATGTTGGGGGAGTCCAGAACCAGGGGCCACAGTTTAAGAATAAGGAGTAAGCCATTTAGAATGTGGACGAGGAAATACTTTTTCACACAGAGAGTTGTGAGTCTGTGGAATTCTCTGCCTCAGAGGGCAGTGGAGGCAGGTTCTCTGGATGCTTTCAAGAGAGAGCTAGATAGGGCTCTTAAAAATAGCAGAGTCGGGGATATGGGGAGAAGGCAGGAACGGGGTACTGATTGGGGATGATCAGCCATGATCACAGTGAATGGCGGTGCTGGCTCGAAGGGCCGAATGGCCTCCTCCTGCACCTCTACTCAATTGTCTAAATCTTTGCCACACCGTTTCCAGCTTAATAACATGGTTCCTACAACAGGATGACCAAAACTGAACACGATGATATATATGATATGCCATTTATTGTCACTATACATGTACAATGAAATTAAAAGCTGCTCGTACTCAGTGCATACATATAATTTAGTACAAAAAACAAAAACAAAAAACAAAACAGAAAAAGGGGGGGGGGGGGGGGGGGGGGGGGGGGGGGGGAGGGGGGGGGGGGGGGGGGGGGGGGGGGGGGGGATAGGTGCACAATTCTGCGGCGCTATATACATATATACAGATGGAAGTCCGGGTGTTGGGCTGTGAAGTCAGTGCATGTGTGAATTTGAATTAAGAGTAGTTATAATGTGATACTTAATAAGAGATACTTTCAATGTGGTCTCACCAATGTTCTTGCAAACCTTCTCGAGTAGGCTCAGAGGGCAGTTTCAGTTTAGTTTATTGTCATGTGTACCAAGGTACAGAGGTTGAGAAGGAGTTTCTTCCCAGAGGCCATTCGGACTGTAAATGCCTATCTCACCAGGGACTAACTCTACTGAACGTTGTTCCTTCCATTATTTATTATGTAAAAGAAAATATGTGTGTTATGATTGTGTTTATAATTTTGTTGGTTGTTTTGGTTGTTTGGTCTTTTGCACAAAAGTCCTGCGAGCATTGCCACTTTCATTTCACTGCACATCTCGTATGTGTATGTGACAAATAAACTTGACTTGACTTGACTTGAAACACTTTTTTTGTTGTTGTGTGCTAACCAGTCAGCGGAAAGACGATATGTGATTACAATCGATCCATTTACAGTGTACAGATACACGATTAGGGAATAACATTTAGTGCAAGGTAAAGCCAGCAAAGTCCAGAGAAATGTTGCTGTAGGAGCAGAGATTTAAGAGCGTGGAGCGATTGCAATATGTGTTTGTAGATTTGCTTCTGTGGTTAGTACGCAAATATTCCCCTGGATTGGGCGCCATCTTGGAAGTAGCCCGGGCAGTTCAGAATGTACAGAACAGCCCACTGATTCCACGTGCAAGAGGCACCATTATGCGCTGGAGTCATGGAGCGATACAGTGTGGAAACGGGCGCTTTGGCCCAACTTGCCCACACCGGCCACCATGTCCCAGCTACGCTAGTCCCACCCGGCCTGGCCTGGCCACATCCTTATAAATGATCGTTGCACTCTTTCCAGCTTGATTACTGTACAAGCTTCCTACAGCAAGGTGACCAGAAGTGAACACAATACTCCAAATGCGGCCTCAACGCGCCTTGTACAACTGTGAAACTAGGTCGGGGGTACAAATGGGACATGGTTGTGCCCACCTGTGGCAGAATATATTGTGGTGGTGGAGAGGCAGGGCGATAGAGGTGCCACTTCCTAAAAACCTCTGTAACGCCACTATCGTATCTGCCTCTGCCAACACTCATGGTGGTGCGTTCCAGGAACTCACCACTCTCCCCCCCCCCCTTATCTCCTTTCCACTTTGCCCCTCTCACCGTAAAGCTATGTCCTCTAGCCTTTGACATTTCCACCCTGGGAAATAATTCTGCCTGTCCTCTCCATGCCCCTCGTATTCCTTTTGAATGAAAGGAGTCCGGTGAAATATTTTTTGTTTAAAAAGTCTACTTCAATGTTTTAAAGTGTTTTTGTCAAGTCAAGTCAAGTCAAGTTTATTTGTCACATACACATACGAGATGTGCAGTGAAATGAAAGTGGCAATGCTCGCGGACTTTTGTGCAAAAGACAAACAACAAAACAACCAAACAAATTATAAACACAATCATAACACACTTATTCTTTTACATAATAAATAATGGAAGGAAAAACGTTCAGTAGAGTTAGTCCCTGGTGAGATAGGCGTTTACAGTCCGAATTGCCTCTGGGAAGAAACTCTTTCTCAACCTCTCCGTTCTCACCGTTCTTTTGTGTGGGAACGAGTGAGGTGCCGGTTGGTCAAAGGGGTAAACTTGAAGTTTAAATTTCGTTGTACATGGTTCATGTTACAATGACAATAAAGAAACTATTCTATTCTAAGAAGGATGAAGTTAGCGAGGGGAACAGAGTGAGATCGGAGTTAGACTGGTGAAAATAAGGAGAATTGATAGAGGGGGTGGACTTGGGCGGGATAGATGTGAGATGTCAACTCTTCCTGAAAAGTTGTCCCTCGTGTGTAGGATAGTGTTAGTGTGCGGAGAGATCGCTGATCGGCCCGGACTCTGTTCCGTTTACTTCACTTTAGTGTCACGCGTACTGAGGAGCAGCGAAAAGCTTTTGTTGTGTGCAAACCAGTCAGCGGAAAGACAATACGTGATTACAATCGAGCCGTCCACAGTGTACAGATACATGATAAGGGAATAACGTTTAGTGCAAGGTAAAGCCAGCAAAGTCCGATCAAGGATAGTCCGAGGGTCACCAATGAGGTAGATAGTAGTTCAGCACTGCTCTCTGGTGGTGGTAGGATGGTTCAGTTGCCTGATAAGTAAGTAAGCAAGTACGTTTATTGGCCAAGTATTCACATACAAGGAATTTGCCTTGGTGCTCCGCCCACAAGTAACAACATGACATACAGTGACAGTTACGAAGGACTCAGAAAATGCTAAACATTAATAATAATAAAACATTAATGATAAAACACCATTGATCAAGCATGTGAACCAACAAAATACCAGATCAAAGTGAGGCTACAGATTTTTGGCTGCTGAGTAGGGAAACTACTCGTGGATAAAAGCTGTTTCTATGTCTGGCTGTGGCAGCTTTGACAGTCCGGAGTCGCCTTCCAGAGGGAAGTGATTCAAAGAGTTTGTGGCCAGGGTGAGAGGGGTCAGAGATGATCTTGCCCGCTCGCCTCCTGGCCCTTAACAGCTGGGAAGAAACTGGGTCGAAGGGCCTGTTTCCGCGCTGTATCTCTAAACTAAACCATACTAAAAGGCCGCGCATCATCGGAGCATTGGCACTGTTGCCCCAAGCCCTTACCTTCTGCAGACGTCTCCAGGGGACTTCCTGCACGTAGACCTTGGCCCGCGAGACGTGATTGAAGGACGTCAGGAAATGGTCACAGATATCCAGCGCAAACTCTTCAATGGTACGAACCTGGCAACACAGCACACATCAGTGTACACACGCAGGGGAGGTTCCCCCCCCCCCCCCCCCCCTTTGTTTCCTAGCGGAGATCAGCGCGGGCTCCGACCTTATTTCTCGAGGCACAGGAGGATGAGCGGGGATGTTATAGAGGTGAATACAATCATGAAGGGAATAGTTTGAAGGGAGAGTTAGGTTTGGCTCTTTGGGCTACCGGAATCAAGGGATGTGGGGGAAAAGCAGGAATGGGGCACGGATTTTGGAGGATCATCCATAATCATATTGAACGAGATCATGGCGAGATTGATCCCTGGGATGGCGGGACTGTCGTATGAGGAAAGATTGAAAAGACTAGGCTTGTATTCACTGGAGTTTAGAAGGATGAGGGGGATCTTATAGAAACATAAAATTATAAAAGACTGGACAAGCTAGATGCAGGAAAAATGTTCCCAATGTTGGGGGAGTCCAGATCCAGGGGCCACAGTCTTAGAATAAAGGGGAGGTCATTTAAGACTGAGGTGAGAAAAAACTTTTTCACCCAGAGAATTGTGAATTTGTGGAATTCCCTGCCACAGAGGGCAGTGGAGGCCAAATCACTGGATGGATTTAAGAGAGTTAGATAGAGCTCTAGGGGCTAGTGGAGTCAAGGGATATGGGGAGAAGGCAGGCACGGGTTATTGATAGGGGACGATCAGCCATGATCACAATGAATGGTGATGCTGGCTCGAAGGGCAGAATGGCCTCCTCCTGCACCTATTTTCTATGTTTCTATGAATGCTAGCTTGAAGGGCCGAATGGCCTGCTCCTGCACCTATTTTCTATGTTTCTAGATGGGGTAGACGTACAGGGATTAAAGTCCAAAAGTCAAAAGCGTTGTTTTATGGTGGGAGGGGGAAGGTTTAATGGAGATGTGGGACAATGTTTTTTTTTTTTAACAATGGTCTCTGGGGAATAGCAGGGGTAAATGCACAGACTTTTACCCCAAGCAGAGGAACCAAGAAGCAAAGGTTTACGGTGATGGGGGAAAGATTTGATAGGAACCTCGGGGTCCTTTTTAAAGAGGATGTTGCCAGGACTCGAGGGTGTGAGATACAGGGAGTGGTTGGGCAGGCTGGGACTCTATTCCTTGGAGCGCAGGAGGATGAGGGGGGATCTTAAAGAAGTGTTTTAAAATGATGAGAGGGGTAGATGGGGTAGATGCGCAGATGCAGAGGAATCACCAACCAGGGGACAACAGGTTTAAGGTGCGAGGGTAAAAGATTTAATAGGAACCCAGGAACAACTTTTTTCACACAGAGGGTGGTGGGTGTATGTAACGAGCTGGCCAGAGAGAGGTAGTTGAAGCAGGTACTATAACAACATTTTACAGTAAAAGAACATTTTGACAGGACATGGATAGTGACAGGTTTACGAGGGATATGTGCCAAACGCAGGCAGGGGGACCTTGTGTAGTTGGAGCTGTGTGGGCAAGGTGGTCCAAAGGACCTGTTTTCCACCACTGTCTCACTCTAGGACTCTTCCCGGAGGAAAAGATCATGACCACTAACTATAAGAGTCTTGAGCGTGGACACAGGCCCTTCAGCCCAACTAGCCAACTGTCCCATCTAAACCTGATAACGTGACTGGTTTGGCCTAATCCCTAACCTGAAATATAATGTAAAGGTAAAACAGGAAATAGGAAGTTCTTGTGAGAGGACAAGAATAAAAAAACATAAATAA